>NC_053028.1:195547115-195869583 GCF_003073215.2 Triticum urartu | reverse complement strand
AGCGATGGCATCCCGCTGTGCCGCGTTCCTCATAGCCCGTGACAGCACACATGGTAAGGGAGCGATGGCATCTCACTGCGCCGAGATCATCGCTGCTGGCGGCCAGACAGTTACATGGGCGGACTTTGAGGCTGGCATGGCCGAATGGGTGGTGGTGGATCTAGAGGCGGCCAAAGCCGCATAGAAGGAGCGGAAAAGGCAGAAAGTAGTCAAGAAAAGAGAGTCTCGCCGCCGCAAGAAAAAAAGAGGCCGCACGTCGTGGTGAGGAGAGCCTGGCGAAGATCAAAGCATGGTGGGCTGCCGCCTACAAGGCCGGGAAGGAGAACACCGGTGAGGGAGTCTTGGATTAGGGGGTCTCCGGACAGCCAGATTATATCCTTTGGCCGGACTGTTAGACTATGAAGATACAAGATTGAAGACTTCGTCTCGTTTCCGGATAGGACTCTACTTGGCGTGGAAGGCAAGCTAGGCAATATGGATATGGATATCTCATCCTTTGTAACCGACCTTGTGTAACCCTAACCCTCTCCGGTGTCTATATAAACCAGAGGGTTTTAGTCTGTAGGACAACATACAATCATACCATAGGCTGGCTTCTAGGGTTTAGCCTCTCTGATCTCGTGGTAGATCTACTCTTGTACTGCCCATATCATCAATATTAATCAAGCAGAACGTAGGGTTTTACCTCCATCCAGGGGGCCCGAACCTGGGTAAAACATTGTGTCCCCTGCCTCCTATTACCATCCGGCCTAGACGCACAATTCGGGACCCCCTACCCGAGATCCACCGGTTTTGACACTGACATTGGTGCTTTCATTGAGAGTTCCACTGTGTCATCACCTTTAGGCCCGATGGCTCCTCCGATCATCAACAACTATGCGGTCCAGGGTGAGTCCTTTCTCCCCGGACAGATCTTCGTGTTCGGCGGCTTTGCACTGCGGGCTGATTCGCTTGGCCATCTGGAGCAGATTGAAAGCTACGCCCCTGGCCATCAGGTCAGATTTGGAAGTTTGAACTACACGGCCAACATCCGTAGAGACTTGATCTTCGATGGATTCGAGCCACAGCCGGGCGCACTGCACTGTCACGATGGGTATGACCTAGCTCTGCCGCCGAACAGTACCCCAGAGGCCGCGCCCGCATCAGCTCCAACCCTTAGCTCGGAGCCAACTGTGCCAATCGAGGACGGGTGCCTAGACACCGCCTCAGGGGCTGTAGTCTCAACGGCGATCGAGCCGAACTCCAGCCTAATCCTCAGCGAAGCCCGTGACTCCAAGGTGCCAGACTCTTTTCCGGACTCCGAACCGTCTGTGCCCCTGCCAATCGAATCCAATTGGGTGCCGACCATGGAATTCACCGTCGCAGATATCTTTCAGCACTCGCCCTTCGGCGACATTCTGAATTCACTAAAGTCTCTCTCTTTGTCAGGAGAGCCCTGCCGGACTCTGGCCAACAGGATTGGGATGCGGATGACGAAGAAATTCGACACCCACCCACCACCCACTTCGTAGCCACTGTCGATGATTTAACCGACATGCTCGAATTCGACTCCGAAGACATTGACGATATGGACGACGATGTAGGAGACGAACATGAACCAGCGCCTATAGGGCACTGGAAAGCCACCTCGTCATATGACATATACATGGTGGATACACCCAAAGAAGGCAATGGCGACGAGATAACGGAGGATGACCCCTCCAAGAAGCAACCCAAGCGCCGACGTCAGCGGCGCCGCTCTAAGTCCCGCCAAAGCAAAAGTGGTGATACCGGCACAGGAGATAATATCACTCCGGATAGTGCCAAAGACAACAACAATCCCCTCCAGCAAGATTTAGAGTAGGAGGATGGAGGAGCCAGCCCTCCTGAGAGAGCGGCAGATGGAGAGGAGGAGGATGACAATTACATGCCCCCCTCCGAAGACGAGGCAAGCCTCGGCGACGATGAATTCGCCGTACCAGAGGATCCCGTTGAACAAGAGCGCTTCAAGCGCCGGATTATGGCCGTGGCAAATAGCATGAAGAAAAAGCAGCAGCAGCTTCAAGCTGATCAAGATCTTCTAGCTGACAGATGGACTGAAGTCCTCGCGGTCGAGGAATATAAACTCGAGCGCCCCTCCAATCATTACCCAAAGTGCAGGTTACTACCCCGACTGGAGGAAGAAGCGTATGATACGGCTGATCGGCCACCTCGTGGCTGCGATAGAGAGGCATTCCAGCCAAAAACTCAGCCTCCACCCCGACGCCATTCAAATAAAAAGGCATGGGGAGATACGCCAGACCTGCGAGACATATGGGAGGACAAAGCAAAGCATGCAAGATCGATCTACGGATCATGAGGGCGCACAACTCTACGAGATGATAAACGTCACACCGGATACAGTAAAAGAAAATCCGGTCGGGCCGAACACAGCAGCCAAGACCCATTCGAGCTGTGTCGCGATATAGCCCAATACAGAGGTGCCGCACACCCCTTATGCTTCACATACGAAGTAATGGATCATCAATTTACAGAAGGTTTCAAACCTGTAAATATTGAATCATATGACGGCACAACAGATCCCGCAGTATGGATCGAGGATTTCCTCCTCCACATCCACATGGCCCGCGGTGATGACTTACACGCCATCAAATACCTCCCACTAAAGCTCAAAGGAACCGGCGCGGCATTGGCTTAACAGCTTGCCAGCGGACTCCATTAGCTGTTGGGAAGATCTGGAAGCCGCATTCCTCGACAAGTTTCAAGGCACTTATGTGCGACCACCAGACGCCGATGATTGAGCCACATAATTCAGCAGCCAGAAGACTCGGCCAGGTAATTCTGGACTCGGTTCCTTACAAAGAAAAATCAAATTGTCGACTGTCCGGATGCAGAGGCCTTAGCGGCTTTCAAACACAACATCCGAGACGAGTGGCTAGCCCGGCACCTTGGTCAGGAAAAGCCGAAATCTATGGCAGCTCTCATGACGCTCATGACCCGCTTTTGTGCGGGAGAAGACAGCTGGCTAGCTCGCAGTAATAACATATCAAAGAACCATGGTACCTCCGATACCAAGGATGGCAATAGCAAGTCACGTCGCAACAAACATAAGCGCCACATTAACAGCGAAAATACCGAGGATACGGCAGTAAATTCCGGATTCAAAGGCTCTAAACCCGGTCAGCGGAAAAAGCCATTCAAACAAAGTACGCCGGGTCCGTCTAGCTTGGACCGTATACTTGATCGCTCGTGTCAAATACACGGCACCCTAGACAAGCCAGCCAATCACACCAACAGGGATTGTTGGGTGTTCAAGCAGGCCAGCAAGTTAATTGCCGAAAACAAGGACAAGGGGCCGCATAGCGATGACGAGGAGGAGCCCCGTCAGCCGCACACTGGAGGACAGAAGAGGTTTCCCCCGCAAGTGCGGACGGTGAACATGATATACGCAACCCACATCCCCAAGAGGGAGCGGATGCGTGCGCTCAGGGACGTATATGTGTTGGAGCCAGTCGCCCCAAAGTTCAGCCCTTGGTCCTCCTGTCGGATCACCTTCGATCGCAGGGACCACCCCACTAGTATCCGTCATGGCAGATTCGCCGCACTGGTCCTAGACCCAATCATTGACGGATTTCACCTCACTCGAGTCCTTATGGATGGCGGCAGCAGCCTGAACCTGCTTTATCAGGACACAGTGCGCAAAATGGGTATAGGCCCCTCAAGGATCAAACCCACGAAAACGACCTTTAAAGGCGTCATTCCAGGTGTAGAGGCCCATTGCACAGGCTCAATTACACTGGAAGTGGTCTTCGGATCACCAGATAACTTCCGAAGCGAAGAGTTAATCTTCGATATAGTCCCGTTCCGCAGTGGTTATCACGCGCTGCTAGGGCAAACCGCATTTGCTAGATTCAATGCGATACCGCATTATGCATACCTCAAGCTAAAGATGCCAGGACCTCACGGAGTTATTACAGTCAATGGAAACACGGAGCGCTCTCTCCGAATAGAGGAGCACACCGCGGCCCTCACAGCAGAAGCGCAAAGCAGCCTCTCAAGGAAATCAACCAGTTCAGCGCTTCAAAGCCTGGACACCTTCAAGCGCGCTCGGAGCAATAAGCAAATAGACCGCCTGGCGCGATCTGAGCTCGCGTAGCAATACGGCGGCCACCCCAATCCCAGCCCAACGGTGAAACTCGTGCCACGCGTACATAATTACGCATTAAAAATACCATGGGCACAGGTGGGGAGGGGGGCACAACTACGGCACGCCCCAAGACGTGGCTTAAACCGCATTAGGGGCTTCCCGTTTGGTTATTTTTCTTTTTTTTAGGACCTTAATCTCTGGAAACACTGTCCGGCAGCACTATTGCCGAACACATGATGTAGCAACCAAGGAGGCAGACAGCTACGTCATACCACGGAATTCCCAGGTGGATTACAATAACGAGCGAAATATTCGATTTAATATCATTCCTCAGCTTGCCCTTGGAAGGGACATAGTCCTACTCTTTGCTTATCACACTATCTGTATCACTCTGCTTTAACGCATTTTTTTTAATAAACAATGCATGACATTACGACTATTGCTGCATTCTTGTTATATATATATATGTGTGTTCATTAATGACGCCTTGCAACCGTACAATTTGGTACGCCCAATACACCAGGGGCTTACGTACCCCACAATACGGTGTGAAAAGTCCGAACACTTTCACAAGTGCGGCACCCCGAACTTATAGCATTATATGCATCAGCTCCGAATCATGTCTTTGGTCAAATGTTGGGTTTGCCCGGCTCCTATGTTTTGGTACCTTACATTCCGCTCTGTCGGCTAAGGTAGAGCTAGGAGAACTACTGCGATTGTGCCCCGGTTCTGCTGGGTTCAGCACCTCAGTAGAGAAACCTAAAACTGACTGTCATGATAAGGCGAGAGACTAGTCGCTGTTCGGTGAGGTTTTCGAGTCCCTAAAGACTTATGCTGCTTGGAGCAAGGGGTAGGCCCTGTCCCGCTTAAAGGCGTGTATCGCGCCCTAAATTCGGCCTTCTGAATACCAGGGGCTTCGTCGAAATTTAAAATTATAGAATTCTATGGCTAAGTGAGAGTGATAAAGCATTATTAGTCCGGTTGCCTTGTTCGCTGTACTGAGCACCTCCCTTGAAGGACCCAAACATGGTAACAAGAGTGCTCAAGTTTATCCCGAACACCCTAGCACTCGTGGCATGGGTGCAGAAGCCGAGGACTAGCCATCTCTCAGATTGGATAAACAGCCAAACAAAAGGTAATATTTTAAATTCAAACAAGCGTTGCATAGCGCATATGAAACAAGTTTTCATAAATACAGGATAAAACGATCAAGTCTCACTCAAATATTACATCTTTTGAACACTCGTCCGCTATGAGACGGGCACCCGGCAGAACACCCTCGTAGTACATCTCGGGGTGGCGGTGCTCCTTGCCCTTCGGCGGCCCCTCCTTGATCAGCTTCACGGCGTCTAGCTTGACCCACTGCAATTTCACACAGGCGAAAGCCCGGCATGCACCCTCAATGCAGACAGATCACTTGACGATCTCCAGCCGCGGGCAGGCATCCACAAGCCGCCTCACCAGGCTGAAGAAGCTGTTCGGAAGGGCGTCGCCATGCCACAGCCGGACTATAAAGCCCTTCATGGCCTGATCGGCCGCCTTATGTAGCTCGACCATCTGCTTCAGCTGGTTGCTCATTGGCACCGGGTGTTCGGTCTCAGCATACTGAGACCAGAACAGCTTCTCCGTTGAGCTTCTATCCTCGGCCTGGTAAAATTGTGCGGCATCGGACACGCTGCGGGGAAAATCTACGAACGCTCCTGGAGAGCTCCGGATTCGGGTAAGTAATCGGTAATTTACTTTTACATGCTTGCTTTGCATATAGAAAGCCTTACCAGCCGCTACCTTCTTCATTGCGTCGATCTCCTAGAGGGCCCTTTGGGCTTCGGCCTTGGCACTTTTTGCATATAGAAATGAAGCTCTTGCTGCACCGAGCCTCGTGCTTCTCTCGCTTGGTGCGCTCCTTGGCCGCATTCTCTTCGGCCTTGGTTAGCGCTTGCTTCAAGGTCGCCACCTCAGTCGTGGCCCCTGGCGAATATACGATGATCCTATCATTTTGCAATCGCATCTTCTTTTATATATACATATCTATAGACAGGGTATTACTTACCCTTGTTCTCCTCGAGCTGCCTCTCGACAAGGCCGAGCTCTTTCCTGGACCCCTTGAGGTCCTGCTTCAGTACGGCGACCTCCGCAGTCAGTGCGGCGGACGCCAGCAGCGAAACCTGCATATGCATATTGACATACTTATAATAGACTCCTGTGATATTATTTGATCCTCTGTTCAGCTTTTCTTTGTGAACACCGAACAAAGCATCAGGGGCTATTGTCTATGCGGTAATATTTCTACTACATTTTAAAACACTTACCTCAAAGCCTCTTAGAAGGTTGGCACAGGCTTCAGTCAACCCGCTCTTGGCGGACTGAACCTTCTGGACCACCCCACTCATAATAGTATGGTGCTCCTCGTCGATGGAAGCGCTGCGAAGCGCTTCCAGCAGATTGTCCGGCGCCTCTGGATGGACAGAGGTCACCGGCACAGGCGTCTTGCCCCTCTTAGAAGGAGGCCGCCTGCCCGAGCCCGGAACCACTGGAGGTTCCGGCGCGGTGTTCGGCTGAGGGCCGAACTCGGAGCTCTCCGGGGCTCCATCCCCTCAGCTCCCGGAGTCCGGAAGGTCGCCTTGAGGCGCCTCCGGGACTGTCTCCCCTCGATTCGGTGCCTCTTGAGATAGCACCTCGGCGTCGTCGGCAGGATGAGGGGAGGTGGCAGTCGGGACTGGATCGCTATCCATGTCCGACGAGCCCAGGCAGCCGTGCGATGATACATCGATACTAGCTCGTGGCGGCCTGCATAATTATGTTCGGCGTTAGGTAAAGCAGTGCGACAAAGGAATGCTATGAGTTACTCTGGTATACGAATACTTACGATCTCCCCAGGGGCTTGGCCCTGGGCAACCATTCGTCTTCGCCTTCGTCGACAGCGGTGGAACTGTCCGGAAGGAGAGTCCTTCCCTTCTTGGACCCTTCGGCCCCCCAAGTTGGGGCGGCCTTCCTTTTCTTATCTCCCCCAGCCGGAGGGGGATCATCTTCTTCTTCCTCGTCTTCGGGGGAGGAGTGCACCGCAGAGTCATCGGACGGTGAGTCCGACGACGCCTGGCGTCGGGAACTCTTTCGGGTTCCCTTGGCCTTCTTGGTCTTCTCCGACACCGTATAAGGAGCCGGAGTCAGCATCTTCGCCAGAAGAGCGTCTGCTGGGCCTTCGGGCAAAGGAGCCGGACAGTCGATCTGTCCGGCCGTCTCCTGCCAGTCCTATCAAAGGTACGGAAGTTTAGATCCCTCATGGAGTCAATCTATAAAAAATAAGTATCCTGTGAAAGGTAAAGCAGCTTACTACACTGGCTTGGTGCTTCACGCTGAATCCGCGATCCTCAGTAATGGGAGGGGGGACCTTGGCGCTTTTGAACAACACCCTCTAGGCATCTTCGTGAGTTGTGTTGAAGAGCCTGTTCAGAGTTCGGTGCTGCACTAGGTCGAACTCCCGTTGTTGGCACAGGAGGATCCGGCGGTGGAGCATGACCTGGACCACGTTGACGAGTTTGAGCTTCTTGTTCACCATGTTTTGAATACATGTTTGGAGTCCGGTCAGCTCTCCCGAACTACCCCAGGACAGGCCCTTCTCTTTCCAGGAGGTGAGCCACGTGGGGATGCCAGATCGGAACTCGGGGGCCGCTGCCCATGCAGGGTCGCGCGGCTCGGTGATGTAGAACCGCCCCGATTGCCATCCCTTTATGGTTTCCACAAAGGAGCCCTCGAGCCATGTTACGTTGGGCATCTTGCCCACCATGGCGCCTCCGCACTCTGCCTGGCGGCCGCCCACAACCTTCGGCTTGACATTGAAGGTCTTCAACCATAAGCCGAAGTGGGGCTTGATGCGGAGGAAGGCCTCGCACACAACGATAAACGCCGAGATGTTGAGGATGAAGTTCGGGGCCAGATCATGGAAATCTAGTCCGTAATAGAACATGAGCCCCCGGACGAATGGGTGGAGAGGGAATCCCAGTCCGCGGAGGAAATGGGTGAGGAACACTACCCTCTCATGTGGCCTGGGGGTGGGGATGAGCTTCCCCTCATCTGGGAGCCGGTGCGCGATGTCGTCGGGCAGGTATCCGACGCTCCTCAGCTTCTTGATGTCTCCATCCGTGACGGAGGAGACCATCCACCTGCCTCCCGCTCCAGACATGGTTGGAGAAGGTTGAGGTGGGAAGTGCGGACTTGGGCACTAGAGCTCGAGTGTGCGAAAACGGATGAGCAAAGGAGGAAGAAGGCGCGGATAGAAAGGTGAATCCTTATCCCTTTATATGGGCGGACGAAACTAAGCGTCCCCACTTGCTCGGTAAAAATCGCTTATCCCCCAAGCGCCGTAATAGATGGCGCGGTTGGGTTACCCACTCTCGTATTGATGAGAATCCCATAATAAGGGGACACGATCTCTGCTTTGACAAGACGTGTCGAAAAACTGCCTCGCGTTATGTGCGGGGCTAGTTAAAGGAAACGGTTCGAATAATCACCGGGCCATGACATAACGTCATACTTTCAAAACAAGTCAGCAAATTAGATTTGCGGAAATATTATTCTCTCTACAGAAGTATGTGGAACTTATGTTGCAGGGTCGGACACTATCCTCGTATTCAAATTCTCCTGTGATGTATTCGGAGGAGGAACCCGCCTTGCAGTGCCGAAGACAATACTGCGCGCCGGACTCATCGTCATTGAAGCCTGGTTCTGGGGCTACTGAGGGAGTCCTTGATTAGGGGGTCTCCGGACAGCCGGATTATATCCTTTGGCCGGACTGTTAGACTATGAAGATACAATATTGAAGACTTCGTCTCCTGTCCGGATAGGACTCTACTTGGTGTGGAAGGCAAGCTAGGCAATACGGATATGGATATCTCCTCCTATGTAACCGACCTTGTGTAACCCTAACCCTCTCCGGTGTCTATATAAACCGGAGGGTTTTAGTCCATAGGACAACATACAATCATAACATAGGCTAGCTTCTAGTGTAACGCCCCAGATATACTTTCCATATTTGTATCCAACTCTTGCCGTTTCTGGCATTAAGTTATATTTATTTCTCGGGTTCGGGTCTTTGTCTCCGTGTGTTGTTTTCTTTTTTGTGCATCTCTTATCATGTCATCTTGTGCATTGCATTTGCATACATGTTCATCTCATGCATTCGAGCGTTTTCCCCGTTGTCCGTTTGCATTCCGGCGCTTCGTTCTCCTCCGGTGGCCATTTCTAGCTTTCTTTCATGTGTGGGGTTAAACATTTCCGGTTTGGACCGAGACTTGTCATGCGGCCTTGGTTTACTACCGGTAGACCGCCTGTCAAGTTTCGTATCATTTGGACTTCGTTTGATACCCCAGCGGTTAACCGAGGGACCGAAAAGGCCTCGTGTGTGTTGCAGCCTAACACCCCTCCAATTTGGCCCAAAACCCACCTAACTCTGCTCCATGTCCTAGAGCGTTCGATCACGATCGCGTGGGCGAAAACCGCACCTCATTTGGACACTCCTAGCTCCCTCTATGCCTATATATACACCCCCCACTCCAAATTCGCGGAGTACCTCCCCCCTAACCCTAGATCAAATCGCCTCCGCCGCTACCGGACACGTCCGGATGGAGCCGGACGCGTCCGCCCGCCGCCGCCATCCAACCCGCCGCCGCCACGTGTCCCCTGCGGGACCAGATCGCCGCCCGCCGCCGCAGGCCCGCTCGGGCCCGTCCCCGGCCCCCCAAGCCCATCGGCCGTGTCGCGTCCCCGCGCCCGACGCCGCCCGTCCGCCTCCTCGCCGGCGTGCGCCCCGCCGCCACCGCACGACTCTGGCGAGGGTCGCCACCTCGACGCCGGCGGCCGCTGTCCCACTGCCGCCTCGACCGGTCCGGCGCCGCTGCTTCCATCGGCGTCCGCCGCCGCCCCGGCGAGCTTCCCCGCCGGCCGGCCCCTCCTTCCCGGCGTCCCGCTCCATCTCCGGCCGCCGTGAGCCCCATTTCCGGCGAGCCCGAGCTCGGGCTGCTACAGTGCCGCCGGACACGATCTGGATCTGGATCTGGGGATCCCCCCGGTTGACTTTTATCTCCTAACCCTAAATTTTTATGCGATGTTTGACTGCTTGTATCTCCGCAACCGTAGCTCCGTTTTGGGCGTATGATATATCAAAATCTTCGCCTCGACATGTACATCATTTCATTCCATTGCATCATTTGCATTTGAGGTCTTCTTGATTCCAAAAATGCTGATAGTAGGAGGCTTCGTGAGTTAAATTGCAGATCCGTTAGTTCATCATGCACTTTTGTCATTTTTGCCATGTTTAATCCGTGCATGATATGCATGTGCCCCTTTGGGATGAATTGTTAAGCATTTTGTCTTATTTCCAGAGGTGCCACCCATGCATTTTTAGGATGTGTGTGTTGTCTTGTGCAAGCTTGCGAAGAGAGGTACCTGAGATTGCTGATTTCAGGGACTTAGTGATTTTCACAAAGTCTGGGATATTTTAGTTCATGATGCTATATGTCCAGCTTGTTTCCTAGTGATCCGTGCCTCTTTTGAGGATGATCAGTAAGGGAGTTTTGATATTTATGTTATTCTCTATCCATCCTTGTCTTTGTTTGCATATGTGGAGTGCCCTAGGTTGACTCAATCGAGCTCAACTTTTGCTTCGTTGTTAATCTGGGCAGATCGTCAACTTGTTTGCGATTTTGCCGAGGCTACCGTTAGTGTTCCATGCATGCTATGCCTTTGTTCTTGCCATGTGTAGCTAGAATATTGTACCTTCTTGCGGGTTATATGCTTGCCTTGCTATGACTTGCACCATGGTGAGTGCATCGAGCTTGTTTACATGCCTTCGTGAGTTAAATTTCTGCAAGTCTCAGTTTTCACTAAGTCTGAAAACTGATTGTGTTCGAGCTATGTTCGTGAGCTCGGTAGAATATTTTGTGAACACTTTTGACCCCAGGTCACTTTGGGTGTTTTGTTAAGCTTGTTGAGTAGCTCCATTCCATGTTCTTACTTGTCATGTTCAGGTTATTTATCATGTTGTTTTGCTGCTCCAAAGAGAGCATCGTGATCTGAAATTTCAGCCTAGTGTTAATTTCACTAAGTCTGGAATCTGTTTTGCATATTCATTTTTGCCATGCTTGTTTGGACCTCTTAATGGATGAATTTTCCTATGTCTCAGTGCTAGTGTTTTGTTAACCATCTTGTGTAAATCACTGCCATGTATTTTGTTTTCATGTTTGGTGGCTGTAGCATGTTCATTTCGTTGCATTTAGGTGCCTACTTGCTGTAAATCGCAGACCGGTGTCATATCTTAAAACGCTTGCCATTTCCAAACCGTAACTCCGATTCCAATGATATTTATATCGTTTTCAAGCGATTTCATCCCCTCTATCCAGTGGTACCCTTGGAATTCCAAGTTGAGGCCAGGTTCATGCATTTCCTGTCATATCTTGCATTTTTCATCCCGCATCGCATCCCGCATAGCATGTCATCATTTCATCACATTGCTTGGTCTTGCACGTGGTTGATTGTATCCTTGTTGCTTGTTTGTCTTGTTGGGTAGAGCCGGGAGACGAGTTCGCTACCGAGGAGCCCGTTGAGTTTGCTTGTGAGGATCCAGTCAACTTTGACAACTGTGCAGGCAAGATGATCACACCCTCGAAATCACTTCTATCTTTGCTATGCTAGTTTGCTCGCTCTTTTGCTTTGCCACTGCTACGATGCCTACCACTTGCTTGTCAGCCTCCCAATTGCATGATTGAACCACTAACCTACCATTGTCCTAGCAAACCGTTGATTGGCTATGTTACCGCTTTGCTCAGCCCTTCTTATAGCGTTGTTAGTTGCAGGTGAAGATTGGAGCCGTTCCTTGTTGGAACAGTTATTTACTTGTTGGGATATCATTATATTGCCATGTTATCTTAATGCATCTATATACTTGGTAAAGGGTGGAAGGCTCGGCCCCTCGCCTAGTGTTTTGTTCGACTCTTGCCGCCCTAGTTTCCGTCATGTCGGTGTTATGTTCCCGGATTTGCGTTCCTTACGCGGTTGGGTTATTATGGGAACCCCTTGATAGTTCGCCTTGTTTAAAGATTTTCCAGCAATGCCCAACATTGGTATTACCGTTTGCCACCTAGCCTTTTCCTTTCCCTTGGGTTCTGCAGACTCAAGGGTCATCTTATTTTAACCCCCCCGGGCCAGTGCTCCTCTGAGTGTTGGTCCAAACTAGAGTCCTGTGCAGCGCCCCCTCGGGGAAACTCGAGGTTTGGTTTTAGTTGTATGGAGCGCTCATCTGAGTGTGCCCTGAGAAAGAGATATGTGCAGCTCCTATCGGGATTTGTCGGCACATTCGGGCGGTGTTGCTGGTCTTGTTTTAACCTGTCGAATTGTCTTGTTGTACCGGGTTACCGAGTCTGATCGGTGTGTCTCGGGTGGAGGTCTATTCCTTCGTTGACCGGGAGAGCTTGTCATGGGCTAAGTTGGGACTCCCCTGTAGGGATTGAACTTTCGAAAGCCGTGCCTGCGGTTATGGGCAGATGGGAATTTGTTAATCTCCGATTGTAGATAACTTAAACCTTAATTAATTAAAACGTATCAACTGCGTGTGTTGCCGTGATGGCCTCTTCTCGGCGGAGTCCGGGGAGTGGACACGGTGTTGGAGTTATGCTTGCGCAGGTTATTCCTCTAGATTCTCGCTCGCGCCTTGCCTCCTCTTCCCGCTCTCTTTTGCGGATAAGTTAGCCACCACATATGCTAGTCGCTTGCTGCAGCTCCACATATACTTGCCTTATCCTTCCTATAAGCTTAAGTAGTTTTGATCGCGACGGTGCGAGATTGCTGAGTCCTTGTGGCTCACAGATACAATAACTCCAGATGCAGGTCCAGGTGTTTCTGCTCCGGTTGACGATTACGAGCTCAAGTGGGAGTTCGACGAGGACTCTCAGCGATACTACGTGTCTTTTCCGGACGATCAGTAGTGGTGCCTAGTTGGGGTTATCGATTCAGGGCCTTGTCGCATGTTGGGGGTCTTTTCTATTTTGGCACCGTAGTCGGGCCATGAGTGATTTGTATGATGGATGTTATTTATGTACTTTGATGTGACGTGGCGAGTGTAAGCCAACTATGTATCTCCCCTTTATTTTGTATTACATGGGATGTGTGTGATGATTTCCTAACTTGCGACATTGCTTTCAATGCGGTTATGTCTCTAAGTCGTGCCTCGACACGTGGGAGCTATAGCCGCATCGAGGGCGTTACAAGTTGGTAATCAGAGCCTTCCCCGACCTTAGGAGCCGCCATTGCTTGATCGTTTTTAGCAGCCGAGTTGTGTCTAGAAAAATGTTTTGAGTCACTTAGGAATTATATATCGGAGAGTTAGGAATTCTTTTTACTTCCCGGTCTCCTGATCGCTCTGGTAAGGCATCCTGACGTAGAGTTTTGACTCTTCTCTTCTTAAATTTCACTAAAAAAAAATTTTTAGGATCACGCGAGTATCTTGGTTTTGTTCCGATGGTTTTGTGACGAGAACATTGTTCTTGGTGCCTCCTGTCTTTAGGGGTTGTGGCAGTGTCCCGGGGAGTTGAGCTCCGAGGTGTTGTCGTCACAATTTTATCGTTGCAATTCTGGTATACTTGAGATTTGTGCGCGACATCGAAAATCTCTTTTATGCAGTTCGTTGGTGAGATAACCTCGACGCCACCCAGTACTGGGGCGGGAGTTCGGGAGTATCGCCATAACTTGTATAACGGATGCTTTTCGAAGGTTGAGATAGATGGTTTCCGAAGGTTTCTTGGTTATGTGTTGAAGGATGGATACAGCTGGATGTAGGATTTGCTAGCTTGGGTGAGATATTATGCTTCCCCTGTATCCCCAACACCTGATTGCATAACCGGGAAAATTTCGGGAATTTCATAGGTGGGAATTCAAGTAGCCTTAGGATATCTTTCCGACAGATGTATGATATGAAATTGGGGTTCGACGTCTAGTGGTTCGCCTATTCACGGTCGATTTTACAGTGGTCTCGTTGTGTCTTAAAGAGTCCTTGGCTATGCTGACTCGGGGACGCTTCGTATGTCATGTGCACTGCCTTGTACATGATGGTGCTGTACGATCGAGTCCGTGTAGCTCCCACCACGAAAACTTCGGACGAAATTTCTATCATGTATTTGTTCCGGCTTATTCCGCAAGCCAACCCTTGGTTTTATTTCGAGTTGTGGCATTCGTTTTGCTTCGACGTCATATGTTGATTCCATCCCTCGTTGTTGTATCCCTTCTACCTGATTCTTCGTGGCTTCGCAATTTAGGTATATGTGACCACTTCAAGAGAAGTGCATTCGTTCATTTTGTTCGGATGTGAAGACTTTATGTTGCAATTATCATTCCGTTGGATTCAGCTTCAATATTTGTCTATTTGTGTGCTAATGGTGGTCAACCTGTTCAGGATGGCTCCCGCTAAGAGCACCAGTCAGAACCAGAATCAAGATCCGCCACCGCCTCCACCTCCTCCAGAGGCATGGCAAGCTGTGATGGCCGCAACCAATGCAAACACTCAGCTGATCATGCAAATTCTCCAAGAGAGCAATCAAGGCAGTCAAGGGAATCAAGGCAGCAACCAGGGTCACTTTGCTACACTCAACCAGTTCCTTGCTAACGGGCCAAAGACTTTCAGTAATTGTGTTGAGGCAACCGATGCTGACGATTGGCTTGTGGATCTGTGTAAGCATTTCGAGTGCAGCAACGTCAGGCCTGAGGACTTTGTGAAATTCGCTTCCTTCCAACTCAAAGATCAGGCTGCAGAGTGGTTCCAGCAATACAAGGATTCCAGAGGTGGACGTTTGATCACTTGGGATGATTTCCGTCAAGATTTCCGCGCTCATCACATTCCTCAAAGTGTGGTTGAAAGTAAGCGTCAGGAATTCTGCAATCTGAAGCAAGGCTCTTTGTCTGTCTATGACTACAACAAGCTGTTCCAGAAGCTCGCCCGTTTTGCCAAGCAGGATCTTCCTGATGAGAAGAGCATGATCTATCAGTTCAGGGGTGGTCTTCGTGAAGAAATTCAGCTCGCTCTTGTCCTCTTCGAGCCGTTGAGGTACGATGAGTTCTACAACATGGCACTGAAGCAAGAGGCTGCTCAGTTGAGGTGTGATGCTTCCAGGAAGCGTGCCAGAGATGTTACTCCGTCTTCCTCCACTCAAGTGGCCAAGCAGCAGAAGTATTGGCTTCCTCCTCCTCCGTTCCGTCAGCCGTATCAGCAGAAGAGCAAAGGTGGCACTGGTTTCACCCACCCACCCAACCCAGGCTTTCAGAACAAGGCTTCGTCTCAAGCTCCAAGATCAAGTGCTCCGTATCACCGTCCGCTTTCAGAGGTCACGTGCAACAAGTGCCAACAGAAGGGTCACTATGCCAACAAGTGTTTCAACCGGAGGCGTCTTCCTCCTCCTCCTGTGAGATCGGCAAGTACATCTGTGGTCAAGCATAACCCCAAGTACGCCAAGGTCAACATGGTGAATGCAGCTCAGGCAGAGGACTCGTCAGATGTGATCATGGGTAACCTTCCTGTTAACGATGTTCCTGCAAAAGTTCTTTTTGACACGGGTGCATCGCATTGCTTCATTTCCAAACCTTTTGCATCAAAGTATGAGTGTGATTATCAGTATCTGCAAAGTTCCTTGCAAATTGTGTCACCGGGCAAGCAGATGACAGCTAACACCTGCGTGCCTGAGGTTACTATCACATTGGGTGACTACAAGTTCCTTTCTTCCCCAATTGTTCTCGGTAACTCGGATATTGATCTTATTCTCGGAATGGATTGGCTTTCTAAGCACAAGGCACATCTTGACTGTGCTGCCAGGCAAATTCAATTGACTCATTCGTCTGAGGATGTAATTGTCTTTGCCGCTCGGGATAATACCATCCGGTTGTTTTCTCTCAATGAGAAGGGTGAATTGGATGCTATTTCACAGATTCCGGTTGTTTGTGAGTATCAAGACGTTTTTCCAGAAGAACTCCCAGGGATGCCTCCAAACCGGCCGGTTGAATTTGTTATTGAACTTGAGCCCGGTACGGAACCTGTGTGCAAACGTCCCTACAAGCTCGGCCCCGAAGAGTTGAAGGAGTTGAAGAAACAACTCGATGAGCAATAAAGATTGGGTCTCATCCGGCCTAGTACTTCTCCGTGGGGTTGTGGTGTTCTTTTTGTGAAGAAGAAGGATGGATCAAGTCGACTTTGTGTTGATTACCGTCCAGTGAACAAGAAGACCATCAAGAACAAATACCCACATCCCAACATCAATGAGCTGTTCGAACAACTCAAGGGTGCCCAAGTATTCTCCAAGCTTGATCTCCGTATGGGTTATCATCAGATTCGTATTCGTGAGCAAGATATTCCCAAGACGGCGTTCAGAACAAGCTTTGGTTCATATGAATACACCGTCATGTCTTTTGGCCTCGCCAACGCTCCTCCGACGTTCTCTCGCATGATGAACTTCATCTTCAACGCCTACACCAATGACTTCGTTTTGGTCTATCTCGACGACATTCTGGTTTTCTCGAAGAACAAGGAAGATCATGCCAAGCACTTGCGTTTGGTTCTTGACAAGCTCAGGGAACATCAGTTCTACGCCAAGTTCTCCAAGTGTGAATTTTGGCTCGATGAGGTTCTTTATCTTGGTCATATCATCTCTGCCAAGGGCATTTCCGTGAATCCCGAGAAGGTATCTGCAATTGTGAATTGGGAACCTCCTCAGAACGTGAAGCAACTCCGCAGTTTTCTCGGTCTCGCAAGCTATTGCCGAAGATTCGTTGAAAACTTTTCCAAGATCGCGAAGCCTCTCTCAAATCTTCTTCAGAAGCACGTCAAGTACGTTTGGTCTCCGGAGTGTGATATTGCTTTCAACACTTTGAAAGAGAAGTTGATCACTGCTCCAGTTCTGACTCCGCCTGATGAAACCAAGCCGTACGAGGTCTTTTGTGATGCCTCTCTCCAAGGTCTCGGTGCAGTTTTGATGCAAGAGAAAAAAGTTGTTGCTTATACATCTCGCCAGTTCAAGCCTAACGAGAAGAACTACCCCACTCATGATCTCGAGTTGGCGGCAGTTGTGCATGCTCTTTTGACTTGGAGACATCTTCTATTGGGAAGGAAAGTGGACATTTTCACTGATCACAAGAGTCTCAAGTACATCTTCACCCAGCCTAATCTCAACCTAAGGCAGACTCGATGGGTCGAAATGATTCAAGAGTACAATCCGAGTATTGAGTATACTCCAGGCAAGGCTAATGTGATTGCTGACGCTTTGAGCAGAAAAGCGTATTGCAACAGTCTGATTCTCAAGCCTTATCAACCCGAGCTTTGTGAAACTTTCCGCAAACTTAATCTGCAAGTTGTTCCTCAAGGTTTCCTCGCCAACCTTCAAGTCTCTCCTACCTTAGAAGACCAGATTCGCCAAGCCCAGCTTCTTGATGCTATGGTGAAAAAGGTGAAGATTGGAATTGCCAAGTGTCAGTCCAAGTACAAGTGCTACCGCCTTGATGACAAGGACACTCTCTTCTTCGAGGATCGTATTGTTTTGCCCAAAGGTGAACTTCGTAAAGTGATCATGAACGAGGCTCACAACTCTCTCCTCTCCATCCACCCTGGTAGTACGAAGATGTATCAGGATCTCAAGCAAGCTTATTGGTGGACTCGAATGAAGCGCGAGATCGCTCAATTCGTGAATGAATGTGATGTCTGCAGAAGAGTGAAGGCAGAACACCAAAGGCCAGCTGGTCTCCTCCAACCTCTTGCCATTCCAAAATGGAAGTTTGACCACATTGAAATGGACTTCGTGACTGGGTTTCCAAAGTCCAAGCGTGGCAATGATGCTATATTCGTCGTCATCGACAAGCTCACCAAAGTGGCTCATTTTCTGCCTATCAAAGAGTCGATCACTGCAGCTCAATTGGTGGAACTCTATACCTCTCGCATTGTCTCTCTGCACGGTATTCCTCAAGTGATATCTTCAGACCGTGGCAGCATCTTTACCTCCAAGTTTTGGGATTCTTTTCAGAAGGCCATGGGCACCAACATCCGCTTCAGCACTGCGTTCCATCCTCAAACAAGCGGTCAAGTCGAGCGTGTCAACCAGATTCTTGAAGATATGCTCAGGGCTTGTGTGATCTCCTTCGGTATGAAGTGGGAGGATTGTCTTCCTTATGCTGAATTCTCCTATAACAACAGCTTTCAAGCAAGTTCGGTCAAGGCCCCCTTTGAAATTCTGTATGGCAGGAAGTGCCGTACCCCTCTCAACTGGTCTGAAACCGGTGAACGTCAGCTGCTGGGTAATGACCTGATCACAGAGGCAGAATAAATGTGCAAGGTCATTCGCGATAACCTCAAAGCAGCCCAATCCCGCCAGAAGAGCTACTATGATAGTAAGCACCGTGATTTGGCTTTTGAGATCGGAGATCATGTTTACCTCCGTGTCTCTCCTATGAAAGGTACTCGTCGCTTCGGTATCAAAGGGAAGCTTGCCCCTAGATACGTGGGAACTTTCAAGATTGTCAGCAAGAGAGGCGACCTCGCCTATCAACTCGAGCTTCCTTCAAACTTTGCAAATGTTCATGACATGTTCCATCTCTCTCAGCTTCGAAAGTGCTTCAAGACTCCTGACCGCACCGTCAACTTCGAGGACATTGAGCTCCAAGAAGATCTCTCCTATCGTGAGCACCTAGTTGCTATTCTTGAAGAGACTGAACGCAAGACTCGCAACAAGTCAATCAAATTTCTCAAAGTCAAGTGGTCACACCATTCCGACCGTGAAGCTACCTGGGAACGCGAGGATCACCTCCATTCTGAGTACCCGGAGTTCTTTCAGTCCTAGATCTCAGGACGAGATCTTTTCGTAGTGGTGGAGTGTTGTAACGCCCCAGATATACTTTCCATATTTGTATCCAACTCTTGCCGTTTCCGGCATTAAGTTATATTTATTTCTCGGGTTCGGGTCTTTGTCTCCGTGTGTTGTTTTCTTTTTCGTGCATCTCTTATCATGTCATCTTGTGCATTGCATTTGCATACATGTTCATCTCATGCATTCGAGCGTTTTCCCCGTTGTCCGTTTTGCATTCCGGCGCTTCGTTCTCCTCCGGTGGCCATTTCTAGCTTTCTTTCATGTGTGGGGTTAAACATTTCCGGTTTGGACCGATACTTGTCATGCGGCCTTGGTTTACTACCGGTAGACCGCCTGTCAAGTTTCGTATCATTTGGACTTCGTTTGATACTCCAACGGTTAACCGAGGGACCCAAAAGGCCTCGTGTGTGTTGCAGCCTAACACCCCTCCAATTTGGCCCAAAACCCACCTAACTCTGCTCCATGTCCTAGAGCGTTCGATCACGATCGCGTGGGCGAAAACCGCACCTCATTTGGACACTCCTAGCTCCCTCTATGCCTATATATACACCCCCCACTCCAAATTCGCGGAGTCCCTCCCCCCTAACCCTAGATCAAATCGCCTCCGCCGCTACCGGACACGTCCGGACGGAGCCGGACGCGTCCGCCCGCCACCGCCATCCAACCCGCCGCCGCCACGTGTCCCCTGCGGGACCAGATCGCCGCCCGCCGCCGCAGGCCCGCTCGGGCCCGTCCCCGGCCCCCCAAGCCCATCGGCCGGGTCGCGTCCCCGCGCCCGACGCTGCCCGTCCCCGCGCCCGTCCGCACGACTCCGGCGACGGTCGCCACCTCGACGCCGGCGGCCGCTGTCCCGCTGCCGCCTCGACCGGTCCGGCGCCGCTGCTTCCATCGGCGTCCGCCGCCGCCCCGGCGAGCTTCCCCGCCGGCCGGCCCCTCCTTCCCGGCGTCCCGCTCCGTCTCCGGCCGCCGTGAGCCCCATTTCCGGCGAGCCCGAGCTCGGGCTGCTACAGTGCCGCCGGACACGATTTGGATCTGGATCTGGGGATCCCCCCGGTTGACTTTTATCTCCTAACCCTAAATTTTTATGCGATGTTTGACTGCTTGTATCTCCGCAACCGTAGCTCCGTTTTGGGCGTATGATATATCAAAATCTTCGCCTCGACATGTACATAATTTCATTCCATTGCATCATTTGCATTTAAGGTCATCTTGATTCCAAAAATGCTGATAGTAGGAGGCTTCGTGAGTTAAATTGCAGATCCGTTAGTTCATCATGCACTTTTGTCATTTTTGCCATGTTTAATCCGTGCATGATATGCATGTGCCCCTTTGGGATGAATTGTTAAGCATTTTGTCTTATTTCCAGAGGTGCCACCCATGCATTTTTAGGATGTGTGTGTTGTCTTGTGCAAGCTTGCGAAGAGAGGTACCTGAGATTGCTGATTTCAGGGACTTAGTGATTTTCACAAAGTCTGGGATATTTTAGTTCATGATGCTATATGTCCAGCTTGTTTCCTAGTGATCTGTGCCTCTTTTGAGGATGATCAGTAAGGGAGTTTTGATACTTATGTTATTCTCTATCCATCCTTGTCTTTGTTTGCATATGTGGAGTGCCCTAGGTTGACTCAATCGAGCTCAACTTTTGCTTCGTTGTTAATCTGGGCAGATCGTCAACTTGTTTGCGATTTTGCCGAGGCTACCGTTAGTGTTCCATGCATGCTATGCCTTTGTTCTTGCCATGTGTAGCTAGCATATTGTGCCTTCTTGCGGTTTATATGCTTGCCTTGCTATGACTTGCACCATGGTGAGTGCATCGAGCTTGTTTACATGCCTTCGTGAGTTAAATTTCTGCATGTCTCAGTTTTCACTAAGTCTGAAAACTGATTGTGTTCGAGCTATGTTCGTGAGCTCGGTAGAGTATTTTGTGAACCCTTTTGACCCCAGGTCACTTTGGGTGTTTTGTTAAGCTTGTTGAGTAGCTCCATGCCATGTTCTTACTTGTCATGTTCAGGTTATTTATCATGTTGTTTTGCTGCTCCAAAGAGAGCATCGTGATCTGAAATTTCAGGCTAGTGTTAATTTCACTAAGTCTGGAATCTGTTTTGCATATTCATTTTTGCCATGCTTGTTTGAACCTCTTAATGGATGAATTTTCCTATGTCTCACTGCTAGTGTTTTGTTAACCATCTTGTGTACATCACTGCCATGTATTTTGTTTTCATGTTTGGTGGCTGTAGCATGTTCATTTCGTTGCATTTATGTGCCTACTTGCTATAAATCGCAGACCGGTGTCATATCTTAAAACGCTTGCCATTTCCAAACCGTAACTCCGATTCCAATGATCTTTATATCGTTTTCAAGCGATTTCATCCCCCTCTATCCAGTGGCACCCTTGGAATTCCAAGTTGAGGCCAGGTTCATGCATTTCCTGTCATATCTTGCATTTTGCATCCCGCATCGCATCCCGCATAGCATATCATCATTTCATCATATTGCTTGGTCTTGCACGTGGTTGATTGTATCCTTGTTGCTTGTTTGTCTTGTTGGGTAGAGCCGGGAGACGAGTTCGCTACCGAGGAGCCCGTTGAGTTTGCTTGTGAGGATCCAGTCAACTTTGACAACTGTGCAGGCAAGATGATCATACCCTCGAAATCACTACTATCTTTGCTATGCTAGTTTGCTCGCTCTTTTGCTTTGCCACTGCTACGATGCCTACCACTTGCTTGTCAGCCTCCCAATTGCATGATTGAACCTCTAACCTACCATTGTCCTAGCAAACCGTTGATTGGCTATGTTACCGCTTTGCTCAGCCCCTCTTATAGCGTTGCTAGTTGCAGGTGAAGATTGGAGCGTTCCTTGTTGGAACATTTATTTATCTTGTTGGGATATCATTATATTGCATGTATCTTAATGCATCTATATACTTGGTAAAGGGTGGAAGGCTCGGCCCCTCGCCTAGTGTTTTGTTCCACTCTTGCCGCCCTAGTTTCCGTCATCGGTGTTATGTTCCCGGATTTGCGTTCCTTACGCGGTTGGGTTATAATGGGAACCCCTTGATAAGTTCGCCTGTTTAAAGCTTTTCCAGCAATGCCCAACATTGGTTTACCATTGCCACCTAGCCTTTTCCTTTCCCTTGGGTTCTGCAGACTCAAGGGTCATCTTATTTTAACCCCCCCGGGCCAGTGCTCCTCTGAGTGTTGGTCCAAACTAGAGTCCTGTGCAGCGCCCCCTCGGGGAAACTCGAGGTTTGGTTTTAGTTGTATGGAGCGCTCATCTGAGTGTGCCCTGAGAAAGAGATATGTGCAGCTCCTATCGGGATTTGTCGGCACATTCGGGCGGTGTTGCTGGTCTTGTTTTAACCTGTCGAAGTGTCCTTGTTGTACCGGTACCGAGTCTGATCGGTAGTGTCTCGGGTGAGGTCTATTCCTTCGTTGACCGTGAGAGCTTGTCATGGGCTAAGTTGGGACCTCCCCTGCAGGGATTGAACTTTCGAAAGCCGTGCCCGCGGTTATGGGCAGATGGGAATTTGTTAATGTCCGATTGTAGATAACTTCAACCTTAATTAATTAAAACGAATCAACTGCGTGTGTTGCCGTGATGGCCTCTTCTCGGCGGAGTCCGGGGAGTGGACACGGTGTTGGAGTTATGCTTGCGCAGGTTATTCCTCTAGATTCTCGCTCGCGCCTTGCCTCCTCTTCCCACTCTCTTTTGCGGATAAGTTAGCCACCACATATGCTAGTCGCTTGCTGCAGCTCCACATATACTTGCCTTATCCTTCCTATAAGCTTAAATAGTTTTGATCGCGAGGGTGCGAGATTGCTGAGTCCCTGTGGCTCACAGATACTATAACTCCAGATGCAGGTCCAGGTGTTTCTGCTCCGGTTGACGATTACGAGCTCAAGTGGGAGTTCGACGAGGACTCTCAGCGATACTACGTGTCTTTTCCGGACGATCAATAGTGGTGCCTAGTTGGGGTTATCGATTCAGGGCCTTGTCGCATGTTGGGGGTCTTTTCTATTTTGGCACCGTAGTCGGGCCATGAGTGATTTGTATGATGGATGTTATTTATGTTCTTTGATGTGACGTGGCGAGTGTAAGCCAACTATGTATCTCCCCTTTATTTTGTATTACATGGGATGTGTGTGATGATTTCCTAACTTGCGACATTGCTTTCAATGCGGTTATGTCTCTAAGTCGTGCCTCGACACGTGGGAGCTATAGCCGCATCGAGGGCGTTACATCTACGGTTTAGCCTCTCTGATCTCGTGGTAGATCTACTCTTGTACTACCCATATCATCAATATTAATCAAGCAGGACGTAGGGTTTTACCTCCATCAAGAGGGCCCAAACCTGGATAAAACATTGTGTCCCCTGCCTCCTGTTACCATCCTACCTAGACGCATAGTTCGGGACCCCCTACCCGAGATCTGCCGGTTTTGACACCGACAGCCGGCGTCTGGCTAGCAGGCCCTGATGGCAGCATGTGAGAAGTAGTTTAAGTTTGTAGTATTAGAGCAAATTACCAGTAGTACTTTAAGTTTGTTGTATTAATGTACAATGTTTGTAAGAGCATCCTTTGAGGGCTTTGAGCATTGATTAGCATGTGTGCCCGTGTGCATTTTTTTGGCGTTAATCATAAGAAGATCGCAAAGCACACGGTTTCTATGTCATACCCGTCTGCGTTTTTTGCGTTAATGACCCATAAGTCAGTTACCTGTGCGATGTTTCCTAATAAACCAGGCGTACCATTCACCGAGAAAAATCAAGTACACGTGTACATTTTTTGGGAAACTGGATCTGCCAACTTTCTTTTTTCTCGCACACGAGTATTTTACGCGCTTCGTCTGCGTTGTGTGCTTCCCCCGCCCATGCTTCAAATTTCGCACCAAAATTTTCATTAGGCGCACGATTTCAGAATTTATTCCTCCAACCACATCCCCTTCCCCTCAGTATCCCCCCCTCGCTCATGCCTCCCTCTACCGACATCTCAAACCGCCACCGCAACCACATCTACGTTCTGCTCTCAGATCCAGTCAGGTAACCCACCGATCTCTATCATGTCCCCGGCTTGATTGCTTAAATGGCACCTACGAAACATCCTCATGCCTCCAAATCCACCCTGCCAGGAGCTGATGGCGGTCCATGGCGCGATGGCCGCTGTCCGTGTTAACCCGGAGGAACACCTCGCCTCCGCCGCCGACGACGACATGGTGCAGGCTCTAGCCTAGATGAAGTCCCTAGTGACTACCCCCCAAGACTTAACATGTAAGATTTGACCAGCTAAATCTTACCAATACCCCTTGCAATGCTATGATTTGTACGGTTGATATATTAAGCATGTTCGTGCCTTGTTTATTTCAGTACTGCACACCGTGCGATGTTCAAATATTACCGTGTCGAGCTCAATTTCACCAATACAAGCAACAAACTTACAATACATGACTCAGGATATCACTAGAGATGCTGCTCATTTGCTATTTTTGGTGGATGCTAACCCTGTTGTACTTAACATGCCTATCCATGTACTTACGTAGGGTCATAGTGGCTGATGCTTTTGTCTGCCATCGAGGTGTCCTGCATCCCATGTCTTACAGTATTTCACATAATTTGTGCAATTGCAGTTTAACTTCTACCATTTATTGGTTGTCTGTAGATACACATGTCAGTGGCACTGATCCACGCTTCGACTCGGAGGAACAGCTCGCCTCCGCCGTCGCTGACTTTGGGCGAGCTCTGGCTAATATGAAGTGCCCCAGCAACTACCTGTCAGGACATACCAAGTATGTACTCTCCAGTTCATTCTTAGCAATACCAGTTGCAGTTAATGGCTATGTTCTGTATGGTCACTGTATTAAGCATGTTCTAGTAAACATGCCTAACACGTTTGTGCTGCTTTCCCTACCTTTTTATAGACATCTGGGCGATTCTCTGCTTTGGCAGCACCTGCCTTGTGATGTTTAACTATGCCAATTCCATTTTTGTCAGTACCAGTTTCAATGTCTATTAAGCCTGTTGAAATTAACAGTTGAATCCATTTTTTAAATAGTTGTATTTCAATGGCTACAAACTTACAAAACATGACTTGGGATGCTGTTAAGCCTATTGCAATTAACAGTTGTATCCATTTTTTAGTCTGTCCATTTGCTACCATGCTACTCTCCGCAATGAAGATATACTAGAGATGTTGCCCATTTGCTATTTTTGGTGGATGCTAACCTTGTTGTACTTAACATGCTTGTCCATGTACTTATGCAGGGTCATAACGGCCGATGTTGTTGTTTGCCGTCGAGGTTACCTGCATCCCATGTATTACAATATTTCACATATTTTGTGCAATTGCAGTTTAACTTCTACCATTTACTGGTTTCCTGTAGGTACACATGTCAGTGGCACTGGTCCACACTTTGACTTGGAGGAATAGCTCGCCTCCGCCGCTGCTGACTTTGGGCGGTCTCTGGCCAATATGAAGTGCCCCAGCAACTAGCTCTCAGGACTTACCAAGTATGTACCCACCAGTTCAATCTTTCCAATACCAGTTGCAATTAATGGCTATGTTTTGTATTGTCGATGTATTAAGCATGTTGTAGTAAACATTCCAACACGTTTTAGTTATTTTCCCTACCTTTTCATAGACAACTGGGCCATTATCTACTCTGGCTGCACCTGCCATGTGATGTTTAACTCTGCCAATTGCATTTTTATCAGTACCAGTTTCAATGGCCTTTAAGCCTATTGCAATTAACAGTTGTATCCATTTTTAAAGAGTTGTATTTCAATGGCTACAAACTTACAAAACATGAATTAGGATGTTGTTAAGCCTGTTGCAATTAACGGTTGTATCCATTTTTTAATCCATCCCTTTGCTACCGTGCTACTCTTTCGAAATGAAGATATCACTACATATGCTGCCGTTTTATTACCATTTACTATTTTTGGTGGATGTTAACCCTGTTGTAGTTAACATTGGCTTTCCATGTACTTACACAGGGCTACAATGGGCGATGTTGTTGTTTGCCGTCGAGGTTAGCTGCATCCCATGTCTTATACACCATCTATCCCTACATATAATTATTTTTAGAGATTCCAATACAGACTACATAAGGAGCAAAATGAGTGAATCTAGATTCTAATCTAAACTATATCTATTATTCTATATACATCCGTATGTAGTTCATTTTGAAATCTCTAAAGAAAATACTTGTACTTAGGAACATAGGTAGTTATATTTTACATCATTTATGCAATCCTTAGTTTAGCTTCTAACATTTACTGGTTGCTTGTAGGTACATATATGAGCGGTACTAATCCATGCTTCGATCCCTTTTGCGTATGGGGCGATGAGATATTCATGAACAAGCGTCAAGTGAGGAAACTAAGAAAGATTGTTAGGAGAAAGAAACGGGTGATTGGAATTAAGCTCTTTATTTACACTTTGTCAAAGACAACAGTGAAGTTTACGATGGTAAATAATGTGTTTCCTTTTCCCCCTGCCCACAATAAGTTACTCTATTAGACCTCAGTATCTGATATTTTTCTCTTTTCAGTGGTTTCTGAAGCTATTTACTGATCATTACCTTGCAAACTACATGACCGGAGTGGAAGCAACTAAGGTTAAAGTATATAATTCATGCTACCATGATAATGCTCTAGAAGTCTTCCTGAAGGTGGTGAAGGATGGGCGGGTGATCGTCACAAGGGGTTGGACAAAAGTGGTTCGTGCCTATGGCATGCAGGAAGGCATATTATGGGCATTCCGCTTCTTCAACACCATGGGCAGTCAAAATAATTTACACTTGTCTCTTCACCTTTACCACCTTTAAATATTGTGGTTCATCATAGTTAATTGCTGCCTAATCCTGTAATTACTGAACATATTGTACTGGCAATTTTATATGAGGATTCATTGTTGAACCATTGTGCTGAGAATTTGAATTGCACGTTTCATATTTCAAAATTTCCAATTATAATAAAAAAATACAGGAAAAAAATAAAAAGAGAACAAACGGTCATGGAACTTTGCAAACGGTTTTGGCAGTAAAAGGGCTTGTGATGGATAGCCCAAAGCCACACAGTTTTCTACATCAAATCATGTGTGATGTAGTTAATGAAAGCAAATAGTTAACCAAGGCAGAGCGTGTGTGATAGTTACACCTTTCATACACGAGCGTATACATAAAACTGTGTGGGATGTACATACGAACGGAAACATTTTCCCTAGATTGACTGTGTGGGATGTACATAAGAACAGAAACGTATTCCTTGGATTGACTGTGTGATATACATACGAATGGAAATGTTTTTCTGGGATTCACCATGTGGGATGTACATACCTACAGAAATGATTTTCTCGGATTACCGTGTTGGATGTACATACCTACGAAAATGATAAGGTTTTGATGCCTCGGCCAATCGCACACGGCCCCAGCCTGGGTCCCAGGAGGGCCTATCCTCGATGGTTTCTGGGTCGTGTGGCAAGGACCCCCTATTGCCCACACTCACTTGGCGGCGGTTCCAAATGCCATTGCGGAAAGGGGTTAAAAACCGTTTGTTTAGGACCGATGTGTACCAGTGAGAGGACATCGCCGTCTCCGACGAGGCCCCGCCCCGCTGCCAACGAGGCCGCGCCACACATAAAACGAGGAAGAGTAGAACACGGTAGGTCGCCGCTTCTTTGGTCCAAGTAAGGCCACCGCTACTACCCTCCGGTTGAAGCCAAGCTAGGCGGGTTGACCATTGACGGCCGATTAGCTTCTTGGCGGCGACATGGAGTCGGAGAGCTGCACTGGAGAAGAAGCTTCTATTCGTCTCGGCCGGACATGGGTGGGTAGCTTCGGTTAATTAATTATACCTCCAGCGCACCCCTTTTTAGTTGAAGAATGTATGAAATGTAATGAAATCCTGCATGTTCGATTAGTTCGATTAGTTCGAATTCTTGTATCACTGGGATTGGATGAACGTGCAACATAATACGTACTAGCATTGTTCCCAGGGTGATCACCTCATTTGCTACTCCCTCCGGTCCTTTTTAGTCTGCATATAAGTTTTGTGTGAAGTCAAAGTATCTCTACTTTGCCCAATCTTATAGAAAAAAGTATGAACATTCACAATGTAAAATCAACTGACTTGAAAGAAAACTAATATGCGAAGAAAAAAGGAACAGAGGGAGTACAAAGAATTGAGCAGCTTTTTAGCATTCATGTACATTGCAATCAAACACACAGGCCTGGCAATTCATAGGGAACATTCAAAACAATCGATGATTATGCATATTAGCGATTCACATGTCAGAGAAAATATTTACTTCACAATTAAAGAATAACGAAAAACCGATTGATGCTGCTGACAGCAAAGGGCGTCCCATTCAAAAATATCAAACACATGTCTTCTTGCTAACATCAATGAGCAAAATTTGATAAGGTTGTCCCATTATAAAGTGTCAAATGTGTGTTGTTTTGCGTACATCAATCGGCAAACATTGAAAAGGTTTTCCCATTCCAAAATATCAAATGCCTACGATTGTGGAATGGGAAAGGTTTGCCATCAGTTTGGACACTAACATGGCACCTCATGCTAAATAAACCAGCTGTTCTTTTTGTGCAATTCCACAAAAATCAACCAAATTCGCTCCTAGCTTATATGTTTTTGCCTTTATATGTTGTTGTCGGCATCTTGGGAATGGGGGTACCCAGACTTGCCTGCCCGCAGCCCACGGTGTGGCTCCGTTAGTGACCTGGTACGACCCAGCTTCAGCAACGACAGCTCAAGACCCTCGCGAGGGGCCAATGCTCGTGAGGCAGACGACACCAAGACCTCCCTGGGGGTGGCCTCGCTAGGCTGGCTCTTGACGAGTGGAGATATCAAGGCAAGATGCACCTCACGAGGTTCACATGACGACTAAGGCCAGGCGGGCGCCAGCGGGCGCAGTGTACTAGTTTCCCCTTTGGTGCCAAGGAGGCAAGCGCAGGCGCGGAGTCCCGAGCAATCAAGCAAAGGTTTCCATCTCGGTGTAACAAGACCAAGACTGCCAGGATGACATGATGGAGGTCATCGCGGAGCCCATCGCAGCATCACCACTAGAGCCTTTTGCAGGTGAAGACTACTTTTGTCAGGATAGCCTGTACTAGTTGTCCCCCTTCAAATTTGGCCATCGTGGGATCCCTTCCCGCCTTACATTTGGGAAGAGGACCAAGGCCACTATAAATAGGACTTAGCCACCACCATAGAAAGGGGGATCATTCAGATCATCCTCTCATCCACCAGCTCATCAAGCTCAAGAACACCTCACCTCCTGAGGCTGTTCCACCACTGTACTAGTTCATCCTCAGCCCCTCGAGGCAATCCACCATAAAGATGGAGTAGGGTATTACACCGCAAGGTGGACCGAACCAGGATAAACCGGTGTGTCCCTTGTCCCTTGGGTTCGTCGAGCTAGGCCGTGGAATCATCGAGCAGGAAGATAGAGAGGGGAGAGTTCTTCGCGCGCACCCCAGTGTTTGAACCTCTCAAGGGTCTGCGGAACCCTGAATCTGACATTTGGCGCCCCAGGTAAGGGTGCATCGAAGCCTCTCTTCCGTCGGTCGACCCGCCGCCGCTCCACCGCCTCCATGGCTGATGCTCGTCCAGCCCATGTCGAGCGTCGGGCCGCTCTTGCCGCTCACGTCGCTCAGACATTACCCATTGGCATACCTCCCCGTCGTTCTCCATCACCTGCCACCAATGCCGCCACCGGCATAGCGGGGCACGAGAAGCAAGCCTCCTCGCAGCACCCCTCCATGAGGCGAGATGGACGCACCACCACCCCATCGCCGACTCTGGCTGGCTCGTCGTCTCACGCTCGTCGCGGGCCGGTGGACGTGCAGGCTGTGCTGCTCATGGCACGCGAGCTCCTGCGTTACCACCCCGTCGATGACTTCTACGAGGACTGGCTGGACCGTATCGCCGAGCTTGTCAGCGCGGCTGGGGGCTCCCCTGCACCATCCCTCTCGCTGCCTCGCCTGCCGTCCGCTGAAGGGTGACGTAGCCCATGGAGCACCTCCGCCACCTCCCCGTTGATACATCTCCAACGTATCTACTTTTCCTAACACTTTCCTCTTGTTTTGGACTCTAATTTGCATGATTTGAATGAAACTAACCCTGGACTGACACTGTTTTCAGCAGAACTACCATGGTGTTGTTTTTGTGCAGAACTAAAAGTTCTCAGAATGGAACAAAACTTTGCGAGGAATTTTTATACAATATATAAGAATTTATGGAGCCAAGACCTACTGGAGAGGGGCCCCTAGGCGCGCCCCCCTCTCCTAGCGCACCCAGGTGAGTTGTCCCAACCTGGTGGCCCCGCAGACCCTGAAACCGATGCTATAAAAACCTATTTTCAGAGGAAAAAAATCAAGGAGAAAGAATTATCATGATCCACAAGATGGAGCCGCTGCCAAGCCCTATTCTTCCTTGGGAGGGTAGATCTGGAGTCCGTTTGGGGCTCCGGAGAGGGGGATCTTCGTTCTCCGTCATCACCAACCCTTCTCCATCGCCAATTCCATGATGCTCCCCACCGAGAGTGAGTAATTCCTTCGTAGGCTCGCTGGTCGGTGAGGAATTGGATGAGATTCATCATGTAATCGAGTTAGTTTTGTTAGGGCTTGATCCCTAGTATCCACTATGTTCTTAGATTGATGTTGCTATGACTTTGCCATGCTTAATGCTTGTCACATTGGGCCCGGGTGCCATGATTTCAGATCTGAACCGTTTATGTTATCACCATTATATTCATGTTCTAGATCCGATCTTGCAAGTTATAGTCACCTAATACATGTTATGATCCGGTAACCCCCGAGTGACAATAACCGGGACTTCTTCTGGTGATTACCGTAGTTTGAGGAGCTCATGTATTCACTATGTGTTAATGCTTTGTTCCGGTTCTCTATTAAAAGGAGGCCTTAATATCCCTTAGTTTCCAATATGGACCCCGCTGCCACGGGAGGGTAGGACAAAAGATGCCATGCAAGTTCTTTTAATATAGCACGTATGACTATTTACATAATACATGCCTACATTATATCGATGAACTGGAGCTAGTGTCGTATCGCCCTAGGTTATAACTATCACATGATGAATATCATCCAAAAAGTCACCAATCCAATGCCTACGAATTTCCCATAATGTTTCTGCTAAGTACTACTACTATCATCACTGTTACACTTGCTACAAAATTACTGCTATCACTGTTACTGTTACTATTGCTACCGCCACTACTATCAAAACTATCATATTACTTTGCTACTGATTGCTTGCTACAGATAATTAATCTCCAGGTGTGGTTGAATTGACAACTCAGCTGCTAATACCTTCAAATATTCTTTGGCTCCCCTTGTGTCGAATCTATAAATTTGGGTTGAATACACTACCCTCGAAAACTGTTGCGATCCCCTATACCTGTGGGTTATCAAGACCTTTTTCTGGCACCGTTGCTGGGTAGCATAGCTATATTTGTTGAGTAATTTGGGATTATTATCATATTTTCACTATGAAGAATCTGAAGGATCCTAAGACTAAGATATTTCCCTCAAAGACGAGGGGAGGTAAGGAACTGCCATCAAGTTCTGCTTTAGATTCACCTTCTGTTATGAGTAAACTTGCAACACCACCACATGTTATCAATTCCAATATGTCACAAGTTATTGATGATGCTACTTCTACTATGAATGATGCTTATGATGATGCTAGTACTTTGCTTGTTAATGATGATGTGCCACTTGGTGAATTTCTTGATGAACAAATTGCTAGAGTAATACAACATGATGTTGTTGAATCTGATGATGAGCTTGAAACTGAAACTCCTGAAATACCTGCTAGAACTAGCCCTCCTAGATATGAATTGCCTAAGGTACCGGAAGGTTATGTTATGAGTAAAGAAACAACTAGAGATATTCTTGCTTGTAATGATAGAGATGATCTAGAGAAATTACTACACAAGTATAAAGAACATTCTCTGAATGCTAGAATAAAATGTGATCCTAAGTTTTCTACTTCACCTATCTTTATTAATGATAAGGATTATGAATTCTCTGTCGACCCAGAGTTAATTAGTTTGGTTATGAAACTGAAACTATTGTGGCACATCTTACTAAGTTCAATGATATAGCCACCATTTTTACTCATGATGAGAAAGCTCGCTACTACTTTATTCTCAAATTATTTCCTTTCTCATTAAAGGGTGATGCTAAAGCTTGGTACAATACTCTTGCTCCTGGTTGTGTGCGTAGTCCCCTGGATATGATTTATTACTTCCCTGAAAAGTATTTTCCTGCTCATAAGAAACAAGCTGCCTTGCGGGAAATATTTAACTTTGTGCAAATCAAAGAAGAGAGTCTCCCACAAGCTTGGGGGAGGCTTTGCCAATTACTTAATGCTTTGCCTGATCATCCACTTAAGAAAAAAGAAATACTTGATATCTTCTATAATGGACTAACCGATGCTACTAGGGACTTCCTAGATAGTTGTGCTAGTTGTGTTTTTGGTGAACGAACTGTTGGACAAGCTGAAGAATTATTGAATAACATATTGAAAAATTATGATGATCGGACTATTCCTGAACCACCGCCTAAACCCACTTCAAAGAAGAGGGTTATATTATGTCTCAATCCTGAAGATATGCAAGAGGCAAAGAAATCTATGAAGGAAAAAGGTATTAAAGATTAGGATGTTAAAAATTTACCTCCTATTGAAGAAATACATTGGCTTAATACACCACCACTGCCTATGTTGGTAGAGGTAAATTCTCTTATGAAGTTCAATGATAATGATAATCCTCACAATATGCATCCTAGCCAATGCCTTTATGAGTTTGAAAACTACATTAGAAAACAAGATCATTTCAATGCAAATGTTATGAAACAGTTGAAATACAATTCTGATATGATTGCTCGCTTGAGTGAATTGTTATTTAGAATTTCAAATGATGTTAGAGGTGTTGGGAAGCATGCTTCTATGGTTCAAACCCAGTTAGAACAAGTTGCTAAATCTCAAAGATAGTTGCTTGATGAAATGAATAATAATATGCATGACTTTGCTGTTATAGTTGCAACTAGAGGAGGTAAAATGACTCAGGAACCACTTTATCCCGAGGGACACCCAAAGAGAATTGAACAAGACTCACAGAGAGCTAACACTAGTGCACCTAGTTCTTCTAAAAAGAAAAAGAAGAAGAAAAAATGATAGGACTTTGCATGCTCCTAGTGAACCTGAAATAGAAAAAAAAAGCTGACAATAATAATGAAGTTTCTATCTCAGATGCTGAAACTAACTCTGGTAATGAACACTCAACTAGTGATAATGAAAAAGATGATGTTGATTTTCATGAAGACTCTCGACAAAATAATAAAGAACCAGACAATGATGTTGAGATAGAACCATATGTTGATCTTCATAACCCACAACCTAAGAATAAAACATATGACTAAAGAGAGTTTGTTGCTAGAAAACATGGTAAAGAAAGAGAACCATGGGTTCAAAGACCTATGCCTTTTCCACCTAAGTCAACTAAAAAGAATGATGATGAAGAATTTGAATGATTTGCTGAAATGCTGAGGCTAGTCTTTTTGCGTACTCACTTGACTAATATCCTGACAATGCCTCCTTATGCAAAGTATATGAAAGACATCATCACAAATAAAAGAAAAATACCGAAAGCTGAAATCTCCACTATGCTTGCTAATTACACTTTTAAAGATGGAGTACCTAAAAAACTTGAAGATCCGGGAATAGCAACTATAACTTGCTCTATCAAAAAGAATTATGTGAAAACTGCTTTGTGTGACTTAGGAGCTGGTGTTAGTGTTATGCCTTTCTCTTTATATAAAAGACTTGATCTGAATAAACTTACACCTACTGGAATATCTTTGCAAATGGCTGACAAATCAACTGCCATACCTATAGGTATCTGTGAGGATGTGCCCGTTGTTGTTGCTAATGTTACTATTTTGACTGACTTTGTTATACTTGAGATGCCCGAGGACGACAATATGTCGATTATCCTTGGTAGACCCTTCTTGAATACTGCAGGGGCTGTTATTGATTGCAATAAAAGCAAGGTCACTTTTCATATTAATGGTAATGAGCATACGGTGCACTTTCCGAAGAAACAATTCCAAGTGAATGGTATAAATGTTACTGAAAAATCTCCGACAATCACTATTGGAAGTTTTCAAATACCTCTACCTACTGTCAAAAAGAAATATGAAATGCTTATTGTTGGGGACATGCATATCCTCATTGATGTAACTTAGTGATTTATGAAAGTTCTTCGGTTTCATGCTAATCGAAAGTGGTTGCTAGTAAGACCTGATCAACCTTATTAATGGATCATTTTTAAACGATATGAAGTTGATGAATTTAGTAAGCACTACTTTTTATCCCTACTTTTTATTCTTTGTTTTTATTAGTTAAATAAAATAAAATGCCATGTTTTGTCTGTTTCTGGTTTTCCCGTGCAATAAAAAATGACCCAAAAATAAAAGTTCTCAGAATGCCCTGAAAATTTAATATGAATTTCTGAATATTTAAGAATTTTTGGTGCAATAAACATCAGAGGGAGGTGCACTAGGTGGGCACAACCCACCTAGGCGCGCCAGCACCCCCAGGCGCGCCCTAGTGGGTTGTGGTCCCCATGTGGGCCCTCTCACTTATCTCTTTACACCACATCATCAATTACCTCCAGAAAAAATATCCATTGCTCTCTCCCGCGTTCTTGAGCTCAAACCCACAGATTTCAATCTCTTTGCTCGAAGCTCCATTTCCGAAACGGTTTCGGGGGATTGTTGCTTGGTATGTGTGACTCCACCGTTTATCCAATTAGTTTTTGTTTTAGTGGTTTATATTTTGAATAATTAGCTACTCTTGGTGTTGTTGTAGATGTGCTTGCTTGTAAAATTCTTAGTGTTCTAAGTAGTTTGAATGCTTGCTATGGCCTCTATGTATCCCTATGAGTAGTTGGTATCATTCTTGTGAAGTTTTATGGAGAAAATTTTGTGGGCTAATAAATTTCAGAATTTTTTTCATAGGAAAACCATGAATTTATTTAGAAAATTTGGCTCCAAGAAGAACTCCAAAGGTGTTATTGGGGAGCCATCTGATAGTGATCTCCATCCTTGGAGGTTGGCGGAGGTACGGCCATGCGAATGGCTGCACACCCCATTCCTGGAAGAGGGTGGAATCCTTCAGGAGTTCATGCAATATGCTACGAATGCCAGCCTCACCGACTTCATTGCAGATGAGTGTGAACAGCACCAAATCCTCACAAACATTTTGGTTCAGAGCTTCACTTTCCTGCCTAGGAATAATCCTCCTGAAGTTAGATTTGATTTATATGCTGAAAACCATGAGATACCACTTACTGAATTTTGTGACATTTGCATGATCCCCGGGTACCGAGCTCGAATTCGCCCTATAGTGAGTCGTATTACAATTCACTGGCCGTCGTTTTACAACGTCGTGACTGGGAAAACCCTGGCGTTACCCAACTTAATCGCCTTGCATACAATTTCCTGTAGTGCATTATTTTGCTTTATTTATCGCTAAGTGTTTGCTTGCCAGGGAAAAAGTGGGTGCGCTCAACGCACCAGACTTTGCTGTTTTACGTCGTGCACTGGAGGGCGACAATACTTATAGCTTGGGAGATATTGTGGCTCATCGCCTCCACATTAATAAATCCAAGATTAAAATGCATGGTTGGATTTTTGCTACTCGTTTGGCAGCTCACTATAATGTTGACATACGCCATCATGATTACCCTCTGAGCAAAGTTTACCTAGACCGTGCAGCCATGGATCACCACCATTTCACTGATAAAGAGTCTCCTAACATCCCTGTTCCATATAACTTGGTTTTCAGCGTCATCACTCATGATATTATTCCATTGCCTGCTCCTTCTTTGTTTGATTCTGTTGCCAGGGGTGGATATAGGATTATGCCTGCAGACATCATCGCCTACCAGAACACTCAGGCTGCTCCAGAGGCAGATGAGGAGCCTCAGCAATGGTATCAGTGGATGCCCGCTCCTCAATACCCCAACTACTATCCAGGCATCTAATCGATTACCAACTTAGGCCAAAAGCCTAAGCTTGGGGGAGTACATGTTTCTCACCGACATTACATTCATGTCCATTTATTTTCATCTGTCGATGTTCACACTTTTCATTGTATCATCCATGCTTAGATTTATTTTTCTTTCTTTCTTCTTGTGTGTTTGAAAAACTTTAGAAACCCCCAAAAAAATTAGTTGTAGCTAGTTTACTTTCCATGCATTCTTAGCTGTAATATTAAAAAGAAAACCCAAAAAGATTTCCATGTTCTTCTTTTTCTTGTTGGGAGCTTCCCCATGTAAATAGTTTTTCTCGTTTTTGCTTTTCTCTCTTATTTGCTTGCTCAAGAAAACCTAAAACTCCAAAAATATTTCAATGTGTTTCTTTGAATTTCTTTTCCTTATTTTATTCGAGTTGTACCAAGGAGAAGACCACGATGAAAATGTTGAGTGGCTCTCATATGAATAATTGTTGAACTTGTAAAGAGCACATTTTACCTTGTCTTGTCCTGTTGAATAAAATGTTCGCATATTCCAGTTTAGTCCATGGCACTCTTGCACTATTATTATTTTCATCTCGTTCGGTCATGCAAGTGAAAGGCAATAATGACGATATTCGATGAACTGGCCGTGGCAGAGAGAAACGGGTATGAATTCAACTTGTTTTGTTTGTGTAAATATGTTTAACCTAGTAACCATGATTCAGCCCATTATGATTGAACATGTTTGCAATGACAATTAGAGATTATAGATTCTCATGCCATGCATGTGTAGCTGGGAGTGGATAATGATTTATCTTGCATATCAATATTGCGTTAAAATGGTTGTGATGCAGTATGATGATATGGTATCCTCCTCTGAATGTTCGAGTGGCTTGACTTGGCACATGTTCATGCATGTAGTTGAATCAAAACAAACATAGCATCTATGATATTTATGTTCATGGTGTTCATATCCTACTCATGCTAGTGTCCAATGTTACTTATGCATATTGCATGATCATGATCGTTGTTGCTCTCTAGTTGTCCGCTTCTCAATCTAATTGCTAGCCTTCACATGTACTAAGTGGGGATTCTGCTTGTACATCAAAAACCCTGAACCCAAAGTTATTCCAGATGAGTCCACCATACCTACCTATATGCGGTATTACCCTGCTGTCCTAAGAAAATTTCCGTGTGTGTAACACCCCAGATGTAACATTCCATAATTGTAACTCCAACTCTTGCCATTTCTAGCTATGTGATATATTATACCCTTCTTGGTTGGGTTTTTGCCCTCGTTTTTGCATTTTTTTTCATGTCATGCATTTCATCTCATGTCATCATGTGCATCTCATTTGCATCTGTGTTCGTCTCATGCATCCGGTCATTTTCCCCATTGTTCGTTTCAAAATCTGACACTCACACATGCACCCATTGCACCTCTCAGATCTTGTTTCGTGAGCGTGAGAAAAACAGTCTCGGAATTGGCCGCGGTTTGTCGAATGGCCTTGGTACATCACCGGCAAGCCGCCTGTCAAATTTTGTTCCATTTGGAGGTCGTTTGATGCCCCAACGGTTAACCGGGTAACCACAAAAACCCATCTCTCTTTGAAGCGTAGCACCCCTCCACAATAGCCCACTAGCCCATCTAAACCCCCTCCATGCTCTCCGTCATTGGATCACGATCATGTGGGCGAAAACCGCACCTCATTTGGACTCTCCTAGCTCCACTAGCTATAAATAGACCCTCTCCCCCGAAATTTGTGGATCAAACCCTAGCCACCACCTCCTCCGCGCCGCCGAACACATCCGTCCTTGCCGGATGCGTCCGCCGCTGCCGCCCGCACCAATCGTAGCGTGCCACGTGGTCTCCTCCCGCTCACACCGCCGCCGGCGCACCAGGCCCGCGCGGGGCCCTCCCGGCCCGCATGCGCCGCCGCTGCCAGGAGCCATCTGCCACCTCCTCGCGCGCCCCGACACCGCCGCCCGGTCGCCGACACCGCTCCACGCCACCGCAATGCCGCCCCGCCGTCCGGTCAACGCGCGCGCCCGCGCCACCCGTCGCCAGATCCGGCCCCCCACCTCGTCGGCGACCTCCCCCGCGAGCTCCGGCCGCCGCCTCCCTCAACTCCGGCGAGATCCGATGCTGCCTCGGTTCACGTGACGAGGAACCCTCGATCTCGCGGGGTAAAATTCCTCTAACTCTTGAAATATTTCTACCTCATGTGCACCAGTTTGACCTGCCATATCTCCATGCTCGTAGCTCCGATTTGCGCATATGTTATACCGCAATGTTCGTCTCGTGATGCTCTTCATGTTAGTGTCATTTGCATGCATGTTACTATCCATATTGTTTCCTTAATCTTTGTTGTATAAGTGCTAAATGATTCTGTCTGCTGGAATCCATCATAATTTGCTAATTTGTCATTTTCGTAGCATTTTGTATGTGCATCCTTCGAGCATCAAGTCTACATGTTTTGGGAGCACCTTCATGCCATATTTACAGTGTGCAAGCCTTGTATTTTTTATGAGCCCTATGGTGACTAGCACAAGCATGCAAAGTAGGCTACATGATGTTGTTGTTTTCAGACACTTAGTTTATGCTATGTTGACTTGTTGCCACAAGTAGATCCATGCATATTTTGGAGAAGTTCAGAAAGAGTGTTGAAGATATGGTTATGCTGTATCCATTCATGCCTCTACTTGTAATTATGGGGAAGTGTAGCTTGTCATTACCATGCTCTACTTTTGCTAAGTATTGTTGATGTCAGTTTGTTAACAGGAAGTTCATTTTTTTCCATGTGTTCTGCTAGTGTACCATGCACCCTATGAACTTGCTCTTGCCATCTTTAGCTTCATAATTGTGTCTACTTAATGTTGGCTACCTTGTTATGCCATGAAATGCTTTATGGTGAGTGGCATGAGCTTGCAAAGTTGCTACCATGAATCTGTTTTTGCCATGCTATGTTTTTCTACTAAGTCTGAAACTGTTCATATCACTTACCATGTTTGCATTGATGCTACCATCTTTTCGGTGCATCTTTGACTAAAGTTCAGTAAGGGAGTTTGGTTCATTGCCTTTAGTACTAGCATGCCATGCTCTTGTTCGCCATGTTATGATCCTATAGCATGTAGTTTACTAGCTCTAAACATTGCTACCTGATGTTGTTTATGCCATGTTTAGTATTTTCACCAAGTCTGTAACCTGATTGTCATTTGCATTTTTGCCATGCTGTTTTAGGCTTGTTCTTGTGAGTTCTAGCAGGAGCTCAGTGTTGACGACTTGTAGAGCTTCACCTGTACTTCACTGCCATGTGCTTTGTTGCTTTGTTGGAGTGTTGTAGCATAGTTTCTTGATGCATTTTAAGTGCTATGATGCTGTTAAGCGTAGTTTTGCATCGTTCTTGTTTTGCTCGTCATTTGCAAACCGTGCGTCCGTTTTCGGTGATCCTTATATCAATTTCGATCGAAATCACTCCATCTTTCCAGTGGCATACTTGGTTTGCCAAGTTGATGCCATGGTCATACTTTCCCTTCCGGAGTACCCTTATGCATTGCACATCATATCTTGCATTCCATGCCATGTCTTGCATCATGTTGCTTGTGCATTGCACTGTGATTGATTGTTGTTCCGTTGCTTGTGTTCTTGCTTTGGGTAGAGCCAGGAGACGGGTTTGTGAATGAGGATCCTGTTGAGTACGTTTACAAGGAGCAAGCTTTTGACAACCCTGAGAACTTTGCAGGCAAGATGATCATTACCCTCGATATCACTCATATCTTTGCTTGCTAGTTGTTTGTTCTATCGCTATGTTGCGCTACCTACCACTTGTTTATCATGCCTCCCATATTGCCATGTCAAGCCTCTAACCCACCTTCCTATCAAACCGTTGTTTGGCTATGTTACCGCTTTTGCTCAGCCCCTCTTATAGCGTTGCTAGTTGCAGGTGCCTTGCAGGTTGTTCCATGTTGGAACATGAATATGTTGGGATATCACAATATCTCTTATTTAATTAATGCATCTATATACTTGGCAAAAGGTGGAAGGCCTGGCCTTTTGCTCGGTGTTTTCTTCCACTCTTGCCGCCCTAGTTTCCGTCATACCAGTGTTATGTTCCTTGATCCCGCGTTCCTTACGCGGTTGGGGTTATGGGACCCCCTTGACAGTTCGATTTGAATAAAAATCCTCCAGCAAGGCCCAACCTTGGTTTTACCATTTGCCTAATAACAACTAAAATTTTCCAAGGGAGTAATTAACCCGAGGATTATCTTAATTCAACCCCCCCGGGGTCAGTGCTCCTCTGAGTGTTGGTCCGAATCGGGCGGCCTACAGGGCCACCTTGGGGAAACTTGAGGGTTGGTTTTACTCGTAGCTTGTCACATCTGGTCTACCATGAGAACGAGATACGTTCGACTCATCTCGGGATTTGTCGGCACATCGGGCGGTCTTGCTGGTCTTGTTTTACCATTGCCGAAATGTCTTGTAACCGGGATTCCGAGACTGGTCGGGTGATTCCGGGAGAAGGAATATCCTTCGTTGATTGTGAGAGCTTGCGATGGGCTAAGTTGGGACACCAATGCAGGATAGAAACTTTCGAGAGTCGTGCCCGCGGTTATGTGGCAGATGGGAATTTGTTAATATCCGGTTGTAGAGAACTTGACAGTTGACTTAATTAAAATGCATCGACCACGTGTGTAACCGTGATGGTATCTTTTCGGCGAAGTCCGAGAAGTGAACATGGTTGGGTTATGTATGAACGTAAGTACATCAGGATCACTTCTTGATCATTTCTAGTTTACGACCATTGCATAGTTTCTCATCTTACTCTTGTACTCGTATGTTAGCCACCATATTTGCTTAGCGATTGCTGCAACTCCACCTCATAACCACATCCTACCCATAAGCTTAAATATTCTTGATCTCGCGGGTTTTGAGATTGTTGAGTCTTAGAGACTCACAGATACTACCAAAACAGTTGCAAGTGCCGATGATACCAGTGCAGGTGATGCCACTGAACTCAAGTGGGAGTTCGACGAGGACGTTGGTCGTTACTACGTGTCTTTTCCGGATGATTGATACGGCTCCAACGTATCTATAATTTTTGATTGTTCTATGCTATTATATTATAAACCTTGGATGTTTTATATGCATTTATATGCTATTTTATATGATTTTTGGGACTAACCTATTAACCTAGAGCCCAGTGCCAGTTTTTGTTTTTTCGTTGTTTTTGAGTATCGTGGAAAAGGAAAACCAAACGAAGTCCAGTTGACCTGAAACTTCATGGAACTTATTTTTGGACCAGAAGAAGGCCAGGAAGTAAAAGAATTGGGCCAGAATACTCTCAGGCTACCCACGAGGGTGGGGATGCGCCCACCCGCCTAGGCGCGCCCCCTGCCTCGTGGACAGCCGGAGACCCCCCTGACTTGTTCCCGACTCCAACACCTCTTATATAACCCAAAACCTCCAGAAAATAACCTAGATCAGGAGTTTCTCCGCCAGAAGCCTCCGTAGCCACCGAAAACCAATCTAGACCCATTCCGGCACCCTGCCGGAGGGGGGAATCCCTCTTCGGTGGCCATCTTCATTATCCCGGCGCTCTACATGACGAGGAGGAAGTAGTTCACCCTCGGGGCTGAGGGTATGTACCAGTAGCTATGTGTTTGATCTCCCTCTCTCTCTCGTCTTCTTGAGTCGGCACGATCTTGATGTATCGCGAGCTTTGCTATTATATTTGGATCTTATGATGTTTCTCCCCCTCTACTCTCTTGTGATGAATTGAGTTTTCCCTTTGAAGTTATCTTATCAGATTGAGTTTTTAAGGATTTGAGAACACTTGATGTATGTCTTGCATGCGCTTATCTGTGGTGACAATGGGATATCACGTGATCCACTTGATGTATGTTTTGGTGATCAACTTGCGAGTTCCGTGACCTTGTGAACTTATGCATAGGGGTTGGGACACGTTTTCGTCTTGACTCTCCGGTAGAATCTTTGGGGCACTCTTTGAAGTTCTTTGGGTTGGTTGAATAGATGAATCTGAGATAGTGTGATGCATATCGTATAATCATACCCACGAATACTTGAGGTGACATTGGAGTATCTACGTGACACTAGGGTTTTGGTTGATTTGTGTCTTTAGGTGTTATTCTAGTACGAACTCTTGAATAGATCGATCGGAAAGAATAACTTTGAGGTGGGTTCGTACCCTACCATAATCTCTTCATTTGTTCTCCTCCATTAGTGACTTTGGAGTGACTCTTTGTTGCATGTTGAGGGATTGTTATATGATCCAATTATGTAATTATTGTTGAGAGAACTTGCACTAGTGAAAGTATGAACCCTAGGCCTTGTTTCAACACATTGCATTACCGTTTGTGCTCACTTTTATCATTAGTTACCTTCCTGTTTTTATATTTTTAGATTACAAAAACCTATATCTACCATCCATATTGCACTTGTATCACCATCTCTTCGCCAAACTAGTGCACCTATACAATTTACCATTGTATTGGGTGTGTTGGGGACACAAGAGACTCTTTGCTATTTGGTTGCAGGGTTGTTTGAGAGAGACCATCTTCATCCTATGCCTCCCACGGATTGATAAACCTTAGGTCATCCAGTTGAGGGAAATTTGCTATTGTCCTGCAAACCTCTGCACTTGGAGGCCCAACAACGTCTACAAGAAGAAGGTTGTTTAGTAGACATCAAGCTCTTTTCTGGCGCCGTTGCTGGGAAGGTTAGTGCTTGAAGGTATATCTTTAGATCTTGCAATCGAATCTTTTAGTTTCTTGTTTTATCACTAGTTTAGTTTATAAAAGAAAATTAAAAATGGATTTGAGGATACGTCATATGCTTCATCTTTTTAATGTCTTTCATGAGAATAAGGATTCCGATAATTGTGCCAAAGTGTTAGAAGAAGAATGCATTAGAATGTTTGGCACTAATCTTTGGATGATGAGCATGATTGCAATGTTGTTAGTATGAATTCTTTGAATATCCATGACGCTAATGATATGCAAAGCCACAAGCTTGGGGATGCTATGTTTGATGAAGATGAAATTTTTTGTCCCCCAAGTTTTGATGAGCAAATTTATTTTGATGATACCATGTCTCCTATTTATGATGATTATATTGATGTAAGTGGGTTTGGACGAGTGTCAACTTTAGGAAGTAATGATCCCACTATTTTGGAGGGTGTTTAATCTTATTGTGATAATTATGAAAGTGGGTTTGGAGAGGTCATGACTTTAGTTAATGCTAATCCCACTATTTTGGAAGAGTGTCAACTTTGCATACTTGTAGATCATGAAAGGAATGCTTTATGTGATAGTTATATTGTTGAATTCATTCATGATGCTTCTGAAAATTATTATGAGGGAGGAACATATGCTTGTAGGAATTGCAATAATATCAAGTTTCCTCTCTATGTGCTTAAGGTTTTGAAGTTATGCTTGTTTTCCCTCCTATGCTAGTTGATTATTGTTCCCACAAGTTGTTTGCTCACAAAATCCCTATGCATAGGAAGTGGGTTAGACTTAAATGTGCTAGTCATATTCTTCATGATGCTCTCTTTATATTTCAATTCTTATCTTTTATGTGAGCATCATTGAAATCATCATGCCTAGCTAGGGGCGTTAAACGATAGCGCTTGTTGGGAGGCAACCCGATTTTATTTTTGTTCCTTGATTTTTTTCCTGTTTAGTAATAAATAATTTATCTAGACTTTTTTTAGATGTGGTTTTATGATTTTAATTAGTGTTTGTGCCAAGTAGAACCTTTGGGAAGACTTGGGGAAAGTCTTTGCGATCTTGCTGTAAAAAATAGAAACTTTTGCGCTCACGAGATTAGCTTCCATTTTTACTGGAGAGTGCGATTAGGTTGATTATGTTTGCAGATGATTAATAGACAAATTACTCAGGTCCAGAAATTTATTTTAGAATTTTTGGGGTTCCAGAAGTATACGTTTGATCCAGATTACTACAGATTGTTCTGTTTTGACAGATTCTGTTTTCATTGTGCTGTTTGCTTATTTTGATGAATCTATGATTAGTATCAGAGGGTACAAACCATAGAGAAGTTGTAATACAGTATATATTACACCAATATGAATTTATAATGAGTTCACAACATTACCAAAAGTGGTGATTTATTTTCTTATACTAACGGAGCTTACGAGTTTTCTGTTAAGTTTTGTGTTGTGAAGTTTTCATGTTTTGGGTAAAGATTGATGGACTATGGAATAAGGAGTGGCAAGAGCATAATCTTGGGGATTTCCAAGGCACTCCAAGGTAATATTCAAGGACAACCAAGAGCCTAAGCTTGGGGCTGCCCCGGATGGCATCCCCTTTTTCGTCTTCGTTCATTGATAACTTTACTTGGAGCTATATTTTTATTCACCACATGGTATGTGTTTTGCTTGGAGCTTCATTTTATTTTCTTTTGTTTTGCTTGTTGTTTGAATAAAATACCAAGATCTTAAATTCTTAAATGTTAGAGAGTCTTCACATAGCTGCATAATTATTCGACTACTCATTGATCTTCACTTATATCTTTTGGAGTAGTTTGTCGTTTGCTCTAGTGCTTCACTTATATCCTTTTAGAGCATGGCGGTGGTTTTATTCTATAGAAATTATTGAACTCTCATGCTTCACTTATATAATTTTGAGAGTCCTAAACAGCATGGTAATTTGCTTTGGTTATGAAACTAGTCCTAATATGATAGGCATCCAAGATGGGTATAATAAAAACTTTCATATAAGTGCATTGAATACTATGAGAAGTTTGATACTTGATGATTGTTTTGAGATATGGAGATGGTGATATTAGAGTTGTGCTAGTTGAGTAATTGTGAATTTGATAAATACTTGTGCTGAGGTTTGCAAGTCCCGTAGCATGCACTTATGGTAACCGTTATGTGACAAATTTGAAGCATGTGGTGTTTCTTTGATTGTCTTCCTTATGAGTGGCGGTCGGGGACGAGCGATGGTCTTTTCCTACCAATCTATCCCCCTAGGAGCATGCGCGTAGTGCTTGGTTTTTGATGACTTGTAGATTTTTTCAATAAGTATGTGAGTTCTTTATGAGTAATGTTGAGTCCATGGATTATACGCACTCTCACCCTTCCATCATTGCTAGCCTCTTCGGTACAGTGCATTGCCCTTTCTCACCTCGAGAGTTGGTGCAAACTTCGCCGGTGCATCCAAACCCCATGATATGATACGCTCTGTCACAAATAAGCCTCCTTATATCTTCCTCAAAATAGCCACCATACCTACCTATTATGTCATTTCCATAGCCATTCCGAGATATATTGTCATGCAACTTTCCACTGTTTCATTTATGACACGCTTCATCATTGTAATATTGCTTTGCATGATCATGGAGTTGACATCGTATTTGTGACAAAGCCACCATGCATAATTTATCATACATGTCACTCTTGATTCATTGCCCATCCCGGTACACCGCCGGAGGCATTCATATAGAGTCATACTTTGTTCTAGTATTGAGTTGTAATCTATGAGTTGTAGATAAATAGAAGTGTGATGATCATCATTAATAGAGCATTGTCCCAAAAAAGGGAAAGGACAAATAAAAAAGGCCCAAAAAAGAAATAAAAAGGGACAATGCTACTATCCTGTTTTCCACACTTGTGCTTCGAAGTAGCACCATGATCTTTATGATAGAGTCTCTTGTTTTGTCACTTTCATACACTAGTGGGAATTTTTCATTATAGAACTTGGCTTGTATATTCCAACAATGGGCTTCCTCAAATGTCCTAGGTCTTCGTCAGCAACAAGTTGGATGCACACCCACTTAGTTTCTTTTGTTGAGCTTTCATACATTTATAGCTCTAGTGCATCCGCTGCATGGCAATCCCTACTCCTCGCATTGACATCAATTGATGGGCATCTCCATAGCCCGTTGATTAGCCGCGTCAATGTGAGTCTTTCTCCTTTTTTGTCTTCTCCGCACAACCTCCGTCATCATATTATATTCCACCCATAGTGCTATGTCCATGGCTCACGCTCATGTATTGCGTGAAAGTTGAAAAAAGTTTGAGATTACTAAAGTATGAAACAATTGCTTGGCTTGTCATCGGGGTTGTGCATGATGGGAGAATTTTTGTGTGACGAAAATGAAGCATAGCCAAACTATATGATTTTGTAGGGATGAACTTTCTTTGGCCATGTTATTTTGAGAAGACATAATTGCTTAGTTAGTATGCTTGAAGTATTATTATTTTTATGTCAATATTAAACTTTTATCTTCAATCTTATGGATCTGAATATTCTTGCCACAATAAAGAAGATTACATTGATAAATATGTTAGTTAGCATTCCATAATTGTAACTCCAACTCTTGCCATTTCCTGCTATGCGATATGTTATACCCTTCGTGGTTGGGTTTTTGCCCTCGTTTTTGCATTTTTTGCATGTCATGCATTTCATCTCATGTAATCATGTGCATCTCATTTGCATTCTTGTTCGTCTCATGCATCCGGTCATTTTCCCTGTTGTCCGTTTCAAAATCCGACACTCACACATGCACCCGTTGCACCTCTCAGATCTCGCTTCGTGAGCGGGAGAAAAACGTTCTCGTAATGGGCCGAGGTTTGTCGAGTGGCCTTGGTACATCACCGGTAGGCCGTCTATCAAATTTCATTCCATTTGGAGGTCCTTTAATGCCCAAACGGTAAACCGGGTAACCGCAAAAACCCCTCTCTCTTTGCAGCCGAGCACCCCTCCACAATAGCCCACTAGCCCATCTAAACCCCCTCCATGCTCTACGTCGTTAGATCACGATCGTGCGGGCGAAAACCGCACCTAATTTGGACTCTCCTAGCTCCCTCTACCTATAAAAGACCCTCTCCCTCGAAATTTGCGGATCAAACCCTAGCCGCCACCACCTCCACGCCGCCGGACGCATCCGCCACCGCCGCCTGCACCAATCGTAGCGCGCCATGTAGCCTCCGCCCGCTCCCACCGCGGCCGGCCCGCTAGGCCCGCGCGCGTCGTCGCCGCCAGGCATCGTCGTCCGCCTCCTCGCGTGCCCCGACGCCACCGCCTAGCGCCGCCACCGCCGCCCAGTCGCTATCGCCGCTCCGCCGCACCGTAGCGCCGCCCGGTCAACGCGTGCACCCGCGCCGCCTCCGCCACTCGGCCTCGCTGGCGCCGCCTATCGCCAGATCCCCCCCCCCCATGTCAGGACCCAGATTCCAAGTCACATCGATCTAGCCGGTAACACCTCATATCACTTTGCGGCCTCACGCACGGTATCCCACGGGTGTCGCCTTACCATGGACCAAGACCGTTTGCCCCTTTTATCTCACGTATATGATAGTGTCGCTAGCATCCATATGACAGAGAACCTGGGCCGACATGGCTAGTCGTGAACCCAAAGCGGCACAGACCTATGGAGACAGGCATACATGAATCACATCGAGCATGTCGGTCATCAGCAAGTGATTCTGGGCTGTAGCACTGGGCTAACAGGACTCCGGGGAACCCGGGATGTAGCAGGCTAGGCAGGACTCTGGATATCACCGCGTGACATTTCCCCGAAGGGACAGACATAGGAACAAAGTGAAACACATGCCGGCCAGTCAAGTGTCCTGAACAGTAGTGCTGGGCTAGCAGGACTCCGGTGAACCGGGCTGTAGCGGACTACTATGGCTCGAGAAACACTAGACTACATTTCCCCATAAGAAAGGCTGCCAAGGATAAACAACTAGATTATCGGATCCCACTCATACCAAGCATTTCAATCATACACACAATATGCCCGATATGAGTACATACAACATGGCATCACAACAAAACTCTACAACTCAAGTACTTTATTTAAAGGCTCCCGAGAGCCATACATAACATGTTTCATACAGATAGGGGTCACATGACCCGACACTCAAGTCATACAATCATACAAGCACATGCGGAAGCAACTAGTCTAAGTACAGACACTAGAAAGAAAGAAGGCTTCTCGAAGCCTGTCTATCTACATAGGGCCCTCCATGGCCAGGATCACCACCTGGGTGGCTAGTCACTCGTCGATGTCAAGGTCTACGTAGAACCCATCGGAGGGGGCGGTGTTGTCGTCTGAAAACAGTAATTAAGCAAACATGAGTACAAAGTTACTCAGCAAGTCTTACATCAGAACCTAATATACATGCTCATTCTCAAGAAGGTGGTGGGGTTATTGCAGCAAGCTAGCCTTGACTCTTGGCTAAGCTATCCTACGGAACTCCACTAGTAAAATAGTTTTCGCACACGAGTCCACTACTCACCAACACAATACTCCACCGGGGATCCTCTCTCGTCATCCTACGAGAGGGCCATCCTTGGTACTCACACTTATCTTGAGACTTTTAATAGTATCTATTTAACTTGTCTATGAACTGTATAGGCAACCAAGTAGTCCTTCACCGCGGACGCGGCTATTCTAATAGTTTTATACCCTGTAGGGGTGTACTTCTTCATACACGCTTTCACAACTTACCGTCGTTTACACGACATGTACTCGGCAACCTTCAAGCGGAAGCCCAGCGAGGGTGTCAGCCACGGCCTACCTAAACACTTAAGTCTCTAGTCCAGGCCGAGGTTTCCACTTACGGCCCCGAACGATGTGAACAGGGTTCCCGAGACACCAAACGGGTGACTCGGTACACCGTGCCACGGTGTATCTACCGCAACATAGCCCACCCCTAGGGTCAGCGCTACGCACGGCCGCCAACACATAACCTACAACACCAGAAACTATTTGCAACTCCTGGACAGAGTACTAAGGTATTTGAGAAGCCGAGAGGGTCAATTAAGGATCCCAATGCATGGTAGTAGCTGAATCTTAAATCACACATACAGATCTCAGTTCTTAGGGACGGCCTCAATGAAACAACCCACCATGTACTCCTACATGGCCTCTCATCGATACCTTTACCAAAACATGTTCCACACATCCCTCACGTTACCGACATAAACATTTCACTCTAGCCCATCACCCAGATGAACCAGACCTGACACAACTCTAAGCATAGCAGGCATAGCAAAGTAGGAATCACATACATGGCTCAATCAACTCCTACACATGCTAGTGGGTTTCATCTAGTTACTGTGGCAATGACAGGTCATGCAGAGGATAAGGGTTCAACTACCATAGCACACAGCAGTTTGAAACGTGTTGTCTTAATGCAGTAAACAAGAGCAGAGCGAGAACATGGGTTGTATCGAAATGATCAATGGGTTGCTTGCCTGTTGTAGAGGTAGTAGGGTACTGCCCTTCAGACGGATACTCGGGGTTATCCTCGGAGGCAGAACCTACCACGAAAGACACACTAAACATAATCAACACATGGCAATATGCAACAATATGATGCATGCTATGACATGGCAAGATGAAAGTGTTTTGGCCTAATGCAAGCTAAAACAGAAGGGTATAAACTCATTTGAATCAAAGATTCAAATATTAGCTCATTAAACATGGACTTATTAGTGCATTACCTTATTCTGCTTAAACAGCAGGGTTAACTTGTTTTGTCATGCATGAAACCATTACAGATGGATAGACTGAATTTTTCTGATCATTTTTCATATATAAATCTTTGCATTTGGAGCTATGGTTGATTTTCTATGATTTTTAGAAGTTTTGACAATTTTCTGGAATTTCCTATTAAAGAATAAATCCAGTAATTGAGTTAATGCGTCAGCACTGCGTCACTGTGATGTCAGAGGGACAAAGGCGCCAGCCCAGGTCAAACCTGACTGGTGGGCCCCTTCTGTCAGTTTCTCAGCTAACTAATAGAGTTAGTTAGTGTTTAGTTAGCACTAAACTGGGTTAGTTAGGCTCTGGGCCCACATGTCAGTGAGAGAGGGTTAGTTAACGACGTCATTAACCTCTAACAGAGTGATTAGCTCTAATTTAAACTAATCTGAATTAGTTAGGAGCCGGCCCCACCTATCAGTGTCTCAGGCGGAGTCAAACTGGGGTCAAACCCCTGGTCAGCGGGGTTAATCCCGCCGGCGTTGAGTCGCCGGCGAGGCCGAGACGGCGGAGAGCTTCGGAAATCGGCCACAGGCGACCAATTCGACCGCGGTTTGGTCCTACGCGTAGCTGGGGCTCGTGCGCATCTAGTGGGGAAGTGGGAGGAGCTGGGGTGGAGAGAGCTCGCCGGAGTCGAGCTCGTGGCGGCGGCCGGAGCTCGGCCGTTGGTGGTTTTGCTGCTGCAGCGAGCTAGCAGGGAAACGGACGCACTAGCGAGGCGCTACGAGGTGCGGTGAGTGCGTTAACCACCCGCGCTTGACCAAATGGCCACCGGAGTGACGCCGGCATCGAGCTCACGCGGCGGCGTGCTACGGTGAGCAAGGGGGCGGCGTCTACGGCGAGCAAATGAAGCAGAGAAGAGGGGGGATCGGTAGAGGAGCTCACGGCGGTTGAAGGACGCGTCTCAGCGGGCTCGGGGGAGGTCGGACGTCGTCGGGGCGTTGCTGGCGATCTCGGCGGACCGAGGAAGAAGAAGGCGTCGGGGAGGCACTTGGAGGCGTCCGGCGTCGTGTGAGTCGATGAGGAGGCGTGGACGATGGAGGCGGAGCTCACGGGCACGTCAGGGAGGCAAGGGGGTGGCTCTGGTGAAAACTACGGCGAACGGCGGTGAGGATCGCGCTCGGCCATCGCGGGAGAGGGTGAGGGAGACGAGGGGGTGGCTCTGGTGAAAACTACAGCGAACGGCAGCGAGGATCGCGCTCGGCCATCGCGGGAGAGGGTGAGGGAGATGAGGGGGAGAGAGGGGAGGAGTGCAGGGAGGTGCTGGGCGTCTCCGTGGCGCTCGGATGGGGACGAGGAGGCAGCAGGTGGTGGAAGCAGGAGGTGGCCGCGGGAGCACGCGCCAGCGACACGCCTCTGCCTACTGGCAGAGGTGGGTGACGACTGGCACAGGCCGGGTGGGCCGGACCAGCACAGATAAGGCCCAGGTGGGCTTCTCCCTCTCTCTCTTTTTCTGATTTGTTTTCTTTTTCTATTTAACTGCAACTATTGGGCTTTATTAAAAATACTAAAATGTTTCCAAAAATCCTGAAAATAATTGTGGGCTCTGTTTATAATATTTCCAACAGCAAACATTTATTTCCTGAATTATCTGAGCATTTAAATTATTTTATAGCATTTAAATGCCCAAAATCAAATACTTATGATTTAATTCAATGACCTTCTATTGACCTAGAAAATTGTGCACCAATTTTGCTATAGGTTCTAACCCAAGACAAAGAGGGTGAACTTTTTAGAAGGGCATTTCAGGTTCATTGAAAATAATTTTAGTAAACCCTAGTTGTTTCCAGGGGGGTGTTGTGGGTTCTGTCATCCCCATTTCAAACTTAAAAGGAAATTAAACATGATGCACACTCTAATGCTTGAACTAGCTAGGGTGTGACAACTCACCCCCACTCAAAAGAATCTCGTCCCGAGATTTAGGATCCTCCGGAAAGAAGGTGGGATACTCGAGTCGAAGACGATCCTCCCTTTCCCAAGTGGCTTCTTTCTCGGAATGGTGTGACCATTGAATCTTGAGAAACTTGATATTACAACGTCGAGTGGTACGCTCGGCTTGATCAAGGATACGAACGGGATATTCCCGATATGAGAGGTTATCTTGTAGATCAAGCGTTTCGTGGTCCACTCCACGGATAGGATTCACGAAGCAACGCCTGAGTTGAGAAACGTGGAAGACATCGTGAACTCTGGAAAGATTGGAAGGTAGTTCCAATTGGTAGGCAACTTCTCCCCATTTGGCAAGAATGCGAAAGGGTCCAATGTAACGAGGAGCCAATTTGCCTTTGATACCGAAACGATGGGTTCCCTTTAATGGAGTAACCCGAAGGTAAGCCTTCTCGCCAACTTCATAAGTCATAGGCTTATGTTTACGATCATATTGACTCTTTTGACGAGATTGCGCTGTTTTCAATTTCTCACGAATAACGCGAACCTGCTCTTCTGCTTCCTGAATCATATCCACGCCAAAGAGTTGTCTTTCCCTGATTTCTGACCAGTTAAGAGGCGTTCGACATTTTCGTCCATAGAGAACTTCGAAAGGAGCCTTGCCCAAGCTAGTTTGATAACTATTGTTATAAGCAAACTCCACGAATGGAAGGCATTTCTCCCAACTCATTCCGAACGAGATGACAGAAGCTCGGAGCATATCCTCCAGAATTTGATTGACTCGTTCTACTTGACCACTTGACTGAGGATGGAAGGCGGTGCTAAAGGAGAGATGAGTTCCCATAGCATTTTGGAAACTTACCCAAAATCGAGAGGTGAAGAGACTCCCACGGTCTGAGTTAATTTCCAATGGAACACCATGAAGAGACACTATTCGGGAGATGTATAAATCGGCTAGCTGGCTAGCGGTGATACTCTCACGAACAGGTAGAAAGTGGGATACTTTGGAAAGATGGTCGATCACGATGAAGATGGCATTATTCCCTCTCTTGGTCCTGGGAAACCCAGTGATGAAATCCATACTGATTTTATCCCATTTCCACTCAGGAATAGCCAAAGGTTGAAGGGTGCCTGCAGGCCGTTGATGCTCTGCTTTAACACGATGACAAACGTCGCAATTAGCAATGTATTGAGCGATTTCTCTCTTCATCCTAGTCCACCAAAACCTCTGGCGTAGGTCTTGATACATTTTAGTACTACCGGGATGAATGGTGAGAGGAGATTCATGAGCTTCCTTAAGGATCAACTGGCGTAGATGTTGTTTCTTGGGAACCACCAAACGGTTCTCGAAGAAGACAGCACCTCGCTCATCCATGGAGAAACATTTAGCAACTCCGCTAGCGATGTTTTCCTTTATCCGGGATATGCCCTTATCATACCGCTGGGCGGTTATGATTTGATCCATAAGGTTAGGTTTCGCCACCAGGGTGGATAGAAAACCTCGAGGAACAATGTGAAGATTAAGCTTACGAAATTCCTCATGGAGAAGTGGTTGACTTTGTTGTAACATCAGGTTGTTACAATAGGACTTACGACTTAGCGCATCAGCCATGACATTGGCCTTGCCCGGGGTGTAAGTTATTCCTAAGTCGTAATCCGATATCAACTCGACCCAACGTCTTTGCCTGAGATTCAAATCTGGTTGGGTGAAGATATATTTCAAACTTTGGTGATCGGTGAAGATCTCGCAACGATTACCGAGGAGGTAATGCCGCCAAGTTTTGAGTGCATGGACTACAGCTGCAAGCTCTAGATCATGTGTGGGATAATTTTCCTCATGTGGGTGCAATTGCCGTGAAGCATAGGCAATTACCTGACGATCTTGCATGAGTATGCAACCCAGTCCTTGTCGTGAGGCATCGCAATAGAAAATAAAGTCCTTGGAGAAATCTGGTGGTACCAGTACGGGAGCTGATGTCAGGCGTCTTTTCAGTTCCTGAAAGCTAAACTCGCACTGTGGAGTCCACTCGAACTTTTTGTCTTTCTTGAGGAGTTCAGTTAGAGGTTTAGCAACCTTGGAGAAATTCTCGACGAAGCGGCGGCAATAGCTCGCTAAGCCAAGGAAGCTCCGAACTTGCTTGATCGTCTCAGGTGGAGTCCAATCAAGGACGGCTTGAACTCGCTCGGGATTGACAGCAATACCCTTACCAGAGATTACATGGCCTAAATAGGTCACTTCTGGCAACCAAAATTCACACTTGGAGAATTTGGCATAAAGGCAATGCTCTCGAAGTTTCATCAATACCAGCCTTAGATGTTCAGCATGTTCCTCTTCAGTCTTGGAGTAGATGAGTATGTCATCGAGGTATACTACGACAAATTTATCCAAATACTCCATGAAGACCGAGTTCATTAACCGGGAGAAGGTGGCTGGGGCATTGGTTAAACCGAAGGACATAACGGTGTACTCGTATTGGCCATAACGAGTAACAAAGGCCATTTTGGGAATGTACCCGTTTCTGATTTTGATTTGATGGTAGCCCAACCTCAAATCCATCTTGGAAAAGACTGAGGATCCAGCGAGTTGATCATACAGATCGTTGATCCTGGGAAGCGGGTATTTGTTCTTGATGGTGACCAAATTGACAGGTCGGTAATCCACAACCATTCGATCTGTTCCATCCCTCTTCTTGACGAAGAGGACAGGGCAGGCCCAAGGAGAGGAACTAGGACGGATGAAACCCTTTTTTAAGGACTCATCGAGTTGGTTCTTAAGCTCGGCTAGTTCTAAGGGCGCCATCTTGTAGGGTCTTATGGAAATTGGAACGGTTCCTGGAACAAGGTCTATCACAAACTCGACATCCCTGTCAGGTGGAACACCTGGCAGTTCTTCTGGAAAGACATCCAGAAAGTCTCGGACTACCGGAACATCCTCAAGGTCTGGAAGGGGGATGGCATTTAGGGAGTAGAGCTGGCGCTTGGCCACTCGAGTTAAGACATTGACTGTCTTGCCCGATGGGTAAGTAAGTTGAACGGTTCTAGTGGCACAATCAATCTTAGCATAATGAGATGACATCCAGTCCATACCCACAATGATGTTTATGTCCGAGGACTTGAGGGCTATTAAGGAAGCAAGTAACACAAGTCTATCGATAAGAATTTCGTTCCCATGGCTTACTCTAAAAGTTTGCCATTTGGAACCCGGAGTTTGAATTACCATGGAAGTGGGCATGTCACAGAATGTCGTGTTATGCATTCGAGCATAGTTCTCGGATATGAATGAATGAGATGCTCCAGTATCGAAAAGAACAGATGCCGGATGGCAGTTAACAAGGAGCGTACCAAGGACGACGTTAGGATCCTCATGAGCCTCCTCGGCTGAAACATAGTTGACATGGCCATGGGCAGTGGTGGCCGGCTTGGCGTAGAATGTCTTTCCCGCAGGCTTACCACGGCCAATAGACTTTCCAGTTTGATTGGGGTTGTTGTTCTGGGGACACTCTCAGCTATAGTGACTCGGCTCTCCACACTTGAAACAAGTCACCACATTGGGACGTGGAGCAGCGTTAGCAGCGGGGCCACCATAGGGCTTGGGCGGTGCAAATTGCTGGTTGGGACGAGGCGCCTCAAAGGATGGCCTCGGGATGAACCTGGGTGGCAGTGCCGTGCTTGGGATCCACACCCGGCGCTTCTAAGCTCCAGAGCCGGATGAAGAGCCAAAATCACGGGAGTGCTTGCGTGAAGCGTCATAATCAGTCTGGCCTGTCTCAGCACTGATGGCTTTATTGACCAACTTCTGAAAGGAGGTGCACTCGTGCAGACGAAGATCGCGGCAAAGCTCAGGGCTAAGTCCCTTGCAGAACCTTGCCTGCTTCTTAGCGTCAGTAGATACCTCTTCAGGGGCATAGTGTGCCAGATTCCCAAATTCACGACTATATGCATCCACAGTCAGTCTTCCTTGGGTGAAATTGCAGAACTCCTCCCTCTTGCGATCCATGAGACCTTCCGGAATGTGATGCTCACGGAAAGCCTCACTGAATTCAGCCCAAGTATTGATTTGGCCGACCGGGCACATAGCTTCAAAATTTTCCCACCAGTGGCTAGTAGGGCCTTCGAGATGGTAGGCAGCGTAAGTAACCTTGTCGGCTTCGGCTATGTTGGCAGAACGTAGCTTGTGGGTGAGGCTGCGAAGCCAGTCATCCGCGTCGAGGGGCTCGACGGAATGGTTAAACTTTGGTGGGTACAGCTTGATAAAGTCATTGATTGACACCAAGTCATTTCGCGGATGGCGTGCAGTGTTCTGCTCAATCCGCTCCAGCAGGCGGTTAGTCTCACGCTTGTTTCTTTCCACCTCCAGCATTACTTCGGCCAGAGAAGGCGGGTGAGGCAGATTTTCACCCCTAGCTGCACTGGCTTCCCCCTGCTCCGGGGCAGCAGGGTTGCTGCGGGTGTTGACCATCCTAGGAGAAAACAAGACAACAGTTTAGATAAGGATGGCTCAACTTAGCAAGGAAGTGCAGAATGTAATGGATAACACAGAATGCAGAGATGTTCATTCGTATGTCATGGTAATATAAAACTGCCATATATATACCAACGGTCATACACATCATACATAGTTTAGTACAAGCCCAGGCTACAGTACAACTATGATGAAAGATGTTACATCTCGTCGGAGGCATTCCAAGCTCCTATACATTATTTGTCTACACCTCCGGAATTGATTACACGCCAAGTCATATTCCACAAGTCACGCAGGACAGTGGAGATACAACTATTACAATACTAGTGATACTACTACTAACTCAGACAGCTCCGTAGTAGTCCTCATAGAAGTCACCTCCATAGCCTGGAAGTTCAACGTGATCATCCGGGAACAGACGGTCCTGAGGAGCCTATGGACCATAGGGGCTAGGATGAGGTCTTGGACCAACAAACGGTGGCCTGCGAGGACCACGGGGTGGGGTGATGCCCCCCACATCACGCCAATCCACCATGTTTGGCAGAGCAGATCTCATAGGATACAGATCCCTTGTATCCATACATCCATCTTGCACCGCAGGTGCAAACCGAGTCAATGTGGCCCAATGATCAGCACGAGTATTGAAAAGCTCCAACCTCAAGGCCTGATTCTCTCGGTCCTTATCTTCGAGCATCTCGGCAGTGGTGCGAGTTAATGAGTCCTCCTGAGTGGAGTCAGCATAGATAGCCTGAAGATACCCTTGCGCTCCCGGAAGTGAAGCTGGCATGTAACGGAAGTCGGTGTTCCGAAGCAGGCCAGTCCGGACTCGCATGATGGTCATCATGGAATAGGCAGCATCCTGCACAGCCATCTCAACAGTAACCCCGAGTCCATAGGAACAGTGAAGGGCTCGGTAGATCCAGGATAAGAAGGAAATATCATGACGGTGCAGAAATATTGGCTTTGATTAAAGTCGCGGAACTGCTCTTCGACAGTGTATTCAGGATACCAACGGTAACCCGTCTCGATCATTACCCGGACTAACATAGAAGTATGACCGGGCACGTCGAGGCACCGGGTCAGGCGAACCACTTGGTTTTGAACATGGTTGGCCATCTGAAAGCACAACCACAAAGCAAAGACATTAGAATTTCTAGGGAAAATTGGACAGCATAACAGCTGTAAATGCTCAGAAAAAGATTTGAGACATCCACAACAGTCTGCAATACCACTCAACAACATCATATCAAGGTTCTGATTCAATTAGCAACATACTAAAAATAGTAGAAACTGAACCGGGAGTTGTAACAACAATCCTATAAGCTACTATGGATTAGTAACACGTCAACCTGATAGAAGAAGAGAGCCTAGTCCTTAACCCACGTTGAATGAGAAGAGAAAGACTCAGACCAGAGGACATAGGGTAAAGGAGTAAAAGAGCCTTACATTCCCTCCCACAATCAATTCCCCTACATAGAACTAAAGCATTTCTAGACTCGACATCGACCAGTTTGGCTCAACGAACCTACAGGCAGTCCGGCTCTGATGCCAACGCTGTCAGGACCCCAATTCCAAGTCACATCGATCTAGCCGGTAACACCTCATATCACTTTGCGGCCTCACGACGGTATCCCACGAGTGTCGCCTTACCATGGCCCAGGACCGTTTGCGCCTTTTGGCTCATGTATATGATAGTGTCGCTAGCATCCATATGACAGAGAACCCGGGCCGACATGGCTAGTCGTGAACCCAAAGCGGCACAGACCTATGGAGACAGGCATACATGAATCACATCGAGCATGTCGGTCATCAGCGAGTGATTCCGGGCTGTAGCACTGGGCTAAGAGGACTCCGGGGAACCCGGGCTGTAGCAGGCTAGGCAGGACTCCGAATATCACCGCGTGACATTTCCCCGAAGGGACAGACATAGGAACGAAGTGAAACACATGCCGGCCAGTCAAGTGTCCTGAACAGTAGTGCTGGGCTAGCAGGACTCCGGTGAACCGGGCTGTAGCGGACTACTATGGCTCGAGGAACACTAGACTACATTTCCCCATAAGAAAGGCTGCCAAGGATAAACAACTAGATTGTCGGATCCCACTCATACCAAGCATTTCAATCATACACACAATATGCCCGATATGAGTACATACAACATGGCATCACAACAAAACTCTACAACTCAAGTACTTTATTTAAAGGCTCCCGAGAGCCATACATAACATGTTCATACAGATAGGGGTCACATGACCCGACACTCAAGTCATACAATCAGACAAGCACATGCGGAAGCAACTAGTCTGAGTACAGACACTAGAAAGAAAGAAGGCTTCTCGAAGCCTGTCTATCTACATAGGGCCCTCCATGGCCAGGATCACCACCTGGGTGGCTAGTCACTCGTCGACGTCAAGGTCTACGTAGAACCCATCGGAGGGGGCGGTGTTGTCGTCTGAAAACAGTAATTAAGCAAACATGAGTACAAAGGTACTCAGCAAGTCTTACATCAAAACCTAATATACATGCTCATTCTCAAGAAGGTGGTGGGGTTATTGCAACAAGCCAGCTTTGACTCTTGGCTAAGCTATCCTACAGAACTCCACTAGTAAAATAGTTTTCGCACACGAGTCCACTACTCACCAACACAATACTCCACCGGGGATCCTCTCTCGTCATCCTACGAGAGGGCCATCCTCGGTACTCACACTTATCTTGAGACTTTTAATAGTATCCATTTAACTTGTCTATGAACTGTATAGGCAACCAAGTAGTCCTTTACCGCTGACGCGGCTATTCGAATAGTTTTATACCCTGCAGGGGTGTACTTCTTCATACACGCTTTCACCACTTACCGTCGTTTACACGACATGTACTCGCCAACCTTCAAGCGGAAGCCCAGCGAGGGTGTCGGCCACGGCCTACCTAAACACTTAAGTCTCTAGTCCAGGTTTATCTCCTATCCAGGTTCCATCCGCAGGGAGTCCGGCCGAGGTTTCCACTTACGGCCCCGAACGATGTGAACAGGGTTCCTGAGACGCCAAACGGGTGACTCGGTACACCGTGCCACGGTGTATCTACCGCAACACAGCCCACCCCTAGTGTCAGCGCTACGCACGGCCGCCAACACATAACCTACAACACCAGAAACTATTTGCAACTCCTGGACAGAGTACTAAGGTATTTAAGAAGCCGGGAGGGTCAATTAAGGATCCCAATGCATGGTAGTAGCTGAATCTTAAATCACACATACAGATCTCAGTTCTTAGGGACAGCCTCAATGAAACAACCCACCATGTACTCCTACATGGCCTCTCATCGATACCTTTACCAAAACATGTTCCACACATCCCTCACGTTACCGACATAAACATTTCACTCTAGCCCATCACCCAAATGAACCAGACCTGACACAACTCTAAGCATAGTAGGCATAGCAAAGTAGGAATCACATACATGGCTCAATCAACTCCTACACATGCTAGTGCATTTCATCTAGTTACTGTGGCAATGACAGGTCATGCAGAGGATAAGGGTTCAACTACCGTAGCACACAACAGTTTGAAACGCGTTGTCTTAATGCAGTAAACAAGAGCAGAAGCGGGAACATGGTTTGTATCGGAATGATAAATGGGTTGCTTGCCTGTTGTAGAGGTAGTAGGGTACTGCTCTTCAGACGGATACTCGGGGTTATCCTCGGAGGCAGAACCTACCACGAAAGACACACTGAACATAATCAACACATGGCAATATGCAACAATATGATGCACGCTATGACATGGCAAGATGAAAGTGTTTTAGCCTAATGCAAGCTAAAACAGAAGGGTATGAACTCATTTGAATCAAAGATTCAAATATTAGCTCATTAAACATGGCCTTATTAGTGCATTACCTTATTCTGCTTAAACAGCAGGGTTAACTTGTTTTGTCATGCATGAAACCATTACAGATGGATAGATTGAATTTTTCTGATCATTTTTCATATATAAATCTTTGCATTTGGAGGTATGGTTGATTTTCTATGATTTTTAGAAGTTTTGACTATTTTCTGGAATTTCCTATTAAAGAATAAATCCAGTAATTGAGTTAATGCATCAGCACTCCGTCACTGTGACGTCAGTGGGTCAAAGGCGCCAGCCCAGGTCAAACCTGACTGGTGGGCCCCTTCTATCAGTCTCTCAGCTAACTAATAGAGTTAGTTAGTGTTTAGTTAGCACTAAACTGGGTTAGTTAGGCTCTGGGCCCACATGTCAGTGAGAGAGGGTTAGTTAACAACTTCATTAACCTCTAACAGAGTGATTAGCTCTAATTTAAACTAATCTGAATTAGTTAGGAGCCGGCCCCACCTATCAGTGTCTCAGGCGGAGTCAAACTGGGGTCAAACCCCTGGTCAGCGGGGTTAATCCCGCCGGTGTTGAGTCGCCGGCGAGGCCGAGACGGCGGAGAGCTTCTGAAATTGGCCACAGGCGACCAATTCGACCGCGGTTTGGTCCTACGCATAGCTGGGGCTCGTGTGCATCTAGTGGGGCAAGTGGGAGGAGCTGGGGTGGAGCGAGCTCGTGGCGGCGGCTGGAGCTCGGCCGTTGGTGGTTTTGCTGCTACAGCGAGCTAGTGGGGAAATGGACGCACTAGCAAGGCTCTACGAGGTGCGGTGAGTGCGTTAAGCACCCGCGCTTGACCAAATGGCCACCGGAGTGACGCCGGCGTCGAGCTCGCGCGGCAGCGTGCTACGGTGAGCAAGGTGGCGGTGTCTACGGCGAGCAAACGAAGCAGAGAAGAGGGGGGATCGGTAGAGGAGCTCACGGCGGTTGCAGGACGCGTCTCAGCGGGCTCGGGGGAGGTCGGACGTCGTCGGGGCGTTGGCGGCGATCTCGGCGGACCGAGGAAGAAGAAGGAGTCGAGGAGGCGCTTGGAGGCGTCCGGCATCGCGTGAGTCGACGAGGAGGCGTGGACGATGGAGGCGGAGCTCACGGGCACGTCAGGGAGGCGAGGGGGTGGCTCTGGTGACAACTACGGCGAACGGCGGCGCGGATCGCCCTCGACCATCGCGGGAGAGGGTGAGGGAGACGAGGGGGTGGCTCTGGTGACAACTACGGCGAATGGTGGCGAGGATCGCGCTCGGCCATCGCGGGAGAGGGTGAGGGAGACGAGGGGGAGAGAGGGGAGGAGTGCAGGAAGGTGCTGGGCGTCTCCGTGGCGCTCGGATGGGGATGAGGAGGCAGCAGGAGGTGGAAGCAGGAGGTGGCCGCGGGAGCACGCGCCGGCGACACGCCTCTGCCTACTGGAAGAGGTGGGTGACGACTGGCACAGGCCGGATGGGCCGGGCCAGCACAGGTACGGCCCAGGTGGGCTTCTCCCTCTCTCTCTTTTTCTGATTTGTTTTCTTTTTCTATTTAACTGCAACTGTTGGGCTTTATTAAAAATACTAAAACGTTTCGAAAAATCCTGAAAATAATTGTGGGCTCTGTTTAGAATATTTCGAACAGCAAACATTTATTTCCAGAATTATCTGAGCATTTAAATTATTTTATAGCATTTAAATGCCCAAAATCAAATACTTATGATTTAATTCAATGACCTTCTATTGACCTAGAAAATTGTGCACCAATTTTGCCAGAGGTTCTAACCCAAGACAAAGAGGGTGAACTTTTTAGAAGGGCATTTCAGGTTCATTGAAAATGATTTTAGTAAACCCTAGTTATTTCCAGGGGGTATTGGGGGTTCTGTCATCCCCATTTCAAACTTAAAAGGAAATTAAACATGATGCACACTCTAATGCTTAAACTAGCTAGGGTGTGACACCCCACCTCGCCGACGACCTCCCCCGCGAACTCCGGCCGCCGCCTCCCTCAACTCCAGCGAGATCCGCCGCCATCTCAGTTCGCGTGCAGAGGAACCCTAGATCTCACGGGGTAAAATTCATCTAAGTCCCGAAGTATTTCTGCTAAGTCTTTTCTTGTTACATTATGTTGCTATGTTGACTTGTTGCCACAAGTAGATCCATGCATATTTTGCTGAAGTTCAGTAAGAGTATTTTGAAGACATGGTTATGATCTATCTATTCATGCCTCTCGTTGTAATTATGGGGTAGTGTAGCTTGTCATTACCATGCTCTACTTTTGCTAAATATTGTTGTTGTCAGTTTGTTAACAGGAAGTTCATTTTTGCCGTGTGTTTTGCTAGTGATCCATGAACCCTATGAACTTGCTCTTGCCATGTTTAGCTTCATAATTGTGTCTACTCAATGTTGGTTACCTTTTTATGCCATGAAATGCTTTGTGCTGAGTGGCATGAGCTTGCAAAGTTGCTATCATGAATCTGTTTTTGCCATGCTGTGTTTTTCTACTAAGTCTGAAACTGTTCATTTCACTTGCCATGTTTGCATTGATGCTACCATATTTTCTGTGCGTCTTTGACTAAAGTTCAGTAAGGGAGTTTTGTTCATTGCCTTTAGTACAAGCATTCCATGATCTTGTTTGCCATTTTATAATGGTGTAGCATGTAATTTACTAGCTCTAAACATTGCAACCTGATGTTGTTTATGCCATGTTTAGTATTTTCACCAAGTCTGTAACCTGATTGTTATTTGCATTTTTGCCATGCTGTTTTAGGCTTGTTCTAGTGAGTTCTATAAGGAGCTCAGTGTTCATGACTTGTAGAGCTTCACCTGTACTTAACTGCCATGTGCTTTGTTGCTTTTTTGGAGTGCTGTAGCATCGTTCTTGTTTTGCTCGTCATTTGCAAACCGTGCATCCGTTTCCGGTGATCCTTATATCGATTTTGACCGAAATCACTCCATATTTCCGGTGGCATGCTTGGTTTGCCAAGTTGATGCCATGATCATCCTTTCCCTTCCGGAGTACCCTTATGCATTGCACATCATATCTTACATTCCATGCCATGTCTTGCATCATCTTGCTTGTGCATTGCACCGTGATTAATTGTTGTTCCGTTGGTTGTGTTCTTGCTTTTGGTAGAGCCGGGGAACGGATTCATGAATGAGGATCCTGTTGAGTATGTTTACGAAGAGCAAGCTTTTGACAACCCTGGGAACTTTGCTGGCAAGATGATCATTACCCTCGATATCACTTCTATCTTTGCTTGCTACTTGTTCGTTCTATCGCCATGTTGCACTACCTACCACTTGTTTATCATGCCTCCCATATTGCCATGTCAAGCCTCTTACCCACCTTCCTAGCAAAGCGATGTTTGGCTATGTTACCGCTTTTGCTCAGCCCCTCTTATAGCGTTGCTAGTTGCATGTGCCTTCCAGGTTGTTCCATGTTTGAACATGGATATGTTGGGATATCACAATATCTCTTATTTAATTAATGCATCTATATACTTGGCAAAGGGTGGAAGGCTTGGCCTTTTTCTCGGTGTTTTGTTCCACTCTTGCCACCCTAGTTTCCATCATACCGGTGTTATGTTCCTTGATTTTGCGTTCCTTACACGGTTGGGGTTATCGGACCCCCTTGACAGTTCACTTTGAATAAAACTCCTCCAGCAAGGCCCAACCTTGGGTTTACCATTTGCCTAATAACAACTCAGATTTTCCTAGGGAGTAATTAACCCGAGGATTATCTTAATTCAACCCCCCCAGCCAGTGCTCCTCTGAGTGTTGGTCCGAACCGAGCAGCCTGTGGGGCCACCTACGGGAAACTTGAGGGTTCGTTTTACTCGTAGCTTGTCCCATCCGGTGTACCCTGAGAACGAGATACGTGCGACTCCTATCGGGATTTGTCGGCACATCGGGCGGTCTTGCTGGTCTTGTTTTACCATTGTCGAAATGTCTTGTAACCGGGATTCCGAGACTGATCGGGTGATTCTGGGAGAAGGAATATCCTTAGTTGATCGTGAGAGCTTGTGATGGGATAAGTTGGGACACCCCTGCAAGGTATAAATTTTCGAGAGCCGTGCATTCGGTTATGTGGCAGATGGGAATTTGTTAACATCCGGTTGTAGAGAACATGACACTTGCCTTAATTAAAATGCATCAACCGCGTGTGTAACTGTGATGGTCTCTTTTCGGCGGAGTCCGGGAAGTGAACACGGTTGGGTTATGTCTGAACGTAAGTAGTTCAGGATCACTTCTTGATCATTTCTAGTTTACTACCATTGCGTAGTTTCTCATCTTACTCTTGTACTCGTATGTTGGCCACCATATTTGCTTAGCGATTGCTGCAACTCCACCTCATAACCACATCCTACCCATAAGCTTAAATAGTCTTGATCTCGTGGGTTTTGAGATTGTTGAGTCCTCGTGACTCATAGATATTACCAAAATAGTTGCAGGTGCCAATGATACCAGTGGTGGTGATGCCACTGAACTCAAGTGGGAGTTCGACGAGGACCTTGACCGTTACTACGTGTCTTTTCTGGATTATCAGTAGTGGAGCCCAGTTGGGACGATCGTGATTTAGCATTTGGGGTTGTCTTCTTTCATTTGGATCCGTTAGTAGTCGGACTATGTGTGAACTGTGAATGATGTATGAGTTATTTGATCATTGTGTGATGTGGCGATTGTTAGCCAACTATTTATTTATCCTTGTTCTTGTACATGGGATTGTGTGAAGATGACCCTTCTTGCGACAAAACCAAAATGCGGTTATGCTCTAAGTCGCGCCTCGACACATGGGAGATATTGCCGCATCTTGGGCATTACAATGTGCCACCTCTAAAAACTTCTAAAAAATTATCCGTTTTGTGTGCATGGATCGTTCATGGAACGACAGGAGGTGGTCGGTATCTTCCATGCTAAGCGGGTTATTCTCAGGTCGAGTGTTATTTACTCGCCATCCCACGAGAAAAGGGCGGTAATAGGGATTCCCAGTCCCAAACTGCAAAACAAAAAGAAGAGTTAATCGCTCGAATAATCAAACAAAAACTCCCAATGGAGTCAAAACCTTTACTTTTATTGCTTGGGAACCGCCACTAGCCTATTTAGCATGGGAGATATTGATAACTGATGATCGTGAAGTGAATGAGAAGGGTGCATGTCTCAAAATATCATTTATCTCTGTTTTAAAAACTTGAGCTCTGGCACCTCTACAAAATCACTGCTTCCCTCTGCGAAGGGACTTTCTATTTACTTTTATGCTATGTCATCACCCTCTAAAACAAGCGCTAGAAACTGAGAGAGCACAGCTGTCATGACTTATGCATTGTGTGTAGCTAATGTTGGGCGCATCATGACTGGATCTTTTCTACCAGGAATTATAATGTTTAGTCACTGCTTGGACTTTGGAGGTGCTCTGCATTTATGTTTTGCGGTCTCAGAAAGGGCTAGCGAGATACCACACTATTGCCATATTATATCATGGTTGCTTTGACAACGTGCTTCCGTTTGAGATATCTTATTATTGCTCGCTAGCTGATTATGTCATTGATATGAGCTATTATAATCTTTAAGAGTTATTGACGACATGGTTAGTTATAATGTTGGCTGAAAACCTGGGTGTTGTTTAAGCTTATTTATGCAAACAAGAGCAAAAGAGTTCATGAAAGTTTTTCTTTTTCACTTTCAGTTTATCAACTGAATTGCTTGAGGACAAGCAAAGGTTTAAGCTTGGGGGAGTTGATACGTCTCCAACATATCTACTTTTCCTAACGCTTTTCCTCCTTGTTTTGGACTCTAATTTGCATGATTTGAATGAAACTAACCCCGGACTGGCGTTGTTTTCAGCAGAACTACCATGGTGTTTTTGGTGCAAAAATAAAATTTCTCAAAATGGAACGAAACTTTGCGAGGAATTTTTATATAATATATAAGAATTTCTGGAGCCAAGACCTACCAGAGAGGGGCCCATGGGTGGGCACAACCCAATAGGGCGCTCCCACTCTCCTGGCGTGCCAAGGTGGGTTGTCCCCACCTGGTGGCCCCGCAGACCCTGAAACCGACGCTATAAAATCCTATTTTCAGAGAAAAATCAGGGTGAAAGAATTATCGCGATCCACAAGACGGAGCCACCGCCAAGCCCTGTTCTTCCTTGGGAGGGCAGATCTAGAGTTCGTTTGGGGCTCGGGAGAGGGGTATCTTCATTCTTCGTCATCACCAACCCTTCTCCATCGCCAATTCCATGATGCTCCCCACCGGGAGTGAGTAATTCCTTCGTAGGCTCGCTGGTCAGTGAGGAGTTGGATGAGATTCATCATGTAATCGAGTTAGTTTTGTTAGGGCTTGATCCCTAGTATCCACTATGTTCTTAGATTGATGTTTCTATGACTTTGCCATGCTTAATGCTTGTCAATTTGGGCCCGATGGCATGATTTCAGATCTGAACCATTTATGTTCTCACCATTATATTCCTGTTCTAGATCCAATCTTGCAAGTTATAGTCACCTACTACGTGTTATGATCCGGTAACCCCGGAGTGACAATAACCGGGACTTCTTCCGGTGATTACTGTAGTTTGAGGAGTTCATGTATTCACTATGTGTTAATGCTTTGTTCCAATTCTCTATTAGAAGGACGCCTTAATATCCCTTAGTTTCCAATATGGACCCCGTTGCCACGGGAGGGTAGGACAAAAGATGTCATGCAAGTTCTTTTAATAAAGCATGTATGACTACTTACGGAATACATGCCTACATTATAACGATGAACAACAGCTTGTGCCATATCGCCCTAGGTTATAACTGTCATATGATGAATATCATCTAACAAGTCACTGATCCAATGCCAATGAATTTTTCCATATTGTTTCTGCTAAGTACTACTGCTATCATCACTGTTACACTTGCTACAAAATTACTGCTATCACTGTTACAGTTACTATTGCCACTGCCACTACTATCAAAACTATCATATTACTTTTCTACTCATTACTTGCTGCAGATAATTAATCTCTAGGTGTGGTTCAATTGACAACTCAGCTGCTAATACCTTCAAAATTTCTTTGGGTCCCCTTGTGTTGAATGTATAAATTTGGGTTGAATACTCTACCCTCGAAAACTGTTGTGATCCCCTATACTTGTGGGTTATCACCCATCAGGACGTCGCTGTCGGTCCAAGACGCATGGCCCCACGGCATGACCCGCCGTGCAGGGCGCCCACGCGCGGAGAAGAAAGCTGCCAGAAGGTCCAGCGGCCGCAAGAAGGTGCTCTAGCGCTCCCTGCACCATCGCGTCAAGACTGCGCGCCGCGTGCGCTGGCGATGTGAGAGCACCAAGACCAGGCTCCACCTCCACGACAGGCTCCGTGACTACCACGGGCTACCGAGCCTCACTCCCGAGCTATGCAGCATCGTCTGGCTGGGCAAGTTCAAACCCAACCTGCCTCTGTGCTACGACGGAACCCCCGACCTTGCGGAGTTCCTGCAGCTCTACGAGATGAGCATCGAGGCGGCCAACGGCAATGAGAAGGTCATGGCGAACTGGTTTCCCATGGCTCTCAAGGATGGCGCGCGCTCGTGGCTCCTAAACCTGCTCACGGGATTGATCTCCTCCTGGGGCGAGATGCACGAGCGTTTCATCTCCAACTTCCAGGGCACTCGCAACCGCCCGCCTGTCGCGGCTGACCTGCGGCGCATCAAGCAGCAGCCAGGGGATATCCTGCAGAAGTACATCCAGCGCTTCAATAGCGTTCGCCTCAAGATATCCAAGGTATCGCACGAGGCCATCATCTCGGCGTCCTCCGATGGCGTCTGTGATGTCAAGATGAAGTAGGAGCTCGCTATCCATGAGGACCTGTGCACAGCTCTAGAGATGTTCAACATAGCAACCAAGTGCGCGAGAGCTCAGGAAGGGCGCCTCTCCCTCCTCGAGCTCCCAGCGGCTGACCCAAAAGACAAAAAGGCCAAGGCCAAGGACGTGAAGCGCAAAGGGATGGCCGTGCTCGCGGCTGAACCAAAGATGAAGCGTGGCTGCGAGCACCCAGATTCGTGCAAGGGCAGCCGGCCGTTCTTCGTCTTCCACAACGTACACAGCCACAACACCAATGACTGTCAGGAGCTCAGGGCCATACGCGATGGGCTCCTCGGTCGACGCCCTGAGCGCAATGATCGTGGCTACGGCCATGGAGGAGGTCGAAGTGGAGGACGCTGGGACGACCGCGGCCCCCGCCGGGAGTGGCGAGATCAGCCTCGTGAGGACCGCTGGCAGGGCCAGCCTCGTGAGGGAGCCTGGAGAGATCAACCTCGTGAGGACCGTTCTCAGGGCAACGCTGGCCTCCCTCCGCTGCCACCGCCACCAAGAAGGAACGACGACCACCACCAGGAGGAGGGGACTGGGGGCTTCCAGGAGCCATGCGCCATCGCCTGCATCTTGGGCGGCGCCCAGGCCCTAGCCTCATAGCACATCTTCAAGCAGTTCACTCGCGAGGTCAACACGGCCCTCCCGAGGCTCGAGGCCACACGACCGCTCAGGTGGTCCAAGTGCACCATCACCTTCGGCTCGTCTGACCAGCTCAAGTGCGCGGCAACTGCTGGCGCCCTCTCAATGCTTTGCTCGCCCGTCATCAGCAATGTCCTTGTCACCAAGACCCTCATCGATGGCGGTGTGGGGCTCAATGTTCTTTCCATCGAGACGTTCGACTGCCTGCAAGTACCATATGATCAGCTACATCCCACCAAGCCCTTCTCAGGAGTGACCGACGGCTCCACCACCCCGATAGGGAAAATCCGCCTCCCTATCACCTTCGGCCAACGCGACAACTACCACACCGAGCTCATTGACTTCGACATCGCCAACATCCACCTGCCGTACAATGCCATCTTTGGATACCTAGCCCTGGCCAAGTTCATGGCGGTGACCCATCATGGCTACAATGTCCTCAAGATGCAAGGGAACCGCGACATACTCATGATCGCCTGCGAGGAGAAGGACACAGTGTGCTCCCTTGAGCACGCCTACCAGACTGCAGCGGACGAAGACCCAGACAACGAAGGTGCTATCTACCCTCCTGAGGCTGTCCCCAAGAAGAAGCAGCTGCTCCACCAAGATCCTCAAGAGAGCGGTGTCTCTAGTGGCACCACCTCAGGACCTGTGCCCACGGATGGGGTGCCTCCCTCTCTCGCATAGGAAGGCACACCCGGCGCCCTCCTCGGGCTGGGCTTGGGGGCTCTCTTCTGGAGGGCCTCTGACTTAGCCAATGTCACGAGGGAGGCGCTTGGGCACCACATGGAGGCATGCTTCATCGCACGCTTCCCTCACGAGGGCAGAGGGCATGGGATGCCAGGTGCTCAGGAGTTCATCACCCAGGTGACCGAGGAGCTTCAAGAGGCGAGAGCCATGCGCGGCGACCACCGCCCACCACCCGGCGCGCCTCCTTGTCCTGGTAAGGACAACGAGCTACATGCCTGCATCAACATTTTAGGGATCAACAGGGCCGCATCCCAGGAGCTCTTCTGGCCATCGCACATTGGTCGGTGTGAGGGCCCACCTCACAGCTACGTTTCCATGCCCTTTGGCCTGCCGAGTGTGGCTGTTACATTCTAGCATCGCCTACGGAGCATCATGGCAGCTTAGGAGGCTAGGCACCACACGGTCCTGGCAGAGATGGCAATGGTTCTTCACGAGCCTCCCGAGCCTTCAGAGCCTCCTAAGGTTCAGGACCTAGGCAGCTCGTGAGGAACGACTTCTTCGACACCCATCTTCAGCTACTCCAACATCTCTTTAGCGATGGAGCTAGGTGACATTTTCCAGTTTATTCAGTTGGGGGCACCCCACGGGCTGCATTATCCCCAGGTCGCATGGGCCTGTCCCTGCGACATGTATCCTTTTGCATCTTTAATTTGCTTTGTTGGGGGCGCCCCTCGGGTAGCATCATCCCCAGGCCGCGTGGGTCTGTCCCTGCGGCATGTGCCATTTGGCATCTATCAAAGCTAGTGTTGTCTCCTTCCATGAGATGATTTATGTTATCACTTGCTTGCTTGTTGCCCTTCGGGGCTTCCCGCATTCCTGACCAGCCTCCTGCTCATCCCTCGATGGGGACTACACATGCTGGCACGGCATTTGTGCTTGGGTCCGTCCCTGCAATGCTGACAAACCTGAGAGATCAAGCTCTAGCTCGAGGCCCGCTCCGCGCACGTCACCTCACTAGATCCTCAGTGCCTTCATCTTCTTGCGGAAAGATTAGCGGTAGGATAGCAAAACACAGTTATGAGATATATTCTCCTCTCAGAGTAACCAGCACGAATCTCTATAGCTTAACTACATGCAGCCCCGCCGGCCGCCCCCTTTTTTTACGTGATTCACTTGCGCGTTAAAGGGGGGCTCCTAAGCATCGCGACTCAGGAGCTCCTACTAACTCTCCAGCCCTCACCCCCTGGCCTTGACCACGGCATCGCGGCCTGGCATACCAGTGGGGGCTGAGCCTCGCTCGTGGGTCGGGACCCGAGGACATAGAGCATTTAGATGAGCAAGGAAAGGGGAGGCCAGTGTGGGCCCTACCTAGTATCACCACCGCTAAAGCGAAAATTGGGCGTCACACAAAGGAACCACCTCAGGCTTGCCAAAAGATAAGTCACCCGTGCATGACGATGTGAATCTCACCTTCCGATGTTCTCCACTCTCATAAACTCGCTCCGGCAACGCTCACTCATGCGCGTCAGTCCTAAACAAACGGTTTTTAACCCCTTTCCGCGACGGCATTTGGGACCGTCGCCAAGTGACTGTGGGCGATAGGGGGGTCCTTCCCACATGACCCAGAAACCATTGGGGATATGCCCTCCTGGCACGCATGCTCGGCAAAATGAGATCGTGTGCGACCGACGAGCGCTCAAATATGGAAATAAGTACAGTAGAGATAAAAAATACAATTATATGGCGAAATTGTTTCCGGACGCAAGTACATCCCACACAGTCAGTCCCTGCCAAACGTTTTCCGTTCGTATGTACATCTCACACAGTCGCTCCAAGGAAAACGTTTCCGTCCACACGTACATCACAAACATTTTTCCCGCTAAATCATTTGCATTATTGAATGTATCACTCATGGTCTGTAGAAGAAACTGTGTGGCAAAGGCTCTCCATCACACATAATTTTTATGTGGTAAACGTTTGCGCAAGGTGGCCTAACGCAAATAGTTTTGAAGAGAAAGTCATGTGTGATTGTTCATTGATCCAACACAGTTTATTCCTAGAAACTGTGTGCGTTCCGTGAGGTCATCACCCACGGTATTTTTTCAATAACTGTTTGCAATAGAAAAACCCAATTAGCAGGCTAATTATTCGATTATTCATAATCCATTTATCAATCTAATGGACATTTCATATTAAGCACACAATATATTTCATTTCCATATTAAGGAAGAAGAATTTCATAATTGAAATACATCAGAGTACAAAATGATATAGCTTCAGCACTTAGCTACCGCATTACACAACTGCACCAGCAGCAAGTTCCACAAGCAACATGTAGAACCTTTCGAAATTAGCATCATAGACGGTATATAGATAGATGCATCTCATCTGGAAAATTGCTGAAGCGGAAGGCGAATATTGAGCCTTCATTCATGTTGAAGGTCTTTGCAACTTTACGCCAGTGCCTGTGGATGATTGACCGTCCGTCATTCGTCCTCTTCAGGAACACTTCAATATTGAACCGTGGGTGTTGTATGAATACCTTCCTCATTCATGTTGAAGGTCTTTGCAACTTTAGGCCAGTGCCTGTGGATGATTGACCGTCCGTCATTCGTCCTCTTCAGGAACACTTCAATATTGAACCGTGCGTGTTGTATGAATACCTTCCTCACCTCCTAACCATAGAGGTGGTTTGAGAGGTAATCATCAGTGAACTGCTTTAGAAAGGCCTGAAAACAAGGATGGGCATAATATCTTCTCTATATTGGAAATGGGGCAAAGGAATAAAAAAGGCAAGGTATAATAGTTAGTACCATCTTGTAGTGAACTGATGTCTTCTTCATTATGCAGACAAAGATATTGTTGTTTTTTGTCGCTAATTTCTTTATCCTAACAATCTTTTTGAGTTTCTTGATTTGATTGATATTCATGGACAACTCATTTCCCCATATGCAAAAAGGGTCGAACAGTGGGTCAAAACCTCTGACAGCAGGACCTACATGTGCAAGACCAAATTGTTAAAAACCAAAATATTAGAATGGTTCCTGCAATTGCACAATAATGTGCTATTAGAGAACGGACCATGAACGTGCTAACCTTGGTGCTTCCAATTGTTTCCCTGCAATACATATAAGGTAGTTAGTCATCAGGTTAAGTAAGGATTTGCATGCTATCAGTAAAATATGATGATGAAAAATAAGCACATTGCATATTCACCAGATTAATTCAAGCCACACGAAAAACCCATTTACCCAAACCAAGCATGATTAAGAACTAGGAAATATAGCGCTTGTATATGTTTCTCACGTATTAAGTGCAGCCAAATTCGATTTATTCCTCACATGCACAACAATACAAAATTCTACCCACGACAATTGGACATCGCACTGCAGAATTGAACCAAGTAGTTAACTAAACACAACAACAAATGAACCAAACATTAACTAAGCACCACATTGCACAATATAACATACTACTAATAGAAGATCAGACAGTTAACCAAACAGTTAACTACAGCCAATTGTAGCAATTGTATTTGTTTCTCATGTATTTACTACAGCCAAATTCAATTTATTCCTCACATGGTATACAATAACAGAATGCACCCACAACTATTGAACATCGCATTACAGAATTGAGCCAAATAGTTAACTAAACACCACTACACAAATGAACCAAATGTTAACTGAGCACCACATTGCACAATGTATAACCAAACCAAGCATGCTTGACAACTTGGAAATATAGCAATTGTATTCGTTTCTCATGTATTTTGTAAAGATAAATTCGATTTATTTCTCACATGGAAGACAATACAAAATTACATCCTGAATAATTTGAAAATCACATTTGCATAATTGAACCAAACAGTTAACTGAAGACGACAACTAATTAACAAAACAGTTAATAAGTGAGCACCACACTGCAGGACATATAGGACATTTACACTAGAGCAACAGATTGCATGGTAAAATTAGATAGCACAATTCACTAGAATTTGTGAAGGAAAGGCAGGCAAAGCACACGCAATGGGTAAACCGAGCATGCTTAACCGGCGTAGCTAGAAAATGGCAAGGTGCTCCTCCAAGATCTGGGGGTTGGCAAGAATGGCAGCCATCACGACCTCATCCGCGCGTGCGGCCGCGATTTGCTTCTCTGCTACCAAATGCTCCTTGAGATCCTAGCTATACTGCATGCACCATGGCTTAGAGCGGGGCTTATTTGGTGGAGGGGTCGGTGATTTGGGTGCGAGGTGCCGTGCTCGCGCCGGTGGTCGGGGCATGTGGGGTGTGGAAGGAGGAGGAGGATGGGGGTCGGGTCTGGATTACCTGCCTGGATAGACGAGGCCGAGCAGCGTGAAGGAGGGTTTCCGATGAGGAGGCGGCGCTGGAAGCAAGGAGGGAAGGTTTCAACTTGGAAAGGAAGGCGGAAAGAGGGGAAATGTGGCTTTTGGTAATGGGGGGGAGGTAGATATTTCCGCGGAAGCCGAAAATTTGGAATTGCTTCAGCCAAAAAACTGGCGCGCAAAGTGTCATCAGACACGGTCCCTTATTCAGAACTGTGTACGATATGTGGACATCACAAATGATTCAGATAGCTTCACCCGTGTGTGATGAGTTTGAACGTCAAAAGTTTTGGTTCGAATTTCCATGGTTACAGTGGTCATCCACGTCATTGCATAATTTGGGTACACAAAGTAGATTACAGCACACCTACACTTCTTAATCGAGCAAGTTCAGCAATTAAACAGAGCTAGCTGACCTAAACATTACTCTAACAAATTAAAGACCGTTGCTCTTAGTTACATAAAACAAAGAGCAATACTATGGTTGGTGCTCATCGATCTCCGCTGCCGCCTCCATGTCCAGCTTGCGCCTGACTTTCTCCTGGGGAAGGGGCTCCATGGCATCCATCGCACCATCCTTAGCAAGCATCTCGCCATCTGCGTCTGCCATCTCTTCGGAAAAGGCTGCCATGAGTTGGGCGTGGACGGACGTGATATGGGCTTGGACGGGCTCCATCGTCGCAAGGTATGCAGCGGAGGAACGGACGGCTGCTCGAACGCTCTCGCCGATTGCCAGCTCTTCGGCCGTGGGTTGCCGACCGTTGCCGTAGAAGCTTCGTTTAATTTGTGAGGTGACCGCCAGTAGCTGGGCGTGGGCGGCCTCGACATGGTCATGGGCGGCCTCCATCAAGGCTAAGGCCGCCACTATGGAAAGGACAGTTGTTATGCCGCTCTCGCCAGTTGCTATCCCCAAGGCAGATGTTCTTGCCGCAACCTGAGAAGCAACAGCGGTCGTTTGGGCTGCCTTCGCCGCCCGGTTGCAGACTGCGGCCACGCTCATGCACCTTGTTAGCACGCGGATGGCGGCTGCAGCCGCGCTCTCGCCGGAGTGGGCTACCAAAGTTGCCCTCATGACGTGGGTCCACGTGCCCATCTTTCATCGGCGACAATTGAACAATGAAATGATATTTGGGGAGTGAGCTAGTGTGCTTGAAACACCTGCTGTGGACTGTAGCCGACGCACCTTCTCGCATAAGCCATAGGCATACTATACACCAACGGTGCTCCAGGATATTTTGTGCTGCATCTCACACAGTTGCTGATAATAAACTACGTGCCATCTACTAGATTTTTCATCTTGATTTGAATTACATAATGGGGTCACAACGGCAATGGACTGTGATTGAATTGCTACACCTTTTATCTGGAGTGAACATGCAACTATATGTGTGTCGTAAAAGAATTGGAATTATTCAGGGTTCGTTTGAACATTTTATACATTTAAATTGGTTTTCTAGTCATTTCAGGTGCATAATTCAAACTTGAACTACATGCACATGCTCCAGTGCATATAAATTTGTTGAAAATCAAATTTGTGTCATTGCGTGCATGCTTACGTCCCATGCAAGAAATGCGAATGAATTTCAAAAACCAGGGCACTGTTGATTGCCGGCAAAACATTGAGATGCCTCATTTTTAAATTCTAGTAAATCCAAAAGCCGTCAAAAATTCATGAAACTTGGCTTGCTATCATGGAGCAGCATCAACATACCGTGGTAAAAATTTTGTTCCATTTGGGGCAGCTTTGGGTATATGCTTCTCACAAACCGGAGCTTCCCACGACAAGCACGATGGTTTTCGGTAGGGAACGTCCCATCTTCGGGGATGAAACGATATCCATTGCCTATTGTTACTTTCAAAAAATTTCTCGTGTACACATCGAACAACAGGAGTGTTATGTGATTTTTTGTGATTTTTCGGGGTTCGTTTGGATATTTTTATGCATTAACTGAGTTTTCAATGCATTTATGTGCATAATTCCAATTTGAACTACATGCACATGCTCCAGTGCATATAAATTGGATGAAAAATCAAATCTGTATCCTTGGGTGGATGCTTAGGTCCCATGCAAGAAATGGGAATGAATTTCAAACACCAGGGCACCGTTGATTGCCGGCAAAACATTGAGATGCCTGGTTTTTTAATTCTAGTAAATCCAAAACGCGTCTAAAATTCATGAAACTTGGCATGCTATCATGGAGCGGCATCAACATGCCGTGGTAAAAAAATTTGTCCCATTTGGGCCAGGTTTGGGTATATGCTTCTCACAAACCAGAGGTTCTCACAACAAGCATGATGGTTTTCGGTACGGAACGTCCCACCTTTGGGGACGAAACGATATCCATTGCCTCTTATTGCTTTCAAATTTGTTCTCGTGTCAACATAGAACAACAGGAGTGTTGTGTGAATTTTTGTGATTTTTCGGGGTTCGTTTGGAAATTTGTTTGCATTAACTGAGTTTTCAATGCATTTATGTGCATAATTCAAATTTAAACTACATGCACATGCTCCAGTGCATATAAATTGGTTGAAAAATCAAATATGTGTCCTTGGGTGCATGGTTAGGTCCCATGCAAGAAATGGGAATGAATTTCAAACACGAGGGCACCGTTGATTGTCGGCAAAACATTGAGATGCCTGGTTTTTAAATTTTAGTAAATCCGAAACTCGTCTGAAATTCATGAAACTTGGTATTCTTTCATGGAGCGGCATCAACATGTCGTGCTAACAAATTTGTCCTGTTTGGGGCAGGTTTGGGTATATGCTTCTCACAAACCAGAGCTTCTCACAACAAGCATCATGGTTTCGGTAGGGAATGTCCCACCTTTCGGGACGAAACGATATCCACTGCCTCTTATTGCTTCCAAAAAAAATTTCCCGTGTGAACATAGAACAACGGGAGTGTTGTGTCAATTTTTTGTGATTTTTCGAGGTTCGTTTGGATATTTTTATGCATTAACTGAGTTTTCAATGTATTTATGTGCATAATTCAAACTTGAACTACATGCACATGCTCCAGTGCATGTAAATTGGTTGAAAAATCAAATCTGTGTCCTTGGGTGCATGCTTAGGTCCCATGCAAGAAATGGGAATGAATTTCAAACACCAGGGCACCGTTCATTGCCGACAAAATATTGAGATGCCTGGTTTTTAAATTCTAGTAAATCCAAAACCAGTCTGAAATTCATGAAACTTGGCATGCTATCATGGAGCGGCATCAACATGCCGTGGTAAAATTTTTTTGTCCCATTTGGGGCAGGTTTGGGTATATGCTTCTCACAAACCGGAGCTTCTCACAACAATCATGACGGTTTTCGGGAGGGAACGTCCCACCTTTGGGGACGAAATGATATCCATTGCCTCTTATTGCTTTCAATTTTTTCTCATGTCAACATATAACAACAGGAGTATTGTGCGAAGTTTTGTGATTTTTCGGGGTTTGTTTGGATATTTTTATGCATTAATTGAGTTTTCAATGCATTTATGTGCATAATTCAAATTCGAAGTACATGCACATGCTCCAGTGCATATAAATTGGATGAAAAATCAAATCTATGTCCTTGGGTGCATGCTTAGGTCCCATGTAAGAAATGGGAATGAATTTCAAACACCAGGGCACCGTTGATTGCCGCCAAAACATTGAGATGCCTGGTTTTTAAATTCTAGTAAATCCAAGAAACATCTAAAATTCATGAAACTTGGCATGCTATCATGGAGCGGCATCAACATGCCGTGGTAAAAAATTTGTCCCATTTGGGGCAGGTTTGGGTATATGCTTCTCACAAACCAGAGCTTCTCACAACAAGCATGATGGTTTTCGGTAGGAAACGTCCCACCTTTGGGGACGAAACGATATCCATTGCCTCTTATTGCTTTCAATTTTTTTTCTCGTGACAACATAGAACAATAGGAGTGTTGTGTGAATTTTTGTGATTTTTCGGGGTTCGTTTGGACATTTTTTTGCATTAACTGAGTTTTCAATGCATTTATGTGCATAATTCAAATTTGAACTACATGCACATGCTCCATTGCATATAAATTGGTTGAAAAATCAAATATGTGTCCTTGGGTGCATGCTTAGGTCCCATGCAAGAAATGGGAATGAATTTCAAACTCCAGGGCGCCGTTGATTGTCGGCAAAACATTGAGATGCCTGGTTTTTAAATTCTAGTAAATCCAAAACTCGTCTAAAATTCATGAAACTTGGCATGCTTTCATGGAGCGGCATCAACATGTTGTGCTAAAAAAATTGTCCCATTTGGGGCAGGTTTGGGTATATGCTTCTCAAAAACCGGAGCTTCTAACAACAAGCATGATGGTTTTTGGTAGGGACTGTCCCACCTTTGGGGACAAAATGATATCCATTGCCTCTTATTCCTTTCAAATTTTTTTCTCGTGTCAACATAGAACCACAGGAGTGTTGTGTGAATTTTTTATTTTTTGAGGTTCGTTTGGACATTTTTATGCATTAACTGAGTTTTCAATGCATTTATGTGCATAATTCAAATTTGAACTACATGCACATGCTCCATTGCATATAAATTGGTTGAGAAATCAAATATATGTCCTTGGGTGCATGCTTAGGTCCCATGCAAGAAATGTGAATGAATTTCAAACACCAAGGCACCGTTGATTGCCGGCAAAACATTGAGATGCCTCATTTTTAAATTCTCGTAAATCCAAAACTCGTCTAAAATTCAAGAAACTTGGCATGCTTTCATGGAGTGGCATCAACATGCCGTGGTAAAAATTTTGTCCCGTTTGGGGCGGGTTTGGGTATATGCTTCTCACAAACCAGAGCTTCTCACAACAAGCATCATGGTTTCGGTAGGGAACGTCCCACCTTTTGGGACGAAACGATATCCATTGCCTATTTTTTCTTCCAAAAAATTTCTCATGTCAACATAGAACAACAAGAGTGTTGTGTCAATTTTTGTGATTTTTGGGGTTCGTTTGGACATTTTTATGCATTAACTGAGTTTTCGATGCATTTATGTGCATAATTCAAATTTGAACTACATGCACATGCTCCAGTGCATATAAATTGGTTGCAAAATCAAATTTGTGTCTTTGGGTGCATGCTTAGGTCCCATGCAAGAAATGGGAATGAATTTCAAACACCAGGGCACCATTGATTGCCGGCAAAACATTGAGATGCCTGGTTTTCAAATTCTAGTAAATCCAAAACTCGTCTGAAATTCATAAAACTTGGCATGCTATCATGGAATGGCACCCGACATGCTGTGGTATTTTTCGTGTCCATTTTGAGAGAAGGTGCACTCGAATAATGACAGCCAATGAAGGCATTTTGAAAAAATAGCTACCACTTTAATATCTCAAATGTTTGTATAATTCAAACCATGTGCATTCTGTTAACCATTCACGTGACGCCACGTGTCTTGGTTTTAATGGCTGTAGGAGGTGTCGTGCGTACAACTGCTTGACCTTGACCGAATAGGAGGCGTGTGAGTGCCGTCCGGTGTGCAGGCTAATCGAGGGGCGTGCAAGCTGTCCTCGAATGCGCAGGCTCGCCGGGAAGCATGTGAGCTGTACGCTGCATAGGGTCACTGGGAAGCGAGCCATTTGACCTCCATGGCCTCCCTCTTTGCTCGCATCCTATCCATTAATGGCGCCCAGGCCACAGTTTAGTTTGCTTTTTAAATATAAAACAATCATCGCAAACATTTTAGTTAGAACACCCGTATGCAAACCGAGAGCTTCCCCAGGAAGCCAAATAAAAATGTGCCGAGCAGGATTTCTGCTCCTCTTGATCGCAAACGTTTTAGATAGAACACCCGTATGCAACTTGAGAGCAGCGCAAGATTTGTGCATCCCTTCAATCCAAATGGTTGTTTTGGATGACCCGTGTGCAACCGCGTACAAACAATTTGGTAAGATTTGTCAATCCTTGTGTCGGTGGGAAACGACACCTATGGGGTCACTGGAATCCCTTCTACGGTTGGCGGGCACGGGGTTGTGCGAAGAGTGGGTCTGGCGGTCAGCACACAAATCCTTTACCCAGGTTCGGGCCGCGGAAATGCGTAAAACCCTAGTCCTACTTTGATGTGTATTGAGGTGTTCTTGTGTTCTTGAACTAGCTGCCGTGGCTCTCTAGTCCAAAAGATCTAAATCCCTCTCCAGTATGCCTCAGGCCTCCTTTTATAGACAAAAGGGGTTGCCACAGTGGCACACAGGAGGTGGAAAGGTGTACATGGGCTGAGTCTATCCCCTGGCATCGTTAGATAAACGCATTTAATGCACTGCCGATGTGCCCCTCTTGCTTTATTAGGGACAGCAAAGAAGCTCGTCCTAGCTGTCGTCGCCTCGCCTGGCTCCCACGCACGTCCAAGCTAACAAGGCGTTGTAGCGCCACGTTGGCTGGCCGCTGGGCTGGCGCAGTGGTGGAGCCTTCACGAAGATCTGCATTCCACCACGCAGGTGCTTGCTGAGTTGGTGTAGAGGCCGCGCACTCCCACGCAGATGCCAGCTCAGTTGGTTGAGCTGACAGCTGTATGGGAGCGGCCGTGGAGTCTTGGCGGACGCGGGCATGGCTGAGGCCTCGCGGGCGTCCTCGGCAAGGGTCTTGCCAAGGGCCCGACAAGGGTCTTGCCGAGGGCCCGACAAGGGTCTCGCTGCGGCACCGCGGTTGTCCCCAGTAAGGATCTTGCCGGGGGTCTCGTGGATTTCCTTGGCAATGATCTTGCCAAGGGTCATCGTCTTCTGGCTTCAATCTCATCTTGCGTGTCTATGATCTCTACAAAGATCTGCATGCCACCACGGAGGTTCCTCCTGAGCCTCGGTTCCAATATGGCGTAGGAACCCCTTAGGCTCAAGGGTGGTGCGCTCTGCTGGCATCAGGCAAGCTGCCCCGGGAAGGATCTTGCCGAGGCTGCGGAAGCCACCCCGACAAGAGTCTTGCCGGGGGAGTCCACCTCGCCCTCTTGCTCTCTTTGCGTCTCTGGTCTTGGCGTTGCTCTGGCATCCCTGCCCTGCCCTGCTTAGTGTGGTCGTGGGCACGGCTCTGACTGCCCGTGCACAAGTTAAGGGGTGCAAAAGGAGAGCCCCTACTTTTGTACACCGACACCTTGTAACATTGCGATTTGTCAAAATATGAAGCTAAAAATCACTAGCACTACCTAATTTTTGCAACTAAAATTCAATAATTAAGCATACATTTCATTCATAGATTAAGCAGTCGTTCTTAATTTATACAAACAGTTCAACTCGACAGCTGGACCGTCCAAACTTTTCCCCAATTGTTTCCAACCATGTACTGAACTAGCTAGTTCAACTATATATACTAGCTAATTTTAAGTACGTTGTACAGTTCCACCACATCTATAGTCAGATGAACTGAACAAAATAGCCCCAAAATACTACTACTAATGCGGAGGGGCTTTGTACTACTTTCGGCTGCCTCTCCTCTACCGAGCGCGCTCAGTAAGAGGCGGAGGAGGAGGAGCCTACTGACGAGCTGGCAACCGCAATATGGTGACTGTCGCTGTTGCAGCTTCAGTGACGCTCACCTTGAATGCCCTCTGCCGCTCCAGACGAGCCCTCTTAAGGCGGTGGTTCTCCTCGTAGATCTCCTGATTCCTCGCCTCTGAGAGGGTCTGTGCCGCGACCATGGTAGTGGTAAGGCTCTTTGCGTGCTCGACGAGGCACTCCTCCTCCTCCCGCAGGAACTCGGTGTAGTGTGCATGGTTGCTTACACACGTGCGGGCATCCACCTCTGCCTCCCTCCTTCGGGTGGCGGTGGCGGAGCTAGTGATGACCCCGACGGTCAACGGTGGGCTGGCGGCCACGGTGGCCGACGACGGGGTAGCGGCCACGACCACGACCTCTCGCTTTTGGGTCGCGGTGGCGGAGCGGGTGATGGCCATAGTGGTCGGCAGTGGGGTGGACGCCATGACGGCCACCTCCCGCCTTCGGGCCGTGGCGGCAGAGCGTGCGATGGCCCTGGCTTTCGACGATGGTGTGGCGGCAACAACGGCTGGCCATAGCTGCAGACAGGCACTGGCAGCGGGGCATGTAGTGGGTGTTCCGCGCACACCCAACAGGGACGCCGCATGCACTACACTACGCTGGGGACTGCGCCGCCGCCGCGATGTAGCCTCCTAGCTGGAGCTGTCCTCTGATGACGGCGGAGTGGCTAAGCGACGACGACAGACCGGTGCCATTGGAGATTGTGGGAGCAGCAGACGAGATAAGCTACATGGAGGGAGTGGAAAATGCGACGCGAGACTCGCCGGCCGTGAGGGTTTTTATAGCAGGCCGGTAAGCATTGAGATTTTGGGGGATTTCACCGAGTCGGGCGGGAAGCTTGCGTGGGAACCTGCGAGGTTGCATGGGAACGGGCTCTCCGACGGTTCATTGGCACCATCGTTTGGCCAAAAGAACGCCCCCGCACGCTGCGCAAGCTTGCGTTGTAAGCTGTGTGCGGCAGCGGGGTGACAAGACATGCGAGAGGAGGACGAAAGGCCACATACACATATGGTTAATAAAAAACGTTTGCAATTACCTACTATACCATTGTCCTGGTTTATAAGTATGATTTAACTAATAAAATACGAATGTGTGTCGCCAAAGATTATATAGTTGGATTTGTATTTGAACATAGTTTCCAATTATATAATTTTTAAAACATGCATTAATATTTTGTTGGTTAAATTTGAGGGAAAAGTATGGCACAGAATATAAAGGAGGCTATAGACTAAACGGAGGTGGTAGCACACGGCCGCTCTCTACGCAGTGATGCAACTATCGGCAGGCTTGTAGGCGCCCATTTCCTGCCTGTTCAACTGCTCTATGCGTGTGGTTTCTTGCGGTTCATGTGGCCGCAGCACGCTCTGCTCGTGCCCCGCCGTGCGTGGTCTACTCTCGCGTCCCTCCGGGTGCACTTCCCTCGTCCCTCCACGCGTATTGCCAGTGTTTGGAGCCAGCGCACGATCACACATGTTCATGTGCAAGCGGTTGCGCCGGGCGCGGCGCGATGATGCAGTTACCCGCTGCAAAAACTGCCATGCGGACGCGCTGAGAATCAACGCCGCCTGGCCCCCTTTTATTCTTGTGGCTGTTTACCTTCATCTCTCATCTCACACGACACAATAAGCACACCCACAAGGACACATAGATAGAGGACATCCAGCGGTTCCAATGGCGCTCTCTGTGGCTCCAATGACGCTCCCAGCGGCCGACGACGACAACAGCGGGCAGTTCACCACGCATCACGTAGTGGACACCCACATGAGGGGGAAGGCCCTCTCGGTGTTGTACATGAATGATCCGGTCTCGGTGGAGAGCGCCATCCAAACTATGGAGCAGTTCGTTGCCGAGGACAAGTACTCAGTGGTCAGCTTCGACCTCGAGTACACCATCGGTCGTGCCAGGCACGATCAGAAGATTGTCGTTGCCCAGTTGTGTGTGGGACATGACGTCCTCGTCTACCACTACCACCTTGCCACAAGGCCTTCCGAGCGTTTCTCCAGGTTTATCAGCAGCTCCGACTACAGTTTTGCTACGGTGGACACCACCAAAAAGCACTCAAGGTTTTGGACTTGAAATGCAAGAATCTTGTCAACATCCAAAGCCACTACAAGGTCTGGGGTAGCGAAAAAACAAACTTAACACCCTAGTTGACCTCGCCTCGGCCATCATCGACCCCTACTACATGAATATGGAGAATGAGAGAATTAAGGACAGGAACACCTGGCACAGTGTGTGGCATAAGAGACTGGATGAACAACATGTCAAGTACGTGGCCATGGATGGGTACACAATCTACGAGATGTACAGGCGGATCGTTGGCATGAGGAACTGTCTTCTTCCTGACCCAGACGAGGGATCGAGCCACATAGCAGTGGCAGGAGCGTCACAAGAAGTAGATGACTAGACGATCGTTTCTCCTACTTTAGAATGCACGTAATTGTTTATTGAGGTGTGTGCGAATGATCTGTATAGTCACTTATGTAATTGGATGTTTATTTCAGTTATATATATACATACATGTTATTCTACTGTAGACAGAGCAAATCACACGGCTTATTAGCAGCAATCGTCTGTGTTATTATTGGTCTTCACACACATTTTTGATAACGGACATGTTTGCCACGTATCACACACACCTTGATCTGGCTGACCGTTTCCTTTGTGTTTCCTAATCACAAAAAGTTCATCCGGGTGAACCGTATGCTCTATATCGCACACGCCTTCATCAAGCTACCTGTTTCTTTTGTTCCGCCTCATCGCAAAAAGTTCATTGAGCTGAACCGTATGCCCTGCATCACACATGCCACTAAAATTTGAACCGTGTTTGATAGCTCCGCCATCGCAAATGTTTTGCACCTTTTTTGGCGGTTCTTTTACACCACCATTTGCGATTATGGCATCGCACACAGTTTCGTCGAAGGGTCTCTGATCGTAGTGTCGCGTTTGGACCATCCTGCAATAGTGGCTACTTCCCTTTTCGGCCTCTAGGGAGCTGCTTGCATGCCAAAGGGGACCTCTTGAGCATCGCGCCTCAGGAGCTGTTACCGGACCTCAGGCCGCTCACCTCTTGGCCTTGACCATGGCATCGCGATCTGGCATACCAGTGACGGCTGAAGCCTTCCTGTGGACTAGAACCTGCCGGTGTAGAGCGCTAAGCTACCGCAAGAACAAATAGGGGGAACAATGCCAAAGCTGGACACACAGCCGCAACCTTATACTCGGATTAATAAACTTCAGAGCAAAATCATTACAAGGTTTTTTACATGCCCCGCGGGGTTTGCCTCGATTCCTCACAGGGAACAAAAGAAGAAAAACTTCAAGGAGCCCTGACTATGGGCCATACCATTGATGCCATCATCAACAGTGGGCCATGTGAGGCCAGCGCTAACCCCATCCAGATCACCGTCGATGTCAAGCGGATGCCGCTGCCGCGCTCCAGGCACGGCGAGAGCTCGGTGGCATGTAGCTGTCATCACTCGACTCCGGAGACTCGCTAGGCTCGGGAGAGTCGCTGGACTCCTAGGAGTCGTCGCTGCTGGTGGAGGAGCTACGGCAGGACCGGAAGCAGGCTCAGCGCCTGCTGCCGCGCCATGCTGGCGGCTTCCCCTAGGGCAGCACTCTAGGCGGCGGCGTTCCTCTTCAAAGACCTTGAAGAATAGCATGGAAGCGCCATCGTAATTAAAAGTGGATGGCGAGGGCCCCGTCCACGTGGCAGGCGCGGCAACCTCGCCCCATCCTCGGGTCATGACGATGGCGCCCGGAGGGATGGCCTCGACTTCCTCCCCCATGGCTACGCTGCAACACCCGGCGTGCTGCAGCCACAACTCAAGCGGCCCCCTCGGCGGCATCTCCTCGGCGAAGAACCGCGGGAACTGGATCTAAGTGTGCGGTGGCATTGCCGCCCATATCATGATCTCACGCGAGGTACCCTCGACGTGGGTTCACGCGTCGGCCGGCCGCGCAGCCTCAGCCTGGCCACCGTGGTCGTGGCCCGTGTGGTGCTGGGCGCTGCTGCCCTCTCCCGGGCCCTATGCTCGGGCGTACAGGGGGAGTGGGAAGCCAGGCGGTGGCCTCTTGTACCAGGACCGTGACACCTCCTGTCTGTCCCCGGCATCGCGAGGGCGGCTGAACCTTTTCTTCGGCGGAAGTGGTTCAGGCTCCTCCCGAGGGGCCTTTCCCTTTCCTGCCAAAGAGAACCTCCTGATAGGCGCCATGGGAGCTATAGCAAGGTGGACAGACAAGGAAGACAAAAAAGAAGCGGATTGTGAGAAGACAGAGATGAGAAAAGGGGGCTCCGCCCCTCCCCTCATTTATAGCCAAGAGGAGGCCAACCGCCAGCCTCCACGGTCGCACGTACTGATGGTTTTTCTCTACATGCAGTAGAGTCTCTTCAAGTCAAACGGTTGCCAAGGCAGCATGGGGAAGCGGAGGTGCCCATGTCCCATTAATCGCCACGCGTTGACCGAGGCTGCAGGCGGTTGGGGCCCGCGACGCTCTGCCCATGCCCTTTGGCTTCGCCTTGAAGCCAAGTTCGAGCGCCCCTTGGTCCCGGCGGCTACTGCTGATGTCCTGGGAATGGGGGTACCCACACTTGCCTGCTTGTGGCCCACGGTGTGGCTCCGTCAGCGGCCTAGTACAGCCCAGCTTCAGCAATGACAACTCAAGATCCTTGCGAGGGGCCAAGCCTCGTGAGGCGGACGACACCAAGACCTCCCAGGGGGCAGCCTCGCTAGGCTAGCTGCCGAGGAGCAGAGATATCAAGGCAAGGTGCACCTCGCGAGGTTCACATGACGTGAGCCTTGATGACCAAGGCCAGGCGGGCGCCAGCGGGTGTAGTGTACTAGTTTCCCCTTTGGTGCCCAGGAGGCAAGCGCAGGCGCGGAGTCCCGAGGAATCAAGCAAAGGTTTCCATATTGGTGCAACAAGACCAAGACCACCAGGATGATAGGATGGAGGTCATCGCGGAGCCCCCCGCAGCGTGACCACCAGAGCCTTTTGCAGGCGAAGACTACTTTTGTCAGGATAGCTTGTACTAGTTGTCCCCCTTCAAATTTGGCCGTTGTGGGATCTCTTCCCGCCTTACATTTGGGAAGAGGACCAAGGCCATTATAAATAGGACTTAGCCACCACCATAGAAAGGGGGATCATTCAGATCATCCTCTCATCCACCAGCTCATCGAGCTCAAGAACACCTCACCTCCTGAGGCTATTCCACCATTGTACTAGTTCATCCTCAGCCCCTCGAGGCAATCCACCACAAAGCTGAAGTAGGGTATTACACCGCAAGGTGGCCCGACCCAGGATAAACCGTCGTGTCTCTTGTCCCTTGGGTTCGTCGAGCTAGGCTGTGGAATCATCGAGCAGGCAGACTGAGAGGGGAGAGTTCTTAGCACCCACCCCAGTGTTCAAACCTCTCAAGGGTTTGCAGAACCCTGAATTCGACAGTTGCAATGCCTTGAATATATCGGCACCTCCTTTCTTGTGGTGGAAATGAATGATTCGATGTATTCATGAACATTTTGTGTTGTTCCCAATGAAATCAAGCTGTGCACCACTGTTTGCACAAATACTACAAAAGTGATTAGTATAAAGTAGACTGTACTATGAATTGACAGTTTAAACAGGCAACCTATATGATCCATGCAGAGCACACATTTAAAAAGTGGAACTCGCCGGAAGGAATCCTAACACGACATTGAATATGCCATCGCAGTAACAAAGATGGAGATCTGTGAGTCCTTCTGAGCTGAAGTTAGTTTGTTCTTGTGGGCAATAATGTAACCATCTCAGCTTCTCCCTTCTTAGGAAGAGAGGCTTGGCTTTTTATCCTGGAATAATCGGAACTAGGCACTTCACGTACTCCATATTCTTATTCAAAGGAGGATGATCCTGTTGTGCAAAGACAAGAGGACAACTAAATGCTAGCATCCATGTTTGCTCGAAAAAAAGGAAAGGAAATATTTAAAATAACACAGACTAAGCACTTCTCAAGGACAATACCACTTTCTCATGACAGTATCTAAATAGTAGCACAACACCAATAGAGATGACAAAGCTCAATCATATGGATGAAATCCGTGGGCGAGTACCAACCTTTGTTTGGAGGCTTATTGTGTAGAGCATATAGATGAAGCACTTCTCCGGAACCATCTATTGTTATATACTGTGGTTGCCATGCTTACACTACTAGGGAAAAGCTTATAGGCAGATGCTTACTAGTAGCGTGTGTTTATACCCCTCGCTACTGCTACTTACTAGTAGCGCGGGTTTATACCCCCCACTACTACTAAGTTGATAGTATTAACGCGAGTTTATAACCCTCGCTACTACTAAGTGTTTTCCACCATGCCCCTCGGGACTAGCCTTAGTACTAGCGCGGGTTATAAACCCACGCTACTACTAAGTTGATAGTAGTAGCGTGGGTTATAAACCCCACGCTACTACTAAGGCCTTGTACAATGGGAGGTGCTTAGAGAAATAAACCGGACTTTTTTTAGACACCGGTGCTTATTTGTACAGGGTAGACGCTTAACTAAATGTCTCTCCTATAGAAATAGGTACCGGTGCTTCAGAAAAATCCGATTTATTTTTCTAAGCACCTCCGATTGTACAAGGCCTAAGTGGTCTCCACCGTGCACCCGGGACGTATCATAGTAGTAGTGTTGGGTTAGCGTGTGGTATAAACCCAACGCTACTACTAAGAGATCTCCTTGCCACCGCCACCTCCGCCTCTCACCCCTCCTTCGCCTTTCTCTCCCCCATTCGCGTCGCCTCTCCTCCTCCACTCCCCACGATTCCCCCAACCAACCCCGTCACAGCTGACGACCTCCTCTCCCCCAACCCCACCACCGGCGCCCCCCACCTCCTCTCCCCCAACCCCACCGCCGGCGCTCCCCACCTCACCAGCTGCCACTGCAATGGGCAGAGCCACTACCATCGCATCGTGCCTGTCGCGGCCTACGTCCCTGGTGGCTGCTGTGCCGACGCATCGTGGGGCCTATGCTCCCGTGGGTCTTCGCCGCCTACCGACGGGGACGGAGAGAGGAGCGGGGGCGAGTGGGCCGGCGAAGGGGCAACGACCCCAGCGCGGCTTCAACGAGGCCGAGGATTTGTTGGCCCCAGGACGAAGGCAAGCCCCGGTTCACCAGCTCCGCTATTTGCTATGCACGCATCGACGCTTCAGCCATTCGGGGATCCTGCTCTTCAGTTTCATGAACCTCATGGTACTAACTAAACTACGTTTGGGTGGGATTTCTCCTGGGTGCCAACCCAGTTACAACTAATTTTACCCCAATAAATAGTTGTACATGGATTGGTTTTGTTTGCAACTGCAGGGTGAGGAAAACAGTAAAGATGAATAGATTCTGCCAGTGTTCAGTATTGAACAACAACACTTCATGTCACGAAGCAACCATGCAGATGCAGGTCAGTTGGAATTTTTGAATTATGCTTCTCAAATAAGACAGGCCAGAACCCGAATCTTGATTTAAGACGTCAAACAGGTCGTCAAGGTTAACACATTAAACACACATTACTCGACCTTTGGCTGCTCATTCCATTTCTGAATTTCTAGCTGCTTGCTGCACCACGGCAAGTAATTATCCAACTTACCTGTATTCTTGAACAAATGAAGCACAATACTTTGCAGCACCTCAAGTTTCAGACTGAATAAATTACGTTGCCCACCTGTATTTGCAAAATTTACCTTGTATATGCATTGTGCTTGTCGTTCGTTAATTAGCAACTCAACTCAACTCACGCTGGTGGCAAATTTTGAAATCACTAGTGCAGTTTTCATCTTTGTAACTGAACATTTTATAACATCAAGATTAACAGTAAAAAATGGACTCTGTATGTGTAGTATAAGCAAGTTGAAGTGATTTTGCGAATCTGCTTCCCTTTGGTTATGCCTAAGATTTCATAATCATTTTTGAATTACTTTAGAAACTGAAAAATGAAGAGAGTTGCCTTTCCTTTTGTTATACATGCAGCCATGTGCTTGACGCCACCTGATGCGTGTGTTTTGTGCTGCTATCTGCTTGTCAAGCAGAAATCTGCTGCTTTCAGAGGAGGATGACGAGGCGAGTGGCTGCTCCGACCCTGCTACTGCCCACACGATAGAAGGTCATCTCTCTCTCTCTCTCTCATTTTTTATTCCTCTCTCCGATGAGAGTTTGGTGCAACCTACCTCATAGTTGTACCCTTGGTAGAGTGATTTGTTTGACATGTTGTTGATCTGAAGTAAAACCACTTAATCATCCTCTTCCTTTTTTTAAACAATCCAGTCTTGTCATTGTTTCCCCGTGTATGTGTAGTCGTAAGTCCAAAAAACAGATCGAGTAGAATCAATGACTTCTGCGCTTTTTAGCTTGACAAACAGTATCAGTAGTTCAGTACTGATATAGATTGCTCCTTGCTCATGCTAGTGTTAGTTATTATGTGCTTCTAGCCAATTGCGTCTGCCATCCCATCACGAGACACAAACTTTGCCATGCCAAATATTACTCTTATGATTGCAACTTTGCTTGTGTATGGAGATGTATAGCATAAATCATTTATTTTCCTTAGTCCTCTGCATTCACGTTTCTGAGAGCTATGATATTGGTTAATTTTCTGGTTATCATTCTTAGTCTGGACCTCTTTTTTTTTAAAAAAACTTAAAAAACACTCTATCAGGAATACAAGTGTTTATGAAACTACTGTTGTTGGTTTAGGCAAACACCTCACAGTATTCAAAAGTACAGTTTTGTAGAAACCATAGTATTCTGATTGAGCTAGTAAGATTCAGTTTATATAAATTTAGTAGTATGAACTAGTAAGATCCTTCTGCTAAACTGAAGATGCTATTTGCTTATGTATATGCCTTGTACACTCTGATATTCTCCCATGATTGAAGTCTGTAATGCTTATGGGACAATCTTTGTTTGTAGGTTAAGACCTCATTGTCCGCTTCAACGAAGAGTTTTGAAGAGTTGTAAAAGGTAATTTGGGGGCAAATTTCCATTGCTACAAGATAATGAGATGTTGAAGCGGCAGACTGAATCCATGACACCGAAGTGCAATTGCGGCAGATTATCTCTATTTTTCCTTTTCATTTTTCTTATTATTGGAGTGAGAATAGGTAGAATGAGGAACTGTGTGATAGTAGATACAACAACTGTAGTAAAAAGAAACTTATGTTTGCAATTGTTAGTGACATACATACTTGCATGTTCTTTGAAGTGGTCAATCATGAGTACCAATGCATAATGATGGGGTTTTGGCTCATTTATTGGCTTCGGTGTCCATGTCAATTATGTATGCTCTTGCTGGATGTGTTCTAATGCTGGTTTATTAAAAATCCTGTATTTTAATGATGTGTACTGGTTTTTCTTAATTCCTAATAAGTTAGTAGTAGCGTGGGGAGCAAACTGAGCACTACTAGTATATAGGATACTAGTAGCGTTGGTTGTTTACCCATGCTACTACTATTTCATTAGTAGTAGCGCGTGTACATAATAGCAGTAGCGTGGTTGGCACATGCTACTATTAACAAAGTTAGTAGTAGCGCGGGTCTAACCCACACTACTACTAACTATTAGCTGTAGCGCGATACTAGTAGCACGGGTACCCGCGCTGCTAGTAGCCTTTTTCCTAGTAGTGTTACTATATACTCCTCAACTAGTTTAATGTTTCCAACATCTTCTTGTGCAGTTCCACTAAAATATATGATATCTTCAAAGAAAATCCCTGTTTGGATAAGTAGAGATAATTACATATTACATTAAGAGTGGCATTAAATCTGTGGCAAAACAATTGCTCATTCCAGCCATACCAATAAATTAAGATGCAAAACTATATCATTACTTGTGTCATCATAGTTCTAGTGCTTGATTACAACACCGGGAGTTGATTTTTGTTTTTCTTCCGCTTGTTCTTCCCCTTCATCACTTGGTTCAGTAACAGATAAGATTCGCCTTTAACGGAAGATTTGGCATGTCAATTAAGGAGCACAAGTATAGTACTAAACAACGACATTAATTTTCTGATGAAAGTGGCAAAATACAGGCCAAGAGTTGTGAAATATACTTATCTTATCTTAACGGGATATTACGGTGCACATACAGATTGGAAGTCTTGTCTCCATTTGTGCAGTTCACTAAAATCAAGCAACATTACCGTGGAAGTAGCATAACATATGAAAGCACACTGCATAATCATGTGAAATAAGGCTAGTATTGACCTCTCATGATGCGGAATTCAAACAACTCACAAGAAGAAGATCTGTACCAAATTTGCCAACACGGATAGGAATTTAGATCTGGTCTTGCGCAGTTCCACTAAGATCAAGAAATCAAGCAACATTGTTGGTGTGGCATTTTGGTTGAACTGCACAAAACACTCTTAAAACAAAAGTGTTTTGTGCAGTGCAACAAAAGGTCACAACAGCAACGAGGTGAAGTAGATAATCCTGTTTACACAGAGGTGCAAAGGAAACAACTAGTGGACAATAACGGTGGATGACACAGAAGCCAACAAAAAGAAACATCTAACTTATCTAAATGTGAAAGAAAGCAAGACATTAGCATTTCTCAAATGGTGGCATTGATTCATCTTTACCTAATAATAAAGAAAATCGGGTTTCTGGTCGTCCGTCGTCGCTAGCGATTTTTCATAAAAGCCCCTCGGTTTACAAGAAATCAACCTGCAGTCCCTGTTTTAGTGGCACTCTGGAAAAATGTTTCACTTTTACAAAAACAACCATGCATTAGTTACAATTCTACCCACGATCCTTAATGTTAAGATTGCTTCACCACCCGGCACCGCCGCCGCTTATCCATTTGCGTTCTCCGCCCCCGTCCACGCCGCAGGAGCCAAGGAAGGCTTGTGGCAGGGAGCCCCTCTCCTCTGCTTCGGGTGCAAGGCGGATGAAGCGCTTGATCTGTAGAGATGCGAGGCGGGGCCGAAGGGTGGACACTGGATGGGACTTGGTGTAGGTCTCCGGTGAGATGGGGATGGCGTGGAGGGGGTCTAGACGCTGGCGAGTCCTTGGCGGAGCCTAGCCTCCTATTATGAAGGACACGAACAAATCAAAGAGAAGAGAGGAGAGAGAGCACATCTGAAGATACACAAAAATGGGTCCGAGGTCAACACATGCAGAACAAAAAATCAGAGTTAGTACGTCAACTGGTGGAGACGGCCGAGCATGAGCATATGGCCATGGCCGCCCATCGGTCGGTGCTGGAGCGGTGGCAAACCCGAGCGGTCGGAGCCCGCTCGTCTATAGAGGTCACCATGGCCGCTGCCGTGGGACTCCCGGTGGCACGCGGGTGGCCACTGGCGGTGTTGGAGCAGGGAGCAGGGGATCCATCACGCGGGTGTGTAGCCCGCCATGACCACTGGTGGTGGTGGAGCATGGGGCTGGTGGATCTTGGCGGCGTGGTGAGCCGAGCGGCCAGAGGCCGTCTTGTTCGCCGCCGTGGAATTTCTGGTGGTGGAGCAGGGGAACGGGGGATCCAGAGCGCGCGCGTGTAACCCGCCATGGTCACTTGCGGTGGTTGGAGTAGGGGAGCAGGAGGGGGAATGGTGTGGGGAATAACGGAGGCGGTGGGGCAGGCAAGCGGAAGTGGCGGCGTGCCTGACACCGTCCCTCACCAGCCCCGACGTCCTCTCCTGGCCCAGGGCAGACACGACCCCGAGACAGCACGCTCAAGTAGTGGAGGAGCGCATAGTCGGCGCAGCACGGGCGGCTGTTGTAGGGAGCACGACCAGGCGATGGTAGGATGGGGAACTGGGGGCGGGGCGATGATAACCCACAAGTATAGGGGATCGCAACATTTTTCGAGGGTAGAGTATTCAACCCAAATTTATTGATTCGACACAAGGGGAGCCAAAGAATATTCTCAAATATTAGCAGCTGAGTTGTCAATTCAACCACACCTGGAAACTTAATATTTGCAGCAAAGTGTTTACTAACAAAGTAATATGAAAGTAGTGGTAATGGTAGCAAAAAGTAATATTTTTGGGTTTTGTAGTGATTATGACAATAGCAATGGAAAAGTAATTAAGCGAAGAACAATTTAGGAAAAGCTTGTAGGCATTGGATTGGTGATGGAGAATTATGCCGGATGCGATCGATCATGTAACAGTCATAACATAGGGTGACACAGAACTAGCTCCAGTTCATCAATGTAATGTAGGCATGTATTCCGAATATAGTCATACGTGCTTATGGAAAAGAACTTGCATGACATATTTTGTCCTACCCTCCCATGGCAGCGGGGTCCTATTGGAAACTAAGGGATGTTAAGGCCTCCTTTTAGTAGATTACCGGACCAAAGCATTAACACATAGTGAATACATGAACTCCTCAAACTACGGTCATCACCAGTAAGTATCCCGATTATTGTCACTTCGGGGTTAACGGATCAAAACACATAATAGGTGACTATAGACTTGCAAGATAGGATCAATAACTCACATATATTCATAAAAACATAATAGGTTCAGATCTGAAATCATGGCACTCGGGCCCTAGTGACAAGCATTAAGCATAGCAAAGTCATAGCAACATCAATCTCAGAACATAGTGGATACTAGGGATCAAACCCTAACAAAACTAACTAGATTACATGATAAATCTCATCCAACCCATCACCGTCGAGCAAGCCTATGATGGAATTACTCACGCACGGCGGTGAGCATCATGAAATTGGTGATGGAGGAAGGTTGATGATGACAATGGCGATGGATTCCCCTCTGCGGAGCCCCGAACGGACTCCAGATCAGCCCTCCCGAGAGAGTTTAGGGCTTGGTGGCGGCTCCGTATTGTAAAACGCAATGAATCCTTCTCTCTGATTTTTTTCTCCCCGAACACGAATATATGGAGTTGGAGTTGAGGTCGGTGGAGCGTCAGGGGGGGCACGAGGCAGGTAGCGCGCCCGGGGGGTAGTGCGCGCCCCCACCCTCGTGGACAGGGTGTGGGCCCCCTGACGTGGATCTTTCTTCCAGTATTTTTTATATATTACAAAAATAATCTCCATTGATTTTTAGGTCATTCCGAGAACTTTTATTTTTTGCGCAAAAATGACACCATGGAAATTCTGCTAAAAACAGTGTCAGTCCGGGTTAGTTCCATTCAAATCATGCAAGTTAGAGTTCAAAACAAGGGCAAAAGTGTTTGGAAAAGTAGATACGACGGAGACGTATCAGGCAACGCCAAGCCATTCATGGGCATTGTTGTGTGCTAGGTGGGTGGTGTGGGGGGCAGCGACTGCGGCCTCGAACAGGTCGGCCCGCCATGGCGATCCGCCGGCATGCGAAGGTGGGGGGTGCATGGAGGGAAGGATCCGGCGGTGGTCGCTGCAGCGGGGCTACGCCAAGCTGTGTGTGGGCGCGCTGGATAGAGAAGAGGAGGAGGAGCAGCGCTTGGTGGTGTGAGGTAGCAGGAGGAAGATGCAGGCGGAGGAATCGAGATGCTATGTGGATAAGGGACATGTTGTGCGGCTCGATGGGGATTTACTGCCTATTGCTTTTTTTAAAATCAATCCTTGTTGCTGGAAGCTGCTGGATGGACCGAATTATTTGGATTTATGTGCGATTGTTCTTGGCATTCCAACAAATGGTTATCTGCTAGGTGTCACCTCCTCACACTGATCCACTGTGATTATTTGACCATACCGCTTTACACTCTGATAGTAACAGTTTCAACTTAGTAAGCCATGTGCTGATATTCATGTGACTGGGATCTCGAAAATAAAAGTTCATAGGAAAGGAACAAAAACCTTCACTAAACATACAGTTGTCTTGTACTTGTACTGTGCTACCCATTGCAAAAAAATATCCTAAATGAGCACCTACCAGAAAAGCTTTCATTTTTATGGTGATGACACGGAGTGCGTGTGGTTCGGTTTTCGGGCTAAGTTCAAATAGTGCAAAAGAAAAGGAACGAAATATATTCTTGCAAACCAAGCAACCAACATATTCTAAAAAATCAAAATAGTAAAAACATGTTTGTTTTCGAATATTGACAAATAATGTATATAAACAATCCCACTTCAATGCACTAGCACCCTTCCATCTGAAATAACATTATTTGCATTGAAAATCTTTTGAAATTATAAGAAAATACTTTTGAATTAGTTATTAAACTCTCAAATAGTATACAACAATTTCACTGTCTGCAAATCCCGCTAAAAACACTCACATCATTCCTCTTCCACCCAATGATAGTGTTAATAGGAAGGAGGAGCCACCAAAGGACATACAAACGACTTTGCAACGCCCCATATGTAACCTACCATATTTGTATTCCAACTCTTGCCATTTCTGGCACTAAGTTATGATATTTCCTCGTTGTCGGGTTTTTGTCTTCGTGTTTCTTTTGTATTTGTCATGCATCTCTCATCACGTCATCATGTGCATCACATTTGCAGACGTGTTCGTCGCATGCATCCGAGCATTTTCCCCGTTGTCCGTTTTGCATTCCGGCGCTCCTATGTCCTCCGGTGTCCCCTTTTACCTATTTTCGTGTGCGTGTATTAAACATTCTCGGATTGGACCGAGACTTGCCAAGCGGCCTTGGTTTACTACCGGTAGACCGCCTATCAAGTTTCGTGCCATTTGGACTTCGTTTGATACTCCAACAGTTAACCGAGGAACCGAAAAGGCCTCGTGTGTGTTGCAGCCCAACACCTCTCCAAAGTGGCACAATACCCACCTAAACCCCCTCCATCATCTAGGTCGTTCGATCACGATCACATGGCCGCAAACCGTGCTCAATTTGGAGCCTCCTAGCTCCCTCTACCTATAAAAAGGCAACTCCCCCCGAAAATCACGGATGAACCCTAACCTCTCCCTCTCCTCGCACCGCCGGACGAAATCCCGCCAGGCCGGACGTGTCCGGACCGCCCATTCGCCGCCGCCCCGCGCCCACTTCACCGCGCCGCCTCCCGCACCGCGGCCCGCCTGGGCCTGAGGAGGGACCCCGAGGCCCATCCGGCGCCCCGCCGCCGCCCGGTCGTCTCCCCATCGTCCGACGACCCGCGCCGCCCTCCGCCTCGCTGCCGTTCGCCTCCTCCGCCACCCCGATGCTCGCCGGCGACCGCCGCCTCGCCGCACCTCCTCCGCCACCCGCCGCCTAGACCTGCTCGCCGCCGACATCCGCCGTGGCCAGGATGGCCCCGAGTCCGCCGCCCCGTCGTCCCTTCACCTCTCCGACGAGCCGCCCCGGCCTCTTCTTCCCGACGAGATCCGGTAAGTCCGGCGATCCCGAGCATTGTTCCAGCGAACCTCGATCCACGTGCCCGATCTGGATCTGAGGAACCCTAGGGTTGACTTTTGCCCTCGTTTCAGTAATTTTTAGCGTTTTCATCATGCCATAACTCTGCATCCGTGGCTCCGTTTTGGGCGTGTAGCATGTCAAATTGTTCGTCTCGGCGAGCACTTCATTTCATTCCATTGCACAATGTTCATTTGAGTTCATCTTGATGCCCTAAATGCTGTTGCAAGAGTGCTATGCAATGTTAGTTTCAGTATTCTTAGCAAAGATTGGACATTTGTCATTTTTGCCATGATTAATGTGTGCCTCCTATGATCTTAAGCCCTACATGTGTTTTGAAGTATGCCATGCCATCTTTACAGGGGTGTATGCCATGTATTTTTGTGATCTTTGTGGTGACTAGCACAAGCATGCAAAGTAGCTCTCGTGATGTTGCTGATTTCAGGGACTTAGAAATCTTCTAAGTCTTTTCCCTCATAATATTTTTATGCCATGTATTCATGTTGCTACAGAGTGATCCATGCCTCTTTTGAGCATGTTCAGTAAGGGTCATTTTGAGATATTGTTATGCTCTATCCATCCATTTCTTTGTTTGCAATTATGGAGCACCCTAGCATGACTCAATCGAGCTCTACTTTTGCTATAAAATGTTCCTGGCAGATTGGTTACTTGTTAAGCAATTTTGCCGAGGTTGTTGTAGTTGATCCGTGCATGCTATGAGGTTGTTCTTGCCATGTTTAGCTTCTATGTCATGTCTACTTGCTGGGTGTATGCTTAGTTTGTCATGCAATGCCTTGTGGTGAGTGCATCGAGCTCGTATACATGCCTACATGAATCTGTTTTGGCATGTTCCAGTTTTCTTCTAAGTCTGAATCTGTTAACGAAAGTTGCTATGTTCACATGGTTGCCATTGTATTTTCTGACCTTTTGGCTCATGGTCAGTAAGGGACTTTTGTTGTATTCTTTGAGTAGCTTCATTCCATGCCTTGATTTTCCATGATACTTTCATGTAGCATGTTGTTATCTTGCTCTAAACATTGCTTCCTGATGTTAAATTACTGACATGTTGTTATTTTCACTAAGTCTGTAACCTGATATCTTTTGCACTTTTTCCATGCTTGTTTGAACCTGCTTTTGAATGAATTAGCCGAAGTTTAGTGTTCATCTTTTGTCAAGAATCTTGAGTGGATCACTTCCATGTGCTTTGTTGTTATGTTAGAGTGCAGTAGCTTGTTGTTCTTGATGCATTTAGATGGCCTCGTGCTGTTAATCGCAGCTTTGCGCCATTATTGTTTTGCTTGCCATTTGCAAACCGTGCATCCGATTCCGGTGATCTTTATATCGATTTCGACCGAAATCAACTCATCTTTCCAGTGGCACTCTTGGTTTTCCAAGTTGAGGCCAGGTTCAATCTTTCCGTTCCGAAACATGCATATGCATTGCATATCACATCCCGCATATCATGTCATGTTTTGCATCATGTTGCTTGCGCATTGCACCGTGGTTGATTGTGTCTCCCTTTGCTTGTGTTCTTACTTGGGTAGAGCCGGGAGATGAGTACATGATCGAGGAACCCATTGAGTACGCTTACAAGGATCAAGCTAACGTCAACTCGGAGAACTTTGCAGGCCAGATGACCATACCCTCGAAATCACTTCTATCTTTGCTTGCTAGATGCTCGCTCTTTTGCTATGCCTATGCTACGATACCTACCACTTTCTTATCATGCCTCCCATATTGCCATGTCAAACCTCTAACCCACCTAGTCCTAGCAAACCGTTGTTTGGCTATGTTACCGCTTTGCTCAGCCCCTCTTATAGCGTTGCTAATTGCAGGTGAAGATTGGAGTTTGTTCCTTGTTGGAACATGTTTATTTGTTGGGATATCACTATTATATCTTGTCTATTTCAATGCATCTATATACTTGTTAAAGGGTGGAAGGCTCGGCCTTATGCCTGGTGTTTTGTTCCACTCTTGCCGCCCTAGTTTCCGTCATACCGGTGTTATGTTCCTTGATTTTGGCGCTCCTTACACGGTTGGGTTATAATGGGAACCCCTTGACAGTTTGCCTTGAATAAAACTCCTCCAGCAAAGCCCAACCTTGGTTTTACCATTCGCCACCTAGCCTCTTTTTCCCTTGGGTTCCGCGGACTCAAGGGTCATCTTTATTTTAAACCCCTGGGCCAGTGCTCCTCTGAGTGCTGGTCCAACCTAGAGCCCCTTGCAGCGCCACCTTGGGGAAACCTGAGGGTTGGTTTTAGTTGTACGGATTGCTTATACGGTGTGCCCTGAGAACGAGATATGTGCAGCTCCTATCGGGATTTGTCGGCACATTCGGGTGGTTTTGCTGGACTTGTTTTACCATTGTCGAGATGTCTTGTAACCGGGATTCCGAGCCTGATCAGATTGTCTTGGGAAAAGGAATATCCTTCGTTGACCGTGAGAGCTTGTGATGGGCTAATTTGGGACACCCCTGCAGGGATTTGAACTTTCGAAAGCCGAGCCCGCGGTTATGGGTAGATGGGAATTTGTTAATGTCCGGTTGTAGAAAACCTGAAACTTAACTTAATTAAAATGGATCAACAGAGTGTGTGGCCATGATGGTCACTTTTCGGCGGAGTCCGGGAAGAGAACACGGTCTCGTGTTATGCTTGAACGTAGGTTGTTCTAGGATCACTTCTTGATCATAGTTTATCGATCGTGCATTTGCCTTCTCTTCTCTCTCTCATTTGCGTATCTTAGCCACCATATATGCTAGTGCTTGCTGCAGCTCCACCTTAGACCCCTTTTTACCTACCCTTAAGCTTAAATAGTCTTGATCGTGAGGGTGTGAGATTGTTGAGTCCCCGTGACTCACAGATTACTCCAAAACCAGATGCAGGGACCGATGATGCCATTCCACGAGATTCGACTGAGCTCAAGTGGGAGCTCGATGAGGACTCAGGATGATACTACGTTTCCTTTCCAGACGACAAGTAGTGGTGCCCAGTTGGGGCGATCGGGGACATTGTTGCATTTGGGGTTATCTTTATTTTGGTTCTGTAGTCGGACCTTGATTGTATCTGGATGAATGTAATGTTATATATGCATTGTGTGACGTGGTGATTGTAAGCCAACTATGTATCTCTTTCCTTATTCAGTAGATGGGTTGTGTGAAGATTACCCCACTTGCGACATTGCTTACAATGCAGTTATGCCTCTAAGTCGTGCTTCGACACGTGGGAGATATAGCCGCATCGTGGGCGTTACAACTTGGTAATCAGAGCCTTCCCTGACTTAGGAGCCCCCTGCTTGATCGAATCGCTGGCATTGTTGAGTCTAGAAAAATGTTTTGAGTGTTTTAGGATTATATATATATAGGAGAGTAGGATTCTTTTTACTCCTCGTTCCCTTCATCGCTCTGGTGAGGCATCCTGACGTAGAGTTTTGACTCTTCTCTTCTCAAATTTCACTAAAAAATTAGGATCACGCGGGTATCTTGGAATCGTTCCGATGGTTTTGTGACGAGAACATTGTTCTTGGTGCCTCCTGACATTTAGGGGTTGTGGCAATGTCCCGGGGAGTTGAGCTCCGAGGTGTTGTCGTCACAATTTTATCGTTGCAGTTCTGGAATACCTGAGTTTCGCCGACATCAAAAATCTCTTTTATGCAGTTGTTGGTGAGATAACCTCAACGCCACCCAGTACTGGGGCGGGAGTTCGGGAGTATTGCCATAACTCGTATAACGGATGCTTTTCGGAGGTTGAGGTAAATGATTTCTGAAGGTTTCTTGGTTATGTGCTGAAGGATGGATACAGCTGGATGTAGGATTTGCTAGCTTTGGGTGAGATATTATGCTTCCCCTGTATCCCTAACACCTGATTGCATAACCGGGAAAATTTCAGGAGTTTCATAGGTGGGAATTCATGTGGCTCTAGTATTTCTTTCGCAGATATTTGGTTTGTGATTGGGTAATCCTCACCAAGTATTTGTTCATGTTCGTATCTTGTTGTTTTATTCATCTACTTCTATCTAAGTGGCTTCTCAATTTATGGAAGTGTGACCATTTAATTTGGATTGCATTCGTTCATTCTTGTTCGAATGTTGAGACTATATGTTGCAATTTTGATCCTTTTTGAATTAGCTTGAATATATGTCTGTCAAGATGCTAACGGATGTCACCCTCTTCAGGATGGCTCCTCCAACGCGTCTGAATCCGGATCCGCCGCCACCACCTCCACCTCCGGAGGCATGGCAAGCTGTGATGGCTGCTACCAATGCCAGCACGCAGACGCTTATGCAACTCTTGCAAGAGCGCAACCAAGGAAATCAAGGCCATGGCAACAATCAGAATCAGTTTGCTACACTCAACCAGTTCCTCGCAAACCAGCCAAAGACCTACAGTAATTATGTCGAGGCAACAGACGCTGATGATTGGCTCGTGGATATCTGCAAGCATTTCGAGTGCAGCAACGTCAGGCCTGAGGACTTTGTCAAGTTTGCCTCGTTCCAACTCAAAGACCAAGCTGCAGAGTGGTATCGGCAATACAAAGATTCCAGAGGAGGTCGTGTGATTACCTGGGATGAATTCCGTCAAGACTTCAAAGCTCAGAGTGTTGTTGAGAGCAAGCGTGACGAGTTCCGCAATCTGAAGCAAGGCAGCTTGTCTATTTACCAGTATAACATCATGTTCTAGAAGCTCGCTCGTTTCGCCAAGCAAGACATCCCTGACGAGAAGAGCATGATTTATCAGTTCATAGGTGGCCTCAGAGAAGATCTCCAACTAGCTATCGTGCTTTTTGAGTCGAAGAAGTACGATGAGTTCTACAATATGGCACTGAAACAAGAGGCTGCTCAAATCAAGTGCGATGCTTCTAAGAAGAGAGTCAGAGATGCAAGCGAGTCAGAGATGCAACTCCTTCTTCCTCAACTCAAGTGGCAACTAAGCAGCAAAAGTATTGGTTGCCTCCTCCTCCGTTCTGTCAGCCTTATCAGCAGAAGAGCAAAGGTGGCAATGGATCTTCCCCCCCCCCCCAACCCAGCCTTTCAAAAAAAAACTTCGTCTCATGCTCCAAGATCAAGTGCTCTGTATCCCCGTCCGCTCTCGGAGGTCACGTGCAACAAGTGTCAGCAGAAGGGTCACTATGCCAAAAAATGCTTCTATCAGAGGCGTCTTCCTCCTCCTCCTGTGAGATCTGCTAGCACTGCAGTGGTCAAGCATAATCCCAAGTTTGCAAAGGTCAACATGGTGAACGTAGCTCAGGCAGAGGACTCATCAGATGTGATCATGGGTAACCTTCCTGTTAACGATATTCCTGCAAGAGTTCTTTTTGATACTGGTGCATCGCATTCTTTCATTTCAAGACCTTTTGTGGCTATGCATGATTTGGTTACTCAAGTTTTGCCGAGACCTTTGGCTATTGTTTCTCCGGCCCGACAAATGTCTTCTCGGGTTTTCGTTCCGGATGTCTCTATCACGCTGGGCGACTATAAGTTTCTGTCTTCTCCTAATGTTCTTGGTGACTCGGATATTGATCTTATCCTCGGAATGGATTGGCTTTCTAAGCACAAGGCTCAGCTTGATTGTGCTGCCAGGCAGATTCAATTGACACATTCGTCTGAGGATGTAATCGTCTTTGCCGCTCGTGATGATACCATCCGACTGTTTTCCCTCAACGAGAAGGGCGAGCTGGATGCCATTTCTCAGATTCCAGTCGTTTGCGAATATCAAGACGTCTTTCCAGAAGAGCTTCGAGGAATGCCTCCTCACCGGCCAGTTGAATTCGTCATCGACCTTGAGCCTGGCACGGAACCTGTTTGCAAATGTCCTTACAAGCTTGGACCTGAAGAGTTGAAGGAGCTGAAGAAGCAACTCGATATTCAAGAGCGTATGGGTCTCATCCGACCAAGTTCATCTCCATGGGGCTGTGGTGTTCTTTTTGTCAAGAAGAAGGATGGAACGGACCGACTTTGTGTCGACTACTATCCATTGAACAAAAAGACCATAAAGAACAAGCACCCACTTCCCAACATCAATGAGCTTTTCGAACAACTAAATGGTGCTCAATTATTCTCCAAGATTGACCTCCGTATGGGCTATCATCAGATTCGCATTCGAGAAGAAGATATCCCCAAGACAGCATTCAGAACAAGCTATGGTTCATATGAATACACTGTCATGTCTTTCGGCCTTGTTAATGCTCCTCAAACATTCTCTCGCATGATGAACTTCATCTTCAACGCCTACACAAATGACTTCGTCTTGGTCTACCTCGATGACATTTTGGTCTTTTCCAAGAACAAGGAGGATCATGCCAAGCATTTGAGATTGGTGTTGGATAAACTTGGAGAACATCAGTTCTATGCGAAGTTTTCAAAGTGTGAGTTTTGGCTCGATGAGGTTCTCTACCTTGGGCATATCATCTCTGCCAAGGGCATAGCTGTAAATCCTGAGAAGGTGTCTGCAATTGTGAATTGGGAACCACCTCAAAACGTGAAGCAACTCCGCAGCTTCCTTGGTCTCGAACCTATTGTCGAAGGTTTGTTGAGAACTTCTCTAAGATCGCGAAGCCTCTTTCCAACCTTCTCCAGAAGCATGTGAAGTATGTTTGGTCGCCTGAATGTGACATCACTTTCAACACCCTCAAAGAGAAGTTAGTCACTGCTCCAGTTCTGACTCCTCCTGATGAATCCAAACCGTTCGAGGTCTTCTGTGATGCTTCCCTTCAAGGTCTGGGTGCAGTGTTGATGCAAGAGAAGAAAGTTGTGGCCTATACCTCTCGCCAGTTGAAGCCCAATGAAAAGAACTATCCCACTCATGACCTCGAGTTGGCGGCAGTTGTCCATGCTCTTTTAACATGGAGACATCTATTGTTGGGAAGAAAAGTGGACATCTTCACTGATCATAAGAGTCTCAAGTACATCTTCACTCAGCCCAACCTCAACCTCAGGCAGACTCATTGGGTCGAAATGATTCAAGAGTATAATCCGAGTATTGAATATACTCCAGGCAAGGCCAATGTAATTGCTCATGCATTGAGCAGGAAGGCTTACTGCAACAGTTTGATTATCAAGCCCTACCAACCAGAGCTTTGTGAAGCTTTCCGCAAACTCAATCTCCAAGTTGTTCCTCAAGGATTCCTTGCCAAACTCCAAGTCTCTCCTACTTTGGAAGATCAGATTCGTGAGGCTCAACTTCTTGATGCTATGGTGAAGAAGGTGAAGATTGGGATTGCCAAGAGTCAACCCAAGTACAAGTGCTATTGCCTTGATGACAAGGATACTCTATTCTTCGAGGATCGCATTGTTGTTCCTAAGGGTGACCTTCATAAAGTCATTATGAGCGAAGCTCCCAATTCACTCCTCTCTATTCACCCTGGAAGTACAAAGATGTACCATGACCTCAAGCAGTCGTATTGGTGGACTCGAATGAAGCGCGAGATTGCTCAGTTCGTGAATGAATGTGATGTCTGCAGAAGAGTGAAAGCAGAACACCAACGACCAGCTGGTCTCCTCCAACCTCTTGCCATTCCAGAATGGAAGTTTGATCATATTGAGATGGACTTCGTGACTGGATTTCCCAAGTCCAAGCGTGGCAATGATGCTATCTTCGTTGTCATCGACAGGCTCACCAATGTGGCTCATTTTCTTCCTATCAAAGATTCTATCATAGCAGCTCAATTGGCAGAACTATATACCTCCCGGATTTTCTCTCTGCACGGCATTCCGCAGTTGATTTCTTCAGATCGTGGAAACATCTTTACCTCCAAGTTCTGGGATTCCTTCCAGAAGGCCATGGGCACCAACATTCGCTTCAGCACAGCTTTTCATCCTCAAACTAGTGGCCAAGTCGAGCGAGTCAATCAAATTCTTGAAGATATGCTCCGGGCTTGTGTCATCTCTTTCGGTATGAAGTGGGAAGATTGTCTTCCATATGCCGAGTTCTCCTACAACAACAGCTTCGAAGCGAGTTCGGGCAAGGCCCCATTCGAGATTCTCTATGGCAGGAAGTGTCGTACTCCTCTTAACTGGTCAGAGACTGGTGAACGCCAACTTCTTGGCAATGACTTGATCGTAGAGGCTGAAGAAATGTGCAAAGTCATTCGTGAAAATCTCAAAGCCGCGCAATCGCGCCAGAAGAGTTACTATGATAGCAAGCATCGTGATTTGGCTTTCGAGATTGGGGACCATGTCTACCTCCGCATCTCTCCAATGAAAAGTACTCGTCGCTTCGGTATCAAATGGAAGCTTGCCCCTAGATACGCGGGTCCTTTCAAGATCATTGCCAAAAGAGGCGATCTCGCCTATCAACTTGAGCTTCCATCCAACTTTGCAAATGTGCACGACGTGTTTCACCTGTCTCAGCTCCGCAAGTGTTTCAAGACTCCTGGCCGCACAATCAACTTTGAAGAGATTGATCTCCAATAAGACATGTGAGCATCCCGTTGCTATTTTTGAAGAAACTAAGCGCAAGACTCGCAACAAGTCTATCAAATTCCTAAAAGTGAAGTGGTCACATCATTCCGACCATGAAGCCACCTGGGAACGCGAGGACCACCTCCATACCGAATACCCGGAGTTTTTACAGTCCTAGATCTCGGGACGAGATCCTTTCGTAGTGGTGGAGTGTTGCAACGCCCCATATGTAACCTGCCATATTTGTATTCTAACTCTAGCCATTTCCGGAACTAAGTTATGATATTTCCTCGTAGTCGGGTTTTTGTCTTCGTGTTGCTTTTGTCTTTGTCATGCATCTCTCATCATGTCATCATGTGCATCGCATTTGCATACGTGTTCGTCTCATGCATCCGAGCATTTTCCCTGTTGTCCGTTTTGCATTCCGGCGCTCCTATGTCCTACGGTGTCCCCTTTTACCTCTTTTCGTGTGCGGGTATTAAACATTCTCGGATTGGACCAAGACTTGCCAAGCAGCCTTGGTTTACTACCGGTAGACCGCTTGTCAAGTTTCGTGCCATTTGGACTTCGTTTGATACTCCAACGGTTAACCGAGGAAGCGAAAAGGCCTCGTGTGTGTTGCAGCCCAACACCTCTCCAAAGTGACCCAAAACCCACCTAAACACCCTCCATCATCTAGGTCGTTCGATCACGATCGCGTGGCCGCAAACCGTGCTCAATTTGGAGCCTCCTAGCTCCCTCTACCTATAAAAAGGCAACTCCCCCCGAAAATCACGGATGAACCCTAACCTCTCCCTCTCCTCGCGCCGCCGGACGAAATCCCGCCAGGCTAGACGTGTCCGGACCGCCCCTCCGCCACCACGTGTCGCGCCGCCATTCGCCGCCGCCCCGCGCCCACTTCACCGCGCTGCCTCCCGTGCCACGGCCCTCCTGGGCCCAAGGAGGGCCCCCGAGGCCCATCAGGCGCCCTGCCGCCGACCGGTCGTCTCCCCGCCGTCCGACGACCCGCGCCGCCCTCCGCCTCGCCGCCGTTCACCTCCTCCGCCACACCGATACTCGCCTGCGACCGCCGCCTCACCGCACCTCCTCCGCCGCCCGCCGCCCGCCGCCTCGACCTGCTCGTCGTCGACGTCCACCGCGGACAGGACGGCCCCGAGTCCGCCGCCCCGTCGTCCCTTCTCCTCTTCTTCCCGATGAGATCCGGCAAGTCCGGCGATCCCGAGCACTGTTCCGGCAAAGCTCGATCCGCGTGCTCGATCTGGATCTGAGGAACCCTAGGGTTGACTTTTGCCCCCGTTTTAGTAATTTTTAGCATTTTTCATCATGCCATAACTCTGCATCTGTGGCTCCGTTTTGGGCGTGTAGCATGTCAAATTGTTCGTCTCGACGAGCACTTCATTTCATTCCATTGCACCATGTTCATTTGAGTTCATCTTGATGCCCTAAATGCTGTTGCAAGAGTGCTATGCAATGTCAGTTTCAGTATTCTTAGCAGAGATTGGACAGTTGTCATTTTTGCCATGATTAATGTGTGCCTCCTATGATCTTGAGCCCTACATGTGTTTTGAAGTATGCCATGCCATCTTTACTGGGTGTGTGCCTTGTATTTTCGTGATCTTTGTGGTGACTAGCACAAGCATGCAAAGTAGCTCTCGTGATGTTGCTGATTTCAGGGACTTAGAAATCTTCTAAGTCTTTTCCCTGATAATATTTTTATGCCATGTATTTATGTTGCTACAGAGTGATCCATGCCTCTTTTGAGCATGTTCAGTAAGGGTCATTTTGAGATAGTGTTATGCTCTATCCATCCATGTCTTTGTTTGCAATTATGGTGCACTCTAGCATGACTCAATCGAGCTCTACTTTTGCTATAAAATGTTCCTGGAAGTTTGGTTACTTGATAAGCAATTTTGCCGAGGTTGTTGTAGTTGATCCGTGCATGCTATGAGGTTGTTGTTGCCATTTTTAGCTTCTATGTCATGTCTACTTGCTGGGTGTATGCTTAGTTTGTCATGCAATTCCTTGTGGTGAGTGCATCGAGCTCGTATACATGCCTACGTGAATCTGTTTTGCCATGTTCCAGTTTTCTTCTAAGTCTGAATCTGTTAATGAAAGTTGCTATGTTCACATGGTTTCCATTGTATTTTCTGATCCCTTTTGGCTCATGGTCAGTAAGGGACTTTTGTTGTCTGCTTTGAGTAGCTTCATTCCATGCCTTGATTTGCCACGATATGTTCCTGTAGCATGTTTTTATCTTGCTCTAAACATTGCTTCCTGATGTTAAATTCCTGACATGTTGTTATTTTCACTAAGTGTGTAACCTGATATCTTTTGCACTTTTGCCATGCTTGTTTGAACCTGCTTTTGAGTGAATTAGCTGTTGCTCAGTGTTCATCTTTTGTCAAGCATCTTGAGTGGATCACTGACATGTGCTTTGTTGTTATGTTAGAATGTAGTAGCCTTTTGTTCTTGATGCATTTAGATGGCCTCGTGCTGTTAATCGCAACTTTGCGCCATTATTGTTTTGCTTGCCATTTGCAAACCGTGCATCCGATTCCGGTGATCTTTATATCGATTTCGACCGAAATCAACTCATATTTCTAGTGGCACTCTTGGTTTTCCAAGTTGAGGCCAGGTTCAATCTTTCATTTCCGAAACATGCATATGCATTGCATATCACATCCCGCATATCATGTCATGTTTTGCATCATGTTGCTTGCGCATTGCACCGTGGTTGATTGTGTCTCCCTTTGCTTGTGTTCTTGCTTGGGTATAGCCGGGAGACGAGTATGTGATCGAGGAACCCGTTGAGTACGCTTACGAGGATCAAGCTATCGTCAACTCAGAGAACTTTGCAGGCAAGATGACCATACCCTCGAAATCACTTCTATCTTTGCTTGCTAGATGCTCGCTCTTTTGCTATGCCTATGCTACGATACCTACCACTTCCTTATCATTCCTCCCATATTGCCATGTCAAACCTCTAACCCACCTAGTCCTAGCAAACCATTATTTGGCTATGTTACCGCTTTGCTCAGCCCCTCTTATAGCGTTGCTAGTTGCAGGTGAAGATTGGAGTTTGTTCCTTGTTGGAACATGTTTATTTGTTGGGATATCACTATTATATCTTGTCTATTTTAATGCATCTATATACTTGGTAAAGGGTGGAAGGCTCGGCCTTATGCCTGGTGTTTTGTTCCACTCTTGCCGCCCTAGTTTCCGTCATACCGGTGGTATGTTCCTTGATTTTTGCGTTCCTTACACGGTTGGGTTATAATGGGAACCCCTTGACAGTTCGCCTTGAATAAAACTCCTCCAGCAAAGCCCAACCTTGGTTTTACCATTCGCCACCTAGCCTATTTTTCCCTTGGGTTCCACGGACTCAAGGGTCATCTTTATTTTAAACCCCCGAGCCAGTGCTCCTCTGAGTGTTGGTCCAAACTAGAGCCCCTTGTAGCGCCACCTGGGGAAACCTGAGGGTTGGTTTTAGTTGTACGGATTGCTTATCCGGTGTGCCCTGAGAACGGGATATGTGCAGCTCCTATCAGGATTTGTCGGCACATTCGGGTGGTTTTGATGGACTTGTTTTACCATTGTCGAGATGTCCTGTAACCGGGATTCCGAGCCTGATCGGATTGTCTTGGGAGAAGGAATATCCTTCGTTGACCGTGAGAGCTTGTGATGGGCTAATTTGGGACACCCCTGCAGGGATTTGAACTTTCGAAAGCCGAGCCCGCGGTTATGGGTAGATGGGAATTTGTTAATGTCCGGTTGTAGAAAACCTGAAACTTAACTTAATTAAAATGGATCAACAGAGTGTGTGGCCATGATGGTCTCTTTCCGGCGGAGTCCGGGAAGAGAACACGGTCTCGTGTTATGCTTGAACGTAGGTTGTTCTAGGATCACTTCTTGATCATAGTTTATCGATCGTGCCTTTGCCTTCTCTTCTCGCTCTCATTTGCGTATGTTAGCCACCATATATGCTAGTGCTTGCTGCAGCTCCACCTTAGACCCCTTTTTACCTACCCTTAAGCTTAAATAGTCTTGATCGCGAGGGTGTGAGATTGTTGAGTCCCCGTGACTCACAGATTACTCCAAAACCAGATGTAGGGACCGATGATGCCATTCCAGGAGATTCGACTGAGCTCAAGTGGGAGTTCGATGAGGACTCAGGACGATACTACATTTCCTTTCCAGACGATCAGTAGTGATGCCCAGTTGGGGCGATCGGGGACATTGTTGCATTTGGGGTTATCTTTATTTTGGTTCCGTAGTCGGACCTGGATTGTATCTGGATGAATGTAATGTTATATATGCATTGTGTGACATGGCGATTGTAAGCCAACTATGTGTCTCTTTCCTTATTCAGTACATGGGTTGTGTGAAGATTACCACACTTGCGACATTGCTTACAATGCGGTTATGCCTCTAAGTCGTGCTTCAACACATGGGAGATATAGCCGCATCGTGGGCGTTACAGACTTTCCCAACTTTATACTAACAATCCTTTTTTACTGCGGATAACGAGCTTGTGTGTGTTTTTTTAAGATATGAAGTGTTTCAAATTCATCTTGCTTTAAAAAAATCATGTTTTAAATATGTTCAAGTTTTTATTTTAAATGCACAACACTCCGACAAAAATGTTCCAATTTTTTTAACAAATAAAATCTTATTTTAAAAATATGTGTTCCATAAAATGTTAATCTTCAAAAGATGTTTCAATTCTAATAAAAAGATTAAAAGTTTCAAAAAGAATAATTAGTTTGAAACAAAGAAATATTTGTTTTCTCTGAAAAGTAAGAGATATTACTAGACTATTCCATGCACCACTGCTCTTCAATAAGGTGAAAGATGTTAGGGTGGATTATTTACGTCCATGCGTCATACTCCAAAAAGTGATAATATTATAAACTTCTATCCGATGTTTATCAGAACTGGATATAAGAAATGGCACTTATTGTCACACAGAGCATGTTTTACTATATTTAATAGAGAGATTATATTAACAATAAAATTCGTTAAACATGTAATTTGCTTTTAACTATGGCATTGCATCAATTTTCCAGCGGCATTATTAGAGGGTGTTTGTTTACATGGACTTTTTGATGTAGGGACTAAAAAAGTCCCTTTCAGTCCCATCTAAACCAAACAGGAGGGATTTTAGGGACTAAAAGTGGGCATTCGGGACTAAAGGAAGAAGACCCTGAGGGAGAGTTTTTTTGGGACTTTTTCCAATAGTTGCCCCTACCCCGCATTGCACCTTATCTCTATTATTTCATTACTAGGGGTAACATGGTCTTTTAGCATGTCATTTAATAACCTCTAGTCCATGTTTAGTCCCTGGAACCAAGCAGGTAGGGACTAGGGACTTTTTAGTTGGGACTAAAAAAGTCCTAGGACTTTTTATCCAAACAGGGCCTTAGATTAACAATAGCTAAAGAGTTGCACGGGACAGTGGACGCACGAGCACCATGTGCATCTACCGATGTATAAAGGGGTGATGCACAGTCTGTTGAAACAAAGAACAAACAACCACCCACTACTTTCTGATACGTCTCCATTGTATCTATAATTTTTTATTGTTCCATGCTAATAATATACAACTTTCATATACTTTTGGCAACTTTTTATACTATTTTTGGGACTAACATATTGATCCAGTGCCCAGTGCTAGTTCCTGTTTGTTGCATTTTTTTGTTTCACAAAAAATCCATATCAAACGGAGTCAAATGGGATACAAACTGACGGAGATTTCTTTTGGAATATATGTGATTTTTGGGAAGAAGAATCAACGCGAGGAGATGCCCGAGGGGGCCACGAGGCAGGGGGCGCGCCCCAGGGGGTCAGTCACGCCCTAGGCCCTCGTGGACACCCCATAAGGCGGTTGGTGCCCTTCTTTCGCCGCAAGAAATCCAATATCCGGATAAAAATTGTGTCCAAAATTCAGCCCAATCAGAGTTGCGGATCTCCGGGAATTTAGGAAACAATGAAAGGGCAGAATCTGAAACGCAGAAACAGGGAGAGACAGAGAGACAGATCCAATCTCGGAGGGGCTCTCGCCCCTCCGCCGCCATGTAGACCATGGACCAGAGGGGAAACCCTTCTCCCATCTAGGGAGAAGGTCAAGGAAGAAGAAGAAGGGGGGCTCTCTCCCCCTCTCTCCCGGTGGCGCGAGAACGCCGCCGGGGCCATCATCGTGTGATGACGATCTACACCAACACCTCCGTCATCTTCACCAACATCTTCATCACCTTCCCCCATCTATCTACAGCGGTCCACTCTCCCGCAACCCGCTGTACCCTCTACTTGAACATGGTGCTTTATGCTTCATATTATTATTCAATGATGTGTTGCCATCCTATGATGTCTGAGTAGATTTTTGTTGTCCTGTCAGTAATTGGTGAATTTCTATGATTGATTTAATTTGCTTATGGTTATGTTGATGTCCTTTGGTGCCCATCATATGAGCGTGCGCGTGGATCACACCATAGGGTTAGTTGTATGTTGATAGGACTATGTATTGGATGGCAAGAGTGATAGAAGCTTCAACCTAGCATAGAAATTGATGCATACGGGATTGAAGGGGGACCAATATATCTTAATGTATGGTTGGGTTTTACCTTAATGAACTTTATTAGTTGCGGATGCTTGCTAATAGTTCCAATCATAAGTGCATAGAATTCCAAGTTAGGGACGACATGCCAGTAGTGGCCTCTCCCACATAAAACTTGTTATCGGTCTAGTAAAGTAGCCAATTGCTTAGGGACAATTTCCCAACTCCTACCACCACTTTTCCACACTCGCTATACTAACTTTATTGCTTCTTTACCTAAAACAGCCCCTTGTTTTTATTTACGTGCTCTTTATATTCTTGCAAACCTATCCAAAAACATCTACAAAGTACTTCTAGTTTCATACTTCTCCTAGGTAAAGGGAACATTAAGCGAGCGTAGAGTTGTATCGGTGGTCGATAGAACTTGAGGGAATATTTGTTCTACCTTTAGCTCCTCGTTGGGTTCGACACTCTTACTTATCGAAAGAGGCTACAATTGATCCCCTATACTTGTGGGTTATCAAGACCTTTTTCTGGCGCCGTTGCCGGGGAGTTATAGCGTGGGGTGAATATTCTCGTGTGTGCTTGTTTGCTTTATCACTAAGTAATTTTTATTTTCTGTTCTAAGTTGTTCTCTATCTTTAGTTATGGATATGGAACACGAAATACCAAAAAAATTAGGTTTACTTGCTACTTATGGAGATGGGAAACCTCCTAAAACCCTCGATGCTCATTATGTGAAAGATATCATGTACTACTTTGATAATCCTGAGAAAACCCAATTCAACTTTATAATGGGAGTAACGTTGGATCAACGTGAATACTTTAGGGATTATCGCTTGACTCAAAAAGGGAAACTATTATGGGATCAACTTTATATGTTGCATTGGTATGCTCGGCAACTATGCTTGAGATATGATTATGCTTGTTGCTCTAGGATGAAGGCTCCACACCTTCCCTTTTCATGTGAATTTAATGATGATGAACCTTGGCTTCTTATGCTAATTGTATATATGATTATTATGATGTGGAACAAATAGAAGAATTTGTTGCTTTTATGGGTGCTTATGAAATTGAATCTTTGTTTAAAGAGTTTGAAGATTTTGATGATTCAGTTTATTGACCTGAAAATTTAGCTATCCTTAAATATTTCTATGAGAATTATAAATACAATTATGATATTGATGAATTTATTGTGTAAGTCTCCGCTGTCCGAGAAGAGACCAATATTTTGCATGAGTCTATGGAAGAAGAAATTGATGAAACTGGGAGCTCATTGGATGAAAAAGATGATGAGGAGAGCGAAGAACAAAAGGAGGAAGAGCGAATTAGTTACCCGTGCCCACCTTCTAATGAGAGTAACTCTTCAAGTCATACATTGTTTAATGTTCCTTCGTTCTTACCAAAGGATGATTGCTATGATGATTGTTATGATCCCGTTGATTCTTTTGAAACATCCCTTTTTGATGATGCTTGCTATGCTTGTGGCCAAGATGCCAATATGAATTATGCTTATGGAGATGAACTTGCTATAGATCCTTATGTTAAACATGAAATTGTTGCTATTGCACCCACGAATGATAGTCCTATTATCTATTTGAATTCTCCCGACTGCACTATATTGAAGAAGTTTGCCCTTATTAAGTATTATATTGATGGGTTGCATTTTACTACTACACATGATGATTTTGATAGATATAATATGCATGTGCTTGCTGCTCCTACTTGCAATTATTATGAGAGAGGAACTACATCTCCGCCTCTCCATGCTTCCAATATGATAAAATTGCAAGAAACTATTTATACTATGCATTAGCCTTTACTATGTGTGCATGACTTGTTATTTTATGACATGCCAATGCATAGGAAGAGCGTTAGACTTCTTCATTACATGATATATGTTGCTTTGTGCTCACTACTAAATCACAAATCATTGTTAATTAAAATTGGCTTTGATATACCTTGGGATCGATTCCGGTGGATTCATTACTTGATCACCTTATGCCTAGCTTAATGGCTTTAAAGCAAGCGCTGCTAGGGAGACAACCCGGAAGTTTTAGAGAGTCATTTATTTCTGTTGAGTGCTTTTATATAGTTTAAAAACAAAAAAATAAAGAGGGGAACCCAAAACTTTTCAAAAAGGAATGTGAAAGTGAGAGAGACAAGCATTGTTGAAGTGGGGAGCTCCTTGAACTTTGTTCATACTCACGGAAACTTTGTGAATCTTGATTACAGAAACTTTTCAACAAAAATAATTATCCCCTTGTACAATTCCATTGTATTATAAAAATAATGTGCCAAGATTTGCCTTTAGGATGTTTACATTGCTTGTTGGTTTGTGCGGTGCAGAACAGAAACTTTGGCTGTAGTGCGCGATTTTACATTTTTTACTGGAACGTCAAACGGTTCTGAAACTTTTCGCACTGTCATTATATACAAATTTTTTATTTTTACTAATTATTTCAGAATTTTTAAAGTAATATAAGTATGTTGAATGTTCAGATTACTACAGACTGTCCTGTTTAAGACAGATTCTGTTTTTGATGGATAGTTTGCTTGTTTTGATGAAACTATCGATTTCTATCAATGGATTAAGCCATGGAAAATATATATCACTGTAGCTACAATGCAAAAACAAAATATGAATTGGTTTGCAACAGTACTTAGAGTTGTGATTTTCTTTATTATACTAACGGATCTTACCGAACATTTTGTTAAGTTTTGTGTGATTGAAGTTTTCATGTTTTGGGAGAGATCACGATGGATGAAGGAATAAGGAGTGGCAAGAGCCTAAGTTTGGGGATGCCCGAGGCACCCCAAGGAAATATTCAAGGACTCCCAAGCAACCAAGCTTGGGGATGCCCCGAAAGGCATCCCCTCTTTCTTCTAATGATCATCGGTAATTTTACTTGGAGCTATATTTTCATTCGTCACATGATATGCGTAAATCTTGGAGCGTCTTTTGCATTTAGTTTTCACTTTTCTTTGATGCACCATGCTGGTATGAGATAGTCCATGGTTGATTTATAGAATGCTCATTGCACTTCACTTATATCTTTTGAGTATGGCTTTATAGAATGCTTCATGTGCTTCACTTATATCATTTGAAGTTTGGATTGCCTGTTTCTCTTCACATTGAAAACCGCCATTTGTAGAATGCTCTTTTGGTTCACTTATATTTTTTAGAGCGTGGGCATATCTTTTGTAGAAAGAATTAAACTCTCTTGCTTCACTTATATATATTTGGAGCGATGATAGGAATTGTTCATTCACATGGTTAGTCATAAAATCCTACATAAAACTTGTAGATCACTGAATATGATATGTTTGATTCCTTGCAATAGTTTTGCGATATAAAGGTGGTGATATTAGAGTCATGCTATTGGATAGTTGTGCATTGTAGAAATACTTGTATTGAAGTTTGTGATTCCCGTAGCATGCACGTATGGTGAACCGTTATGTAACGAAGTTGGAGCATGAGGTATTTATTGATTGTCTTCCTTATTAGTGGCGGTCCGGGACGAGCGATGGTCTTTTCCAACCAATCTATCCCCCTAGGAGCATGCGCATAGTACTTTGTTTCGATAGCTAATAGACTTCTTCAATAAGTATGTGAGTTCTTTGTGACTAATGTTGAGTCCATGTATTATACGCACTCTCACCCTTCCATCATTGCTAGCCTCTTCGGTACCGTGCATTACCCTTTCTCACCTCGAGAGATGGTGCAAACTTCGCCGGTGCATCCAAACCCCGTGATACGATACGCTCTGTCACACATAAGCCTCCTTATATCTTCCTCAAAACAGCCACCGTACCTACCTATTATGGCATTTCCATAGCCATTCCGAGATATATTGCCATGCAACTTCCATCATCATCATATACATGACTTGAGCATTTATTGTCATATTGCTTTGCATGATTGTAAGATAGCTAGCATGGTGTTTTCATGGCTTGTCCATTTTTTGATGCCATTGCTACGCTAGATCATTGCACATCCCGGTACACCGCCGGAGGCATTCATATAGTCATATTTTGTTCTATTATCGAGTTGTAAGTAAATAAAAGTGTGATGATCATCATTATTAGAACATTGTCCCATGTGAGGTTATCAAAATAAAAGTGGCCAAAGAAGCCCCAAAAGAGAGAGAGAGAGAGAGAGAGAGGCCAAAGAAGCCTACAAAAAAAGAAAAAAAGAGAAAAAAATAAAAATAAAATGAGAGAAAAGAGAGAAGGGGCAATGTTACTATCCTTTTACCACACTTGAGCTTCAGAGTAGCACCATGTTCTTCATATAGAGAGTCTCTTGAGTTATCACTTTCATATACTAGTGGGAATTTTCATTATAGAACTTGGCTTGTATATTCCGATGATGGGCTTCCTCAAATGCCTGAGGTCTTCATGAGCAAGCAAGTTGGATGCACACCCACTTATTTTCCAGCTTGAGCTTTCATACACTTATAGCTCTTAGTGCATCCGTTGCATGGCAATCCCTATTCCTCACATTGACATCAATTGATGGGCATCTCCATAGCCCGTTGATTAGCCGCGTCGATGTGAGACTTTCTCCTTTTTGTCTTCTCCACACAACCTCCACCATCATATTCTATTCCACCCATAGTGCTATGTCCATGGCCCACCCTCATGTATTGCGTGAAAGTTGGAAAGGTTTGAGAATGTCAAAAGTATGAAACAATTGCTTGGCTTGTCATCGGGGTTGTGCATGATTTGAATATTTTGTGTGGTGAAGATAGAGTATAGCCAGACCATATGATTTTGCAGGGATAACTTTCTTTGGCCATGTTATTTTGAAAAGACATGATTGCTTTATTACTATGCTTGAAGTATTATTGTCTTAATGTCAAATGATAGACTATTGCTTTGAATCACTCGTGTCTTAATATTCATGCCATGACTAGATTACATGATCAAGATTATGCAAGGTAGCATTCCACATCAAAAATTATCTTTTTTATCATTTACCTACTCGAGAACAAGCAGGAATTAAGCTTGGGGATGCTGATACGTCTCCGTCGTATCTATAATTTTTTATTGTTCCATGCCAATATTATACAACTTTCATATACTTTTGGCAACTTTTTATACTATTTTTGGGACTAACATCCAGTGCCCAGTGCCAGTTCCTGTTTGTTGCATGTTTTTTGTTTCGTAGAAAATCAATATCAAACGGAGTCAAACGGGATAAAAACTGACGGAGATTTCTTTTGGAATATATATGATTTTTGGGAAGAAGAATCAACGCGAGACGATGCTTGAGGGGGCCATGAGGCAGGGGGCGTGCCCTGGGCCCTCATGGCCACCCCGTAAGGCGGTTGGTGCCCTTCTTTCGCCGCAATAAAGCCAATATCCGGATAAAAATCGTGTCAAAATTCAGCCCAATCGGAGTTACGGATCTCCGGGAATTTAGGAAACCGTGAAAGGGCAGAATCTGAAACGTAGAAACAGAGAGAGAGACAGAGAGACAGATCCAATCTCGGGGGGCTCTCGCCCCTCCGCCTCCATGGAGGCCATGGACCAGAGGGGAAACCCTTCTCCCATCTAGGGAGAAGGTCAAGGAAGAAGAAGAAGAAGGGAGGGCTCTCTCCCCCTCTCTCCCGGTGGTGCCGGAACGCCGCCGGGTCCATCACCGTGTGACGACAATCTATACCAACACCTCCATCATCTTCACCAACATATTCATCACCTTCCCCCATCTATCTATAGTGGTCCACTCTCCCGCAACCCGCTGTACCCTCTACTTGAACATGGTGCTTTATGCTTCATATTATTATCCAATTATGTGTTGCCATCCTATGATGTCTGAGTAGATTTTTGTTGTCCTATCGGTAATTGGTGAATTTCTATCATTGATTTAATTTGCTTGTGGTTATGTTCATGTCCTTTGGTGCCCATCATATGAGCGCACGCGTGGATCACACCATAGGGTTAGTTGTATGTTGATAGGACTATGTATTGGAGGGCAAGAGTGACAGAAGCTTCAACCTAGCATAGAAATTGATGCATACGGGATTGAAGGGGGACCAATATATCTTAATGCTATGGTTGGGTTTTACCTTAATGAACGTTAGTAGTTGAGGATGCTTGTTAATAGTTCCAATCATAAGTGCATAGAATTCCAAGTCGGGGATGACATGCTAGCAGTGACCTCTCCCACATAAAACTTGCTATTGGTCTAGTAAAGTAGTCAATTTCTTAGGGACAATTTCGCAACTCCTACCACCAGTTTTCCACACTCGCTATACTAACTTTATTGCTTCGTTACCTAAAACAGCCCCTAGTTTTTATTTACGTGCTCTTTATATTCTTGCAAACCTATCCAAAAACATCTACAAAGTACTTCTAGTTTCATACTTGTCCTAGGTAAAGAGAACGTTAAGCGTGCGTAGAGTTGTATCGGTGGTCAATAGAACTTGAGGGAATATTTTGTTCTACCTTTATCTCTTCGTTGGGTTCGACACTCTTAGTTATCAAAAGAGGCTACAATGATCCCCTATACTTGTGGGTTATCAAGACTTTCCTGTTTGATCCAACACCTAGATTCGAGTGCAGAAGCGGAAAAAGCACACATGCAGCTAGAGCAATGCATGTGGAATAAGTAAATTATACCTTAAGGTTCTTGGGATGTGCTTTGGTGGGAGAACGGAGGCCGTTCTTCCCACACTATGTATGGCGGCGAGGAAGAAGGGGTCAGAGGCCCTCCTGCGTCGCCGCTAGGTGAAAGAGAACAGCTGCGCCGGTAGTGGATTCCCTCCCTCTCCGATGGCGACAGTGTTAAGCCTCTTTCCCTTCCCGGCGGGCGGATCCTGCCGGCTCTTTGACCAGCAGTGAGGGGAAGGAGAGATGCCAACGAAGTCTTGTTTAGATCTGGAGAGGGTGAGAGAGTGTGAAGACAGCAACTACAAGCGTTGAGGCTCCGACGTGTATATATATATAGTGGAGAGAGAGTATGAAGAGTGCAAACCCTAAAAAACAACAAAAATATGCTCAAGTGTGGTTATCGAACCCGAGACCTCAAGTTTGATGAGCAAACAGGCTAACCAGCTACACCACCCTCACGTTAAGTTTAACCAGAGGAAAATAACCTTTTGTACATTCCTACATTTGTGTGACAAGCATGCCGTGTTTTTTGCGTGGGAGTCATTGGGATTTAAATAATAATTGTGTCATGTGGCTTTGGTGGTAAGGTCTTTTGGGATTTAAAGCAGTGTTGGTAGTACAGAAATAATGCAACCTTAGTCACCTTACCTCTCTCCACGTAGTACGTTGGGTCCCACCTGTCAGAGGGTGAAACAAACAAATTAATAAGAAAAATTAAAAGCGCCAGCGGTGTATCTTACCTCACACATCTCGCTATTGCTCGTGAACACTATCCAATTGATCCCTCTATTCGCTCACGTACTATTTTAAGTGAATTCTTATTAAAACATGCACACAATACGCATGCATGCACTCGCACACTAGCACACAGTGGGCAGACACACACACTGCACACAGCACGCACACACTGGCGACTGGCGACGAAGTTGAGGCCGTAGGGTCGTACTTCGGCAGCCGCACGACAATCATGCGCACAAGGCGAGTAGAGCGACCTAGTGTGGGTGTCATCATAATCATCATTGATGGCCATGTCATCTTACGCAGATGGAGTTCGTATGCGTTGTGCCACAAGCAGCGAGAGCTCGGACTTGGCGTAGTGGTAGAGCAATAGGCCAACGACCTCAGGTGGCAGGTGACGGTGTTCTAGACTAGGGGGTAATCACCACGTCATCTCCCGACCAACTGGATAGGACCGAGCACCACCATGGTGGTTCACTTATGGGCCACTTCGGGCAGCCCATGCCGCATACTAGGAGGATTCCACAAGACTTGGCGCCCAAGACAAGGAATCCACTAAACCCTAGGCCTCTGGTGTGTTATATAAACCGAGGCCAGGCTAGTCAATAGGACATCTCATATTTATTACTAAAATCTCGTGGTAGATACATGTACTATGTACTATCCTCATATCAATACAATCAAAAGCAGGATGTAGGGTAGTATCTCTTCAAGAGAGCCTGAACCTGGGTAAAATCATGTGTCCATGTTACCATCGCTCCAAGACGCCTAGCTTAGGACCCCTACTACGAGATATGTCGAGTATAGGACTGACATTGGTGCTTTCATTGAGAGCCTGCTGGCAGTCGCCATGGTGCGATGGGAATTCGGATTGTCTCTGGCGCGATCTACGCATCGGAACCGAGCTTTATGGTCGATGTCGGCATCTTTGTCGCCAGCTCGACTGGTCACCTCAGCTGGACCGAGGACCGTGCTCCATGATGGATCATCAAGTTCAGATGGATACTTTCATCATCATCATCTCAAATCTCAACCGAGACCATGAAAAAGTCGTCCATGGAGCCTGGGGGCTCATTGTCAACATTGCCCTCGTGCGATCGCACAGTTTTTTCTATACAACTGACTTGTTTTCGCTGCCACCATCTCCTCGGGAGTCGATTTAACGAACCCTTTGGTGGAATTATACGGAATCGAGTATACAACGACCCTGTAAAATTTCTTTGCCATCCAATGGAGGAATCTCCGGTGATCTATGATATACCGGAGGCATGTCGAGTCTGGACGGGAATCTAGATGACTTTATGGCGTGGTCTCCAGAGCCTAGCTTGGAGGTTATTCGGAAGATCCAACCGTTCCTCTTCTGTGTAATTTCCCTATCTATCACCTCTCAAAATTTCAGCTCGATCCGACCGTTAAAACTCCGAGAGCCTTCCGATTAGTGCATCACTTTTCGGATCTATTTTCAGCATGAATACAAATCCAACCTGAGTTCATCTTTTTTCATGAATGGGATATTGGACAACCTTTTTGAAAGAATCTCTTTCTAGCGTATTGTGTCTTGGTTCCGAACACATGCTCACAAATTTTGCTCCTTTTCGGAGGTCATCTTCACCATCGTGCCGGTGTCAAACCAGCCCTTTCTTCATGTCTGCCGACCTACGCTAGACAGATCGTCGCTTCATCGAGCTGAGCCTAACCTTATCAGATAATCAGCTCGGCAAGCCGAACAAGAGTTTGGCATCGCGAAAGCTAAATCATCACCAAAACCGTCGCCCCACGGATTGCATGGGTCAGGCGCACCGACATCGCCGCTCAGTCACTTCATCAATCCGGCATTGACCGCGTCACAAGTTATGACTAGCGTCGGCATGGACAAGCCGTAGCTTCTTCAAACCAATGCCTGCCACACCAAACCGCTTCAACACCTCAGCTGGCACGGCGGCTGCAATGTCACCTTACCGACGTGCTCCATCACATCGGCTGGACCGTGAGCTTCGCCATCTATTCATCAACCTACTCCGGAGACTTCAGCGTCACCAACCGACCAGCTTCGTCACGTTAGCTGGACCAGGGGGCTTCGCTTCGCCGCGTCCCGGTCGAGCAAGCACACAGAACATCAAGCTAGCGCTGGCACTAGTACTATTACTAGATGCAAATCCATGAATGTCTGCGTGTGTCTCTTTGGATTGCTACAACAAATAAACCAGGTGCTATTATTCCTACTAATTTTTTGCTTACATAGGCTTATTTTTCTCGAGGAATATTACTCTGGTTTGTTCCATCCTCTATACACAGGACTGTCAAATGCTGGCCGCATTAACGATGGTTGGGTGATGCTTCGGTCATTTTCCTGTCCACAATTCCGCGAAGGCCACATCAGAACTAGGACTGCCCTGCGAATTCAGGCTTTGCCACGCCGATGCCCCGCATCGACATTGGCTTCAACGCCAGGCCACATCTCTTTAAAAATTAATTTGCGTAAATTAATTATGCGAGGATTTTTGATATATATATATATATATATATATATATATTATCTTTTGAACTGCACTATTTTACACGTGTAGGTAATCGACTTCGATTGTGTCACGGGTCACTTCGGCAAGCCGACGTCGTCGTCCCAATCGACATAAATCGGCTCGCGTGATCACCTTGTTGGTCGAATTGCCATACCGACATGTTCGGTTTCCTCGGGGATTTCGGCATCGCTGGGAGAGCTCTACCTCATCGAGTATTCGGCACACAGGTCATATTTCTTTTATTACTCACTTTGCATAAATTATTAATTATGCAACGAATTTTTATTTATTTATTATTATTACTATTATCTTTGGCTTGCACTATTTTTTGTGCACATGTAAATGATCCGAGTTTGGTAGCGCTGTCACCTCGGCGTACCGACGTACCATCCCACCTCGGCTGGACCGGTGGCTTCATTATCACTTCATTAAACCATGCCAGGGACTTCGGCATCATACTGTCGGCCTGCTCCGTCGCCTCGGTCGGACTGGGGGTTCCACCTCGCCACATTGGTCATGCTACGTCACCATTTCGTAATGCCGAGCTCTTTGCTCCACCACCTCGGGACCGGCTTGGGGGCTGGGACCTTGTCCCGCCATAAGCTCGGGCTGCGCATTGACAACGAGCTCATTAACCAGCTAAGTCGCTTCCATGCTTAGTTTTTTTAATTCTCGTTAGGTTCGACCAAACTTTATATTTATGTTAAACAAAAAACTTAGTTTGTTAATAATGTTATTTGTTAAAAACACTTCCTTGACCCAAGTTAAATGGGGGCTCTTAAATTTGTACGAGTCGTCCTATAATAATTGTTTTCTTCCTAGTCATTGCAAAGTCTTTTTCTACCACTCCTTTCTCGACTCTAGTGTGTGGTCAATAGTCGGATAGCATGTTTTCTCTCTAATGCCGCTCGAATTTAGTTCACTAAGATGGCCTAACGAGCAGTACTCCGCCTTCGAGATAGGAGGTTGCAGCCGTAAGCTGACCCGCTTGAAGTCTTGAGATCGGATGTGTCATATTAATGCACGACAGAAGCACAAAAATAAGACCAATTTTCGGATTGGCACCAAATGACCTGATTTAGTTCGGGCGTAAAGTTTTTACTAAAGTTTATGGTTTTCCAAGCCTATGGAACTTTTAAACTATTTTTGTGTTTCCAGCATAAGTCTCGCAGTGCAATGCCGGACGCCTTTAGAGATTCGGCAAAACACTCTCGGATATTACTATATATGCATCAGTTTCGAATTGTGTCTTTGATCAATAGTTGGGTTGCCTGGCTCCTATGCTTGCCTCCTATGTTTCGCTTTGTTTGGCTAGGTGTGCAAAGGGAGAACCACTGCGATTGTGCTTCCATCTCGAATGGTTAAGCACCTCAGTGGAGAAAGCCAAAAACTAAATGTCACAATGGGCATAAACTGGTCAGCGATCCGATGACGGTGTCAAACTATAGATCGATACCGAATACCGTGTGTAAAACGATGGGCCTTCTATAGCATTGGTCGAAGTGTTAATGGCTAGACTTTGGTCGGTGCCGAACACTAACCGGGGGCTCGTAGCTAGCTTCCCCAGTTTAAAGCTCCTATGACTAAGTGAAAGTTATAAAGCCCGCATATCTGATTGCCTTATTTCCGCTAACACAACTGCCTTCGGGCACTGAGACGTCAGCTATGGTTTGTCTTGTTACTACGGAAACACCCTGCGTAGTATCTACAAAGTGGTAGAAGCCGACGATGGGCCACTTTCAACTGATAAACAGTTGCAACGGAGTCAAAATAAACATATATCATCAGTGTTTGTATTCAGTATACAAGCGTCGCCTTCCGTAATTATCATTATAAAGCAATAAATATGCATCAATTTGACTTAAGATTTTGGCCAAGCTAGGTTGCCTGGCTCCTGTGCATACCCCTACTTTCCCGATTGTTCGTCTAGGTGGTAAAGGGAGCACCTCTGTGATTGTTACTACCGGGTCATCCGAGTTAGTACCTCAGACTGGGTGAAGCCGAAAGCTAACGATCTTAAAGGATATAATTGGTCGGCAACGACGGAAGTGAAAATTTAGGTTCACTAAAGAGCACATAGTTTGGGAACTTTGCCCAAACTAAATCCTCAATATTTTTCTACCGCATTGATCGGAGGTGAGGTTTCATGATCATGGTCGGCATGACAACCCAAAGAAAGGAACCGATAGCGGGACTATTTTCTTTGGAAGATGTTTTTACATTATAGTAATATAACATTCTCTCTGCATACCTTTGTTTATAAAACCGTATGGCCGGATTACCTTGTTTGTCGTAAATCTTTGCCCTCATAAAGGCTTTATAAAGTGCGACAAACACTCCTCGGATACTGGCCGAGGAGGTTGAAGCCGATGGTCGGTCAACAAAGTTTTGTACAATGCGAATCCGAGCATTAATAATGTAAGTACATGGATACGTAGAATCATTACACATAATTTGTGATTTTACTCCGAATATCGATCCTTAATTCGGCCACCCGTGCCCACATTAAGGCTTGGGGCTACTGGAATTCGGACTTATCATTTACTAATATTAAAGGGGCACATTGATCCCCTGATCTGGTGTTGCCACCCGACCAGTTTCTCGGGGGCTACTGCATTGCCTATTCAATATAGAAAACTCAAAGTGCTCAGTGTTCTGCTTGACCGAACTATGGGCAAACACGTCTTCGGACAACAATAGGTACCATTTAGGACTTATCCGGCATCAAGCTAATATATTACAACGACTTCTCAAAACCCTCTCTCAAGGGCCCGTTTGTCGATCACTATTTCCTCTAATATATTACACCGCGTTTCTATTCCTGACTATGCTGCCGAGCTAGGAATTGATCCTCAGACCGATTTCACGAATCGACCAGAGTCTCAGGGGCTACTGGGGTCAGCGGTTTGATTTTATCCTTCAGGTGCATCCCAGATATTAGGCCAACATGCACCTGGATGGCTACTAGCTATACATCTCGGTAGAGAATACATTGCACAAATCAGAATTAAATTCATATAAATCAGCCCATGGCTGAGGAGGTGCACCACCTCGGATACAATCCGACATTGGAGCCCGCATACCGTCTGGCGTTGGTGCTTGACTGCAAAAGATACCTCGGAAATAGTCCGGCATAAAGCTCGGTTGCAAGTGGTTGGCTCCATAGAAGGCATCTCCGGCATTAAGCTCGGTTCTACCCTTGTAACTTCTTCAAGACCAAGGTAATCTATGACACTTCGGATACAGTCTGGCATTGGAGCTTGGATACATTCCGGTGTTGGAGCTCGGAAGCGGTCCGGCGTTGGTGCTCGGATGCAAAAGATATCTCGGATGCAGTCCGACATTGGAGCTCGAACACAAGAGGACACTACCGCACAGAAAAATCTTCAAACCCGAGGTGTGGCGTAAAAAATAACAAGGCATTACTAAAGGCCGAAAGCTTAAAGGGTCTCCTCGGATACCCGACGTGTAGACTCTTCGGATTCACTTCGGCGATCCTCAAGATCGAAATGAGAATATTTGTTGAACTAGTTTTCAAGACCGATGACCGAAGATGAAGAACAGTTCAGAAGAATTAAGGAGTGTCCCCAATGTGAGGACCGGTTCAGGGGGCTACTGATGGTGTCCTGGACTAGGGGTACTCACCATGTCGTCTCCCGACTAGCTGGATCGAGTCGAGGACCCCCATGGCTGTTCACTTATGGGACACTTCGGGCAGCCCATGCCGCATACAAGGAGGATTCCACATGACTTGGAGCCTAAGACAAGGACTCCTCTAAACCCTAGGCCTCTAGTGTGTTATATAAACCGAGGCCAGGCTAGTAAATAGGACATCTCATATTCATTACTACAATCTCGTGGTAGATACCTGTACTATGTACTATCCTCATACCAATATAATCAAAAGCAGGACGTAGGGTATTATCTCTTCAAGAGAGCCCGAACCTGGGTAAAATCATGTGTCCATGTTACCATTGCTCCAAGACGCCTAGCTTAGGACCCCTACTATGATATATGCCGGACATAGGACTGACAGTAGGGTCAACAACGGGAACGGCAGACAACAGGCGAGGTACTACACGAACTTGCGACAATAGAGGCCAGCGTGCGACTTGAGTCTGTGCTAGTGCGTGTGCATGCATTGCAAGCTGTGCGCTGCATGCGTGTGCCGCTACTTATATTATATAAAAATCCTCGCAAAGTTTCATTCCATTCCGAGAACTTTTATTTCTGCACAGAAACAACACCATGGTAGTTCTGCTGAAAACAGCGTCAGTCCGGGGTTAGTTTCATTCAAATCATGCAAATTAGAGTCCAAAACAAGAGAAAAAGCGTCATGAAAAGTAGATACGTTGGAGACGTATCAACTCCCCCAAGCTTAAACCTTTGCTTGTCCTCAAGCAATTCAGTTGATAAACCGAAAGTGAAAAAGAAAAACTTTTATGAACTCTCTCTTGTTTGCATAAATAAGCTTAAATAGCACCCAGGTTTTCAACCAACATTATAACTAACCAGGCCGACAATAACTCTTAAAGATTATATTAACTCATATCAATGACACAATCAGCTAGCGAGCAATAAGTAAGACATCTTAAATGGCAACACGTTGTCAAAACAACCATGATATAATACAATAGTGGTATCTCGCTAGCCCTTTTTGAGACCGCAAAACGTAAATGCAGAGCACCTCCAAAGTCCAAGCAGCGACTAAACATTGTAATTCATTGTAGAAAAGATCCATTCGTGATGCACCCAACATTAGCTACACACAATGCATAAGTCATGACAGTTGTGCTCTCAGGTTCTAGCACTTGTTTTAGAAGGTGATGACACAACATAAAAGTAAATAGATAGTCCCTTCGCAGAGGGAAGTAGTGATTTGCAGAGGTGCCAGAGCTCAAGTTTTAAAACAGAGATAAATGATATTTTGAGACAAGCACCCTTCTCATTTACTTCACGACCATCAGTTATCAATATCTCCCATGCTAAACAAGCTAGTGGTGGTTCCCAAGCGATAAAAAGTAAAGGTTTTGACTCCATTGGGAGTTTTTGTTTGATTATTCGAGCGATCAACTCTTTTGTATTTTTCAGTTTGGGACTGGGCATCCCTATTACCGCCTTTTTCTCGTGCGATGGCGAGTGAATAAACACTCGACCTGAGAATAACCCGCTTAGCAGGGAAGATACTGACTACCTCTTGTCGTTCCATGAACGATCCAGGCACACAAAACGGATATTTTTTTAAGTTTTCAGAGGTGGCACATGCAAATTTACTTAGAACAGCAGGGTAATACCACATATAGGTAGGTATGGTGGACTCATCTGGAATAACTTTGGGTTCAAGGTTTTTCATGTACAAGCAGAATCCCCACTTAGTGCAGGCGAAGGCTAGCAATTAGATTGAGAAGCGGCCAGCTAGAGAGCAACAACGATCATGATCATGCATTATGCATAAGTAACATTGGACACTAGCATGAGTAGGATATGAACACCATGAACATAAATATCATAGAGGCTATGTTGGTTTTGATTCAACTACATGCATGAACATGTGCCAAGTCAAGCTACTCGAACATTCAGAGGAGGGTACCATATCATCTTCCTACATCACCGTCATTTTAATGCAATGTTGATATCCAAGATAAATCATTATCCACTCCCAGCTAGTTATGCATGGCATGAGAAACTATAATCTCTAATTGTCATTGCAAACATGTTTATTTATAATGGGCTGAATCATGGATAATAGGTTAAACATATTTACACAAACAGAACAAGTCGAGTTCATACCAGTTTCTCTCTGCCACGACCAGTTCATCAAATGTCGTCATTATTGCCTTTCACTTGCACGACGGAACGATATGAAAATAATAATAGTGCAGGAGTGCCATGGACTAAGCTGGAATTTGCAAACAATTTATTCAACAGGAGAAGACAAGGTAAAAATGTGCTCTTTATTAGTTCAACACTTATTCATATGAGAGCCACTCAACATTTTCATCGTGGTCTTCTCCTTGGTACAACTCGAATAAAAGGAAAAGAAATCCAGAGAAACACACTGAAATATTTTGGAGTTTTTGGCTTTCTTGAACAAGCAAATAAACGGAAAAAGCAAAAATGAGAAAAACTATTTACACGGGAAAGCTCCCAACAAGCAAAAGAAGAACAAGGAAATCTTTTTGGGTTTTCTTTTTAATATTACTACTAAGCATGCAGAGAAAGTAAACTAGCTACAACTAATTTTTGGGGTTTTCTAAAGTTTTTCACACACACGAGAAGAAAGCAAGAAAAAATAAATCTAAGCACGGATGATACAATGAAAAAGTGTGAACACCGACAAGATGAATAAGTGAACATGAATGTAATGTCGGTGAGAAACATGTACTCCCCCAAACTTAGGCTTTTGGCCTAACTTGGTAATCAATCAGTAGCCTGGATAGTAGTTGGGGTACTGAGGAGCGGGCATCCACTGATCCCATTGCGTAGCCTCCTCCACTGCCTCTGCAGCAGCCTGAGCGTTCTAGTTGGCGATGTTGTCTGCAAGCATAATCCTATATCCGCCCCTGGCAACGGAATCCAAGAAAGCAGGAGCAGGCAGTGGAATAATAACACGAGTTTCAATGCTAAAAACCAGGTTATAAGGAATAGGAATGCCAGGAGATTTATCATCATTAAAATGGTGGTGATCCATGGCACCACGGTCTAGGTAAACCTTGGTCAGAGGGTAATCATGAGGGCATATCTCGACCTCAGAGTGAGCCGCCAAACGAGTAGCATAAATCCCACCATGAATTTTACCCTTGGATTTATTAAGGTGGAGGCGACGAGCCACAATAGCTCCTAAGATATAAGTGTTGTCGCCCTCTAATGCACGACGCAAAACAGCAAGGTCTGGTGAGCTGAGCGCACCCACCTTCTCCCTAGCAAGCAAGCATTTTGCAATGAAAAGAGCAAAGTAATGAACAACAGGAAAATGCAAGCTAGCGGCAGTGATAGCTGACACCCGTCTCTCATCTCCCACTGTCAAAGTATGATAAAAGACCTCAAACTCAGCCGGCCTAGGCTCGGCTAAGCTCCCATCAGAGGGGATCATGCCTATGTCACAAAATTCAGTAAGTGGTATCTGATGGTTTTCAGCATATAAATCAAAGCTCACTTTAGGAGGATTATTCCTAGGAAAGAAAGTAAAGCTTTGAACAAAGATATTTGTGAGGATTTGGTGCAGTTCACACTCATCTGCGATGAAGTCGGTGAGGCCGGCATTGGCAGCATGTTGTGCGAACTCCTTAAGGATTCCAGCCTCTTCCAGGAACGGGGTTTGCGGCCATTCACATGGCCGTACTTCCGCCAACCTCCGAGGGTGGAGATCACTATCAGATGACTCCCCAATAACACCCTTGGAGTTATTCTTAGAGCCAAACTTCCTAAAGATATTCATAGTTTTCCTATGAACAAAATTCTGAAATTTATTAGCCCACAAAAAAAATTCAACAAAACTTCACAAAAATGAGACCAACTACTCGTAGAGATACATAGAGGCCATAGCAAGCATTCAAACTTCTTAGAACACTAAGAATTCAACATGCAAGCACATCTACAGCAGCACCAAGAGTAGCTAATCATTCAAAATATAAACCACTAAAACAAAAACTAATTGGACAAATGGTGGAGCCACATACCAAGAAACAATCCCCCAAAGCAGTTTCAGAAACGGAGCTGCGAGCAAAGAGATCGAAATCCGCAGGTTTGAGAGCAAGAACACGGGAGAGAGAGCAATGGAGATTTTTTCTGGAGGTAAGTGATGATGTGGTGTGAAGAGATAAGTGAGGGGGGCCCATGTGGGTACCATAACCCACCAGGGCGCGCCAGGGGGTCCTGGCACGCCCAGGTTGGTTGTGCCCACCTGGTGCACCTCCCTCGGATGTTATTTGCACCAAAAATTCAGAAATATTCCAAAAAAATCGTGTTAATTTTTCAGGGCATTCTAAGAACTTTTATTTTTGGGTCATTTTTTATTTCACGGGAAATTCAGAAAACAGACAGAACATGGCATTTTATTTTATTTAACTAATAAAAACAGAAAATAAAAAGTAGGGACAGAAGGTAGTGCTTACTAAATTCATCAACTTCATACCGTTCAAAAATGATCCATTAATAAGGTTGATCAAGTCTTATTAACAACCACTTTCGATTAGCATGAAACCGAAGAACTTTCATAAATCACTAAGTTACCTCAACGGGGATATGAATGCCCCCAACAATAAGCATTTCATATTTCTTTTTGACAGTAGGTAGAGGTATTTTAAAACTTCCAATAGTGATTGTCGGAGATTTTTCAATAACATTAATACCGTTCACTTGGAATTGTTTCTTCGAAAAGTGCACCGTATGCTCTTTACCGTTGATATGAAAAGTGATCTTGCTTTTATTGCAATCAATAGCAGCCCCTGCAGTATTCAAGAAGGTTCTACCAAGGATAGTCGACATGTTGTCGTCCTCGGGCATCTCAAGTATAACAAAGTCAATCAAAATAGTAACATTAGCAACAACAACGGGCACATCCTCACAAATACCGATAGGTATGGCAGTTGATTTATCAGCCATTTGCAAAGATATTTCAGTTGGTGTGAGTTTATTCAAATCAAGTCTTTTATATAAAGAGAAAGGCATAACACTAACACCAACTCCAAAATCACACAAAGCAGTTTTCACATAATTCTTTTTGATGCAGCAAGGTATAGTTGGTATTCCCGGATCTCCAAGTTTTTTAGGTACTCCATCTTTAAAAGTATAATTAGCAAGCATAGTGGAGATTTCAGCTTCCGATATTTTTCTCTTATTTGTGATGATGTCTTTCATATACTTTGCATAAGGAGGCATTTTTAAGATATCAGCCAAGCGAGTATGCAAAAAGACTGGCCTCAGCATTTCAGCAAAGCGCTCAAATTCTTCATCATCATTCTTTTTAGTTGACTTAGGCGGAAAAGGCATAGGTTTTTTAACCCACGGTTCTCTTTCTTCACCGTGTTTTCTAGCAATGAAGTCTCTTTTGTCATACCTTTTATTCTTAGGTTGCGGGTTATCAAGATCAACAGGTGGTTCTACCTCAACATCATTCTCTGGTTCTTTATTATTTGGTTGGGAGTCTTTGTGAACATTAGCACTATCTTTTTCATTATCACTAGGTGAGTGTTCATTACCAGACTGAGTTTCAGCATCAGAGATAGAAGTTTCATTATCATTGTCATGAGGTTTTTCTATTTCAGGTTCACTAGAGGCATGCAAAGTCCTATCATTTTTATTTTTCTTTCTAGAAGGACTAGGTGCACTGGTGTTAGCTCTTTGTGAATCTTGTTCAATTCTTTTTGGGTGTCCCTCAGGATAAAGTGATTCCTGAGTCATTTTACCTCCTCTAGTTGCAACTCTAACAGCAAAGTCATGCATATTATTATTCATTTCAACAAGCAGTTCTCTTTGAGATTTAGCAACTTGTTGTAACTGAGTTTGAACCATAGAAGCATGCTTTCCAACACCTCTAACATCATTTGATACTCTAAATAACAAGTCACTCAAGCGAGCAATCATATCATATTTGTATTTCAATTGTTTCATAACATTTGCATTGAAGTAATCTTGTTTTCTAATATAATTTTCAAACTCATAAAGGCATTGGCTAGGATGCATATTGTGAGGATTGTCATTATCATTGAACTTCATAAGAGAATTTATCACTACCACCTTAGGATGTGGTGGTGTATTAAGCCCATGTATTTCTTTAATAGGAGGTAAATTTTTAACATCCTCAGCTTTAATACCTTTTCCTTCATAGATTTCTTTGCCTCTTGCATATCTTCGGGACTGAGATATAATATACCCCTCTTCTTTGGAGTGGGCTTAGGCGGTGGTACAAGAAGAGTCCAATCATCATAATTTTTCAATATGTTATTCAATAATTCTCAGCTTGTCCAAGAGTTCGTTCCCTGAAAACACAACCAGCACAACTAGGAAGTCCCTAGAAGCATCGGTTAGACCATTATACAAGATATCAAGTATTTCATTTTTCTTAAGAGGATGATCAGGCAAAGCATTAAGTAACTGGAAAAGCCTCCCCCAAGCTTGTGGGAGACTCTCTTCTTTATTTTGAACAAAGTTAAATATTTTTTGTAAGGCAGCTTGTTTCTTATGAGCGGGAAAATATTTTTCAGAGAAGTAATAAATCATATCCTGGGGACTACGCACACAACCAGGAGCAAGAGTATTGTACCAAGCTTTAGCATCACCCTTTAATGAGAACGGGAATAATTTGAGAATATAGTAATAGCGAGTTTTCTCATCATGAGTAAAAAGGGTGGCTATGTCATTCAACTTAGTAAGATGTGCCACAACAGTTTCAGTTTCATAACCATGGAAAGGATTAGATTCAACCAAAGTTATTAACTTTGGGTCCACAGAGAATTCATAATCCTTATCATCAATAAAGATAGGTGAAGTAGCAAACTTAGGATCACATTTCATTCTAGCATTCAAAGATTTTTCTTTATACTTGCATAATAATTTCTCTAGATCATCTATATCTCTGCAAGCAAGAATATCTCTAGTTGTATCCTCACTCATAACATAACCTTTTGGTACCTTAGGAAATTCATATCTAAGAGGACTGGTTCTAGCAAGTGTTTCAGGAGATTCAGTTCCAAGCACATCATCAGATTCAACAACATCATGTTGTGTCACTCTAGCAATTTTTTTATCAAGAAATTCACCAAGTGGCACATCATCATTATCAAGCAAGGTACTAGCATCATCATAAGCATTATCAATAGCAGAAGTAGCATCATCAATAACTTGTGAAATATCAGAATTAATAGCATGTGGTGGTGTTGCAAGTTTACTTATAACAGAAGGTGAATCTAAAGCAGAACTGGATGGCAGTTCCTTACCTCCCCTCGTCTTTGAGGGAAGTATCTTAGTCTTAGCATCCTTCAGATTCTTCATAGTGATAATATGATAATAATCCCAAGTGACTCAACAAATATAGCTATGTTCCCCGGCAACGGCGCCAGGAAAAGGTCTTGATAACCCACAAGTATAGGGGATCGCAATAGTTTTTGAGGGTAGAGTATTCAACCCAAATTTATAGATTCGACACAAGGGGAGACAAAGAATATTTGAAGGTATTAGCAGCTAAGTTTTCAATTCAACCACACTTGGAGATTAATTGTCTGCAGCAAAGTGATAATTAGCATAGTAATACGATAGTTTTGATAATAGTATCAATAGTAACGGTAACGGTAATAGTGCTACAATAGTTTTGTAACAAGTTTAACAGTGATGATAGCAGTAGTAACTTAGCAAGAACAATATAAGGTAAATTCGTAGGCATTGTATCGATGAGTTGTTGGATGATATTCATCATGAGACAGTTATAACCTAGGGCAATACGTGTAACACCCACGATGCGGCTATATCTCCCATGTGTCAAGGCACGACTTAGAGGCATAACCGCATGGTGGTTTTTGTGGCAAGAGGGGTAATCTTCACACAATCCCATGTACTAAATAATAAAGGGATAAAGAGAGTTGGCTTACAATCGCCACTTCACACAATACTTAAATAAATTCATACATCATCCAAAATACACTCATAGATCTGCTATGGTCAAAACCAAATGAAAAGGAAGATAAACCCCAAATGCTAGGTCCCCGATCGTCCCAACTGGGCACCACTACTGATCATCCAAAAAGACACATAAACAACGACCAAGATCTTCATCGAGCTCCCACTTGAGCTCGGTTGCGTCACCTGCACTTGTATCGTCGGCACCTGCAACTGTTTTGGTAGTATCTGTGAGTCACGAGGACTCAGCAATCTCAAAACCCACGAGGTCAAGACTATTTAAGCTTATGGGTAAGATAAGGTAATGAGGTGGAGCTACAGCAAGCGCTAAGCAAATATGGTGGCTAACATACACAAATAAGAGTAAGATGAGAAGCTACGCAACGGTCGAAAGACTAGAAGCGATCAAGAAGTGATCCTGAAAATACTTACATTCAATCATAACCCAAACCGTGTTCACTTCCCGGACTCTGCCGAAAAGAGACCATCACGGCTACACACGCGGTTGATTCATTTTAATTAAGTCAAGTGTCAAGTTCTCTACAACCGGATATTAACAAATTCCCTTCTGCCACATAACCGGCACGGCTCTTGAAAGTTTATACCCTGCAGGGGTGTCCCAACTTAGCCCATCACAAGCTCTCATGATCAATGAAGGATATTCCTTCTCCCGGTACAACCCGATCAGACTTGAAATTCCGGTTACAAGACATTTCGACAATGGTAAAACAAGACCAGCAAGACTGCCCGAATGTGCTGACAAATCCCAATAGGAGCTGCACATATCTTGTTCTCAAGGCACACCGGATGGGCAAGATGTCGGGTTGGCATAGACCCTGGTTGCCCAGGGGGCGCCGGACATCACCAAGTTCGGAGCAACACTGAGAGGAGCACTAGCCCGAGGGCTTAAAATAAAGATGACCCTCGGGATTGTGACTCCTAAGGGAAAAAAGTCTTAGGTTGTTAGGCAAAAGTAAAATCAAGGTTGGGCCTTGCTGGAGGAGTTTTATTCAAAACGAACTGTCAAGGGGGTCCCATAACCCAAACCGCGTTAGGAACGCAAAATCAAGGAACATTACACCGGTATGACAGAAACTAAGGCGGCAAGAGTGGAACAAAACACCATGCATAAGGCCGAGCCTTCCACCCTTTACCAAGTATATAGGTGCATTAATTAAAATAAGAGATAATGTGATATCCCAACAAATCCATGTTCCAACATGGAACAACCTGCAAGGCACCTGCAACTAGCAACGCTATAAGAGGGGCTGAGCAAAAGCAGTAACATAGCCAAACAACGGTTTTCTAGGAAGGTGGGTTAGAGGCTTGACATGGCAATATGGGAGGCATGATAAACAAGTGGTAGGTAGCGCGACATAGCAATAGAGCGATCAACTAGCAAGCAAAGATAGAAGTGATATCGAGGGTAATGGTCATCTTGCCTGAAATCCCGCATGGAAGAAGAACGATTCCATGAAGAAGACAAACGGACGTAGTCGAACGGATCCTCACAAACACAATGTTATCGGAACTAAGAAGAAGAAGCAACACCAGAAAGGAGCAAACAACATGGTAAACAACCATCACGTAAACATGGCAAGATGCAACACGCAAGCGAGTGACAAGGCAACAACAGCGAATAACTGGAAGACACCTGGTGCATCGGACTCGGGGTGTCACAACACTCCACCACTACAAGAGGATCTCGTCTCGAGATCTAGGATAGCACCAGAGAGAAGTGGAAGAGTACGAGGTAAAACAAAGTTGCTTCTTTGACAAACGAGTGAAACCACGAACCTTGAGAGGTCGAACAGATTGAAAGAAGGAATACAACGGGGATGAATGAAGTTGAAAACACTCCGTTAGGAAAGAGGAACAAAGAACATTATGATAACCTTGTAGGTTGAAAGACATAAGAAAAGTGTTACAATGGACAAGAAGTACATGCAAGCACTCCAGTTGAAACGAGATGTACCAGGAACAATAAAGATCAATTACGACAACACTCCATTTGTAAATGGAAGGCATAGAATGTGAACTTGGAAAAATGAAAGCACTTGGATGAGACTCCGGTTAGAAGAGGAATGATATCCACAACACTCCGGTTAAAATAATATAGAGAAGGAATAAGAATGATATAATTTGGACAGCACTCCAACTGTAAATGGAAGGAATAGAACATGAACTTGACAAGATGAGAGGATACTTGATGAAATCAACAACACACTGCCTCCAGAACTATTGAAAAAAAATGGCACAAGGGAGGGGGTAAGAAAGATTTCAGACAGCACTCTGGTTGAGAAGGGAGGCAAAACTTGACAAAATGGGAAGAACTTGAAAAGAGGGCACGACACTCCAGTTGGAAATGGAAGGCATGAAAAGAACACGATCCTCACAATTCGAGATGATGAGTGAAAAGAGCAACATCACAATGCCTCCAGAATAAAGAATAGAATATAGATCATTAGGATAACATAATGGAGAAGCAAAAGTCAACTTCTGCCACCAATGAACTAGGAAAAAAGCCCTTCCAAGAAGGTTAAAACGGAGTTGTTGGCAAACCAACAACGAAAGGAATAAGCTTGTAGTGGCTTATGGAAACCATCTCAAAACTGAGGTGAAATTCTGCCACCGAAAACAATGATTGATCGGGAACAAAGAAGAGATGAAAAACTTCTTCACTGAGATAGGAAGGAGAAGATTGGATCATTGATAAGCACCACAATCACAACCATCCTTAGGATAGGCTTTAGGTGTAATATAACCCAAGATAACTCCAATGAAGAGGTTGACGGGTTGCAAAGCATCTCCTGGACAAAGAGAAAATGATGGGTTTAAAATATCTCATTCTTAACAACTTGTGAATCATGAAACATGAAAGAAATTGTCAAGAATGACATAACACCACCTCAAAAGATAAGGTAGAAAGAATTGCACTTGAATATAAGATGAAGAATGCTTGAACTCCTCAAGACAAAACATGTGTTGAGCACCCTGTTTATTTTAGGGTATAGCTTGGCGGAACTTAACTTCGAGGGAAAACTTGGAGAACAATTGAAGAATGAAATAAACCCTTGACGAACCACCATGCAGAGCCTCCATGCAGAACTTCGGTAATAAAATGATGATAGAAAGAAAGAGAAGTTGAAAACACCAAGTGAAGACTTGCACTGATTTAGATGGAGCTTCGCGACAAGATAAAGCGGAAAACTTGGAACTCCAGAAAAGAAAAGATGAAGCATCTTGAACCGAGAAATGTGACATGATGAACAACTCTAGAAAGAGAAAACTAGATCACTTGGATGAAACAATAATAAGAATTACGTTATGTGTATCCTTAACCAATTTAAATTGATGACAAGCAATGGATTGCATACAACTTATTCTCATAGAAAGGATTAAGAGAGATCTAGCGTAAACTTGAAAAGGTCTTCAATGAACCACCAATAGGATTTGGAAAGCACGAATGCATTGATACAATAACGACGGAAGAGGAATGTTGGACGAACCACCGTAAGGATTAAAAGAATGAGCGAAGAAAACGAATGCATCGCCAGGAGGAATTGGAAAATGAATGAAGATACTTGAAAGAATTTAGATACAAGTGAAATGAAGAGATCATGAACTGACTAGAGAATACTTGAGCGATGCACCGGTAAGATTTGGAGAATGAGAACTAAAAGCTGAGAATGAATAAACCCGAAATGATGGCCTTCGGAGAATCAAACTGAAAAGACTCCTGAATTGCTCCAGATGGGTGAAAAGTATTTTCACAATCGAAAACAATTATGAGAGGATGGCATCAAGCTTGAACTTCACATCTTTGGAAGAACGGGTAAATATTTAAGAGGAACTCCTCTTCAATCTTCAAAATTCGAGAATGACGACGAGAAACACCACCCTGAATTGTTGAGGCACTCCATAATGAAAATTATAAAGGTTGAACCAACGATGAGAAGACCTTGAAAGATCTTGGAGAAAGATATTTGACTGATGATAACTCATTCTTACGTCAAACTTTGAAATGAATTTGAGAATAACTCCGGAAAAATTTGAAGAGTCAGGTAAGATCCTAGAAAAATACCTATGGGTTAGTGCCCACTCAAGAGAAACACTGTTGAAATGATTTTGAAGAGAGATTGTGCCGGTTGAATTAAATGGCTCAAAGGAGATAACAACCTTGAGATATCTTTAACAGATTAGGAATGAACATAAATCCCCTAAGAGGTGCACCGGCATGGGAAAGCACTTGAAACAAGGAAAGGAATGTGATCAACACTGAAGGCTTGAATTTAGTCCATCGAAGAAGAAAAAGAATGAAGAATGGTGAACTTGAAGCTCGATTAGTATCTACCTGAGAATCACCGGATAAGGACATTGACAGAAAAGAATGCAGAGACTTCCCATCAATAAAAGATGCTTGATTAAGAAATCTGAGTCTGTCGTGGAAACGTCACGACAGATGTCCTAGTGTGAGGACTTAGTCGTGAGGACAACACATCTATGTGGTAGCTGGAGAGGGGTTGATCGGGACAAGAGACGCGGGACGAATCAACACACAAGATAAGGATTTAGACAGCTTCGGGTCCTAGGAAACAGCATCCGGCAATAGCCCTACATGTTGTTTGTGGCTAGATCTCATTATGCTCATCAGGGAGAAGCCGCATAAGACGGCTCCCCTTTAGTTGTGTCTAGCCCTAGAGATTGTTTCTTGTTTGCTTGTCCCTCTTGGGGAGCCCTGCCCCTCCTTATATATATTGAAGGGGCGGGTTATATGACTAGTCCTAGTAGGATTAGGATTACTATATTAAAAGTGGAGTCCTAGTCTTGCTTCCTTTGTAGGAGAATATTCCTTATGCCTTCCTCATAAGCCGGCCCACCATCATACAAACCGGCCTACTGGGCCTTGTCGTCCGTGCGACCCGCTCGCCGGGTCACCAGTGAGTTGCAATGCTTGGCGGGTCATACATCCGGCCGGGTTACACCGCGGGGTATATCCCCAACATTAGCCCCCAGTTTAATTTGGATTTATCCATGTTAAACTGATCCTACAAAATAAACACAAGAACAAATTTGACAGGTTGTGCTCCGGGTTAAAAATTCTTGCAAGCCGGCACCTGATCATCCTTAAGTCCTTGTCATTTCCTTCTTCTGGACAGTCCGGGTCAATAGACTAGCTACATAATCAATTTGCTTGTAGAAGAAATATTGTAAATAAAGAATCCATTTGACTCAGCCTTCAATGCTCTGACTTGACAAAAATATTGGTCTTCAAATATTCAACTGATAATCAGCCAGCTTGAAAATGTAGAACTTGCCGAGCTATGATTTCCAAAATCGCCGGATTATAAAAACTGATAATTTCAGGTCATGATTGTTGCGAAGCCGGTTCATTATGGTTGGTGACGCCGGGTCAATCTGGTTTGCTCAAAACTGAGATTTGAAAATATTTCTCCCTTATATCTGTATTACCTGTAGCCCCCAAGTCTTGAGCAGAGCAAAGTGACGACTTAAGACTTTCTTCAATATAAATAACCACTTTGAAGAAATTCATGTTGTTCATCTCAGTTACTAGTAAAGACTAAATATTCCATATATGTAGCCCCCAAGTGCCGGGTTGTCATGCTTGCAGCAGCCTAGGACTTGTAATTACCTTATACTCATGAAAACTTCAACCAGTGTAGCCCCCAAGGGCCGGGTCATTATGCAATAATGAGCAGGGACTTTATAAATATGATGATGTAGATTTGAACAGCAACGTGTACCTCCCAAGGGTCGGTTTAGTAAGATAATATTGAGCTGGGACTTTATATATACTTCATTGAAAATAACTTCACATGATATAATCCTCTCCATGGGGCTCGAACCCACGTCCATAAGGTTAAGAGCTTTGTACTCTTCCAACTGAGTAGTGGACCTTTCAATATAATGGATTTAAGATTTGTGTACCTTGAATTTTTGACAGGAGCAATTGGTAGCCCAAAGGGCCGGCTCATTACAATGGGATGAGTTGGGTATTCAATAAGTTGATCAAAAAATGACTTAACATTAGCCCCCAAGTGCCATGGTGCATGCTGGTGGTGACATGGGACTTGCATATTTGATGTAATATCAATTTGAGTAATGTAGCCCCTAAGTGCCGGGTCCTAAGCCTGCAGCGACTCAGGACTATTCCCTCCATTGTAAAAATAAATCATGTCCATTAATAAAATAATAACCATTGCGCTGAAGCGACTTTGAAGACCTCCATCATAATATTGGCTATTGATAACCATAATAAAAATCCAGCTATGTTGGCTAGTAAATATTTGAATAATATAATCCGGTTTGGAAAACCGGTTCCTGTGATATTGAATCGTACTGTCGGTTTAGGATACCTGTGCAGTAAGGCTAATAACCCAATCTTTAGAAGCCAAAACTTCCAAATGTTTATGATTGTCATATGATGGTGACTTATCATCCAAAGTCAAGCCGGGTTAACCGAAACCACAAATATATGCTTCAGATATGAGCAAAAAGTCTCAAGACAAACATAAAAGACTGTTTAAAAAAAACTTAAGTCAAACAGAGAGAAAAATTTGAGGCTTTTGATTCGAATACGATCAGTAAACCGGACCAACGGGGTTAAGCTAGGATTCGATTATGATCATGTATCCCCCAGTGGCTTTGGCGTTGCGCCAATCAAGAGGGTACCAACAGCTATGTTCTCTTTGGTTTGAATACCACCTATGTTTGAACAGGAAGCCCCCAAATGACCTAGAGAGTTTTTTAACGACTCTAATTCAAATACGATCAAAGTCGGACCCAAAAGGAGTTAAGCTATGATTCGAATACGATCAAGAAGCCCCCTAGTGCGTTTGGCATTGCGCCGATCAAGAGGGTACTGACACCTATGTTCTCTTTGGTTCGAATACGACCTATGTTTGAACAGGAAGCCCCCAAATGACCTTGAGAGTTTTTTAATGACTCTTATTCGAATACAATCAAAGTTGGACCCAAAAGGGGTTAAGCTAGATTCAAATACAATCATCCCCCAATGGTCTTTTGAAGCAAGGTACCTATGTTTGAGTTGTGCCTTGCAAGACTCTCTTTGGTCCCTTTAATTTTTCCTGAGAACTCGAGCTTTGCGAGAGATAAATTCTTCTTAAACCGGGATTTTGAACCAGATATTGAGAGCTTCAAAGCTTTGTGGGAGACAGGTTTACCTTGAGCCGAATTTTAAACCAGATATTGAGAGCTTCAACGCTTTGTGGGAGACAAATTTCCCTTGAACCGGATTTTGAACCAGAACCCTTCTTTTTAAGCCGGAAATTTTTTGACGACCTTTAAATATTTGCCAATAAGGCAGTAGCCTCCGGGGCCGGGTTATTTTTCCCTCCAATGATCCAGAGTTCTTGAATCTTCTTTAAATTGGCAATCATTTACTCAGTCATGTCATCATAGCCCCCGAGTCTCAAGGCGACTCGAGGAGTTGTCTTGAGATTCTCCATATTTGACCGTGATATAAACCGGTATGAGTCAGTCAATAGCTCAATGATATAACTTGTCCTGCATTGGAGAACTTGCAAGCCAGAGTAATTGCTCTTTTAAAGAAAAGAATTATATAATCTAAAAATATACTGGATGGATTTCACCTGATATGTTAAACAAGAAATTATCCACTGCGGAGTTGATGATCACCATGGTGAAGCTAAAATCAATCACGGCCGAGTCGGCCGTGGGAGCAGACAGATGAGTCGGCCGAGGCGTTGTAAGCCGACGCAGTCGGGTGAGTCAATCACAGGTGCGGTAAGCTGCATGGACGGGCAAATTGTCCGTCACATTATAAGCCAGCGCAAATGTGTGAGTCGGTCGCGAGGGCAGATGGGAAAATCGTCCATGGCATTGTAAGGCGGCGCGGACGGACGAGTCGGCTGGTGTATTAATATAGACCATACCGCAGGGCCAGCGGCTTACACGTGTGTCCGTGAAGTTGCGCGACATAAACGAACACCAATAAAAATGATGTTGGCGCATGCTCCATATCCGTGGTATATCAACACTTGTGTAATGAATAATGTACCTGCGTATAACAACACTATAGGGCAAAGTGGTTGTTTTCACAAAAAATTAACAGGTACTGATAAAAAGTAAAGTGGATGGATGTCACCTGATATATTCGGACAATATATGATCCTTTGTTATAATGCACTCAGTGAAAATGCACTAGTACTTGCAACATCCATCACCTTTCATCAAACACAGGCCCTGGTAATTTTGTTTGGTAGCCTGGTACCCTTCCTGCGGAATTATTAGTACAGGCCAGCGTCTCAATGGAGGCAAGCATCTCAGTGGAGGCGAGCCACCGGGGCAGCTGAACACGCGACATGCATGGCTCCATGAGGCCCCTGCGGCTTAACACCCCGCAGGGGTGACTCTTACCACGGCGGCTTAGAAGGAAGCGGAGGCCGAGCCGGCGGGTTGGCATGGTGCAGTGGGGCGCGGCGAAGTAGTGGTTGTAGCACGGCCGTGAAAAACTCCCGGTGAAGCAGAGGCTTTTGCCAGGTAGCTCGTCGCAATTCACAGGATCAGTGGAGGCATAGCGAGTCAAAGCAGCAATGGTGGCTCGGCGGCTCACCACGAAGCTGTAGAAACAAAATCGTGACCGGGGCGGCTCAAAGGCAAAGGGCTCGCGGTGGAGGAGGCCATCGGCTCCGGGCAGCGGGGTCATCCGCCGCATCAGTGGAAAGCGAGGCAGCAAGCGTCAGCGATTGGCGACTTAGTGTAGGCGCGATGCGAGGTCATGGCGACTTGCAGGCGTGAACCAGTGACGGCGGAGGCAGAAGATGACACACGAAGTGGGGCCCAGGCGGCAGTTCACAGGCTGCCCTCGGCTGGGGTGGCTCGCTGTAGCAAGGCGGCTCAATGGACCGCAGCAGGGGCAGAGGCAACTGGCAGCAGCCACTAGCAGAGGCTGCTCCACCGCGGAAGCACGCTGGTGAGGTACGGCCAAGACGGCGGGGGCGGCGATCATGCAGAGCCCGAGTCTAACCATCCATCCGTGTCCTCGTCTTGGTCGTTGTTTGATTGTCCGTGTCTTCCTCCAAACCGTGGAGGTTTTCCCCCAATTGACTGGTGTACCAAAGTTTTCCAGCGCCTCCACATGAGTACTAAACCGGCCACTAGTACTTAGTACTGATTCTGATTTGATGTTTGGATGTAGTACATGATAATAGCATGTAACATCCCAAATTTTCAATTTGGAATGTTTTACAAATATTAGTTAAGAATCTATGCATTTTGTTTGAATTGTGTGGCATTTGGATATTTTTTTTCCACAGGCATTTGAGTTGTTGTTTGAGTTGGATTCACCTTCGCAATTGAAAGTGATCCCTGAAAAATACTTGAGCAAAAGTATGAGAGGAGTAAACATGACACTCCAAAGAAAAATGTCAGAAGAAAATATTGCCAAAAGGTTTGAATTCAAATTTGAATTTTTATTTGGAGTTGCAGAAAATGTTTTTTTAGTTTGTGTTTTTGCCTCTGGAAAAATGTCCACGTTGTAGGATTAATTTGTAACGCCCCGGACACACCCGCCGGTGGTCGTTACTCTTGGCGGGATCTAGACTGGCCCCACAGATCAATACTAGTCTTTTCTGCGCACTTTGTCCTCACTCGTGCGCACCCGGGAGCAACTTCCCGGTCCGTCACCCATCCTAAAACTACTCCAAGCTGAGCACGCTTAACTTGGGAGTTCTGTCCGGATGGGCTCCCGGAAAAAAAGGAATTCCTTATTGATATGAGTAGTCTATCATCCCTAATAAGCTAGGCTATCACATACACCCTCACTCAGAGGAACCGACGTCCTCATCGGGCCACAGGAACGTTCCCTCTTGGCACATACGTCTGTGCTTCCAGTCCAGTACATGTGCCATGCCGTGTGCCACGACGGATCACAAACGTCATGAACAACATGACCACACACCTGTTCGCAACCATCCGTGTAACCGCGAGGGTCGGCTCTGATACCAACTTGTAACGCCCGGGACACACCCGTCGGTGGTCGTTACTCCTGGCGGGATCTAGACTGGCCCCACAGATCAATACTAGTCTTTTCTGCGCACTTTTTCCTCACTCGTGCGCATCCGGGAGCAACTTCCCAGTCGGTCACCCATCCTGAAACTACTCCAAGCTGAGCACGCTTAACTTGGGAGTTCTGTCCGGATGGGCTCCCAGAAAAGAAGGAATTCCTTATTGATATGAGTAGTCTATCATCCTAATAAGCCAGGCTATCACATACACCCCCACTTAGAGGAACCGACGTCCTCGTCGGGCCACAGGAACGTTACCTCTTGGCACATACGTCTGTGCTTCCAGTCCAGTACATGTGCCATGCCGTGTGCCACAACGGGTCATAAATGTCATGAACAACATGACCACACACCTGTTCGCAACCATCCGTGTAACCGCGAGGGTCGGCTCTGATACCAACTTGTAACGTCCGGGACACACCCGCCGGTGGTTGTTACTCCTAGCGGGATCTAGACTGGCCCCACAGATCAATACTAGTCTTTTCTGAGCACTTTGTCCTCACTCGTGCGCACCCGGGAGCAACTTCCCGGTCGGTCACCCATCCTGAAACTACTCCAAGCTGAGCATGCTTAACTTGGGAGTTCTGTCCGGATGGGCTCCCGGAAAATAAGGAATTCCTTATTGATATGAGTAGTCTATCATCCCTAATAAGCCAGGCTATCATATTAACACCCCGGATATGATTTACCTAATATGTAATCCAACTCTTGCCGTTTCCGGCGTTAAGTTATTTTATTTTCTCAGGTTCGGGTTTTTGTCTCCATGTGTTGTTGTCGTTATCATGCATCTCATATCATGTCATCATGTGCATTGCATTTGCATACGTGTTCGTCTCATGCATCCGAGCTTTTTCCCCCTTGTTCGTTTTGCATTCCGGCGCTCCATTCTCCTCCGGTGGTCTTTTCTACCTTTCTTTCGTGTGTGGAGATTAAACATTTCCGGATTGGACCGAGACTTGCCAAGCGGCCTTGGTTTACTACCGGTAGACCACCTGTCAAGTTTCATACCATTTAGACTTCGTTTGATGCTCCAACGGTTAACCGAGGGACCGAGAAGGCCTCGTGTGTGTTGCAGCCCAACACCCCTCCATTTTGGCCCAAAACCCTCTCCATCATCTAGAGTGTTCGATCACGATCGCGTGGCCGAAAACCGCACATCATTTGGACTCTCCTAGCTCCCTCTATGCCTATATATAGATCCCTCCACGAAAATCTCGGGTCTTCCCTACCCTAACCCTAGTCTCGCTAATTTCCGCGCGGGCGGACACGTCCGCCGCCGCCGGACGCTTCACCGCCGTCCACTTCCGTCGCGACATGTGTCGCCGCCGCCTCCACCAACCGCGCCGGCCCGGAGAGCCCGCGCGCGGCCCTCCCGGCCCGGCTTCCCCGCACCCCGGTCCACTCCGCCCCGCCGAGCCGCCTCGGGCCGCCTCCACGCCGGCGGCCGCCACCTCGCCGGCGACCCCGCCGCGCTTCGCCGCTCCGGCCGCCGCCCGCCTCGCTCCGGCGCCGCCCACCGCCGCCGTCCGCCGCCCCCTCGTCGTCCGCGCCGCCACCCAAGTCCGGCGACGACCCCCTCACTCCGACCCCCTCTCTCCGGCGAGCTTCGTCCACTTCGGAGAACAGGAACCCCGTCGAACCTTGTAATCCGCGCCGATCCGGATCTGGATCTGAGATCCACCTCGGTTGACTTTCCTCCCGAAACCCTAACTATTTTGCGTTTTTCACCATGTTGTATCTCCGCATCCGTAGATCCGTTTTGGGCATATAGCATATCAAAATGTTCGACTCAGAGAGTACATCATTTCATCTCATTGAATCATTTTCATTTGAGATTATCTTGATGCCCTAAATGCTGTTGGAAGAATGATATTTGAGATAATTGTCAGATCTGCTGCTCCAAATAGCTATTTGTCATTTTTGTCATGATTAATGTGTGCATGATATGCCCCTGAGCTCTACATGAGTTTTGTTATATGTTTTGCCATCTATCCAGAGGTGCAACCCGTGTATTTTGTGATGTGTGTGGTGACTAGCACAAGATTGCAAAGTGGTGCATTCGTTAATGTTGATTTCAGGGACTTAGAAATTTCACCAAGTCCTAGATCTATTTATATCAATATGCCATATGTTCATGTTGTTTCCTAGTGATCCGTGCCTCTTTTGAGGATGATCACTTAGGATGATTTGTTAATCTTGTAGTGCTCTATCCATACATGTCTTTGTTTGCAATTATGGAGCACCCTAGCTTGAGTCAATCGAGATCTACTTTTGCTATTTCGTGAATCTGGGCAGATTGTCTACTTGTTAGTGATTTTGCCGAGGATGTTGTAGTTGATCTGTGCATGCTATGTTATTGTTCTTGCCATGTATAGCTTGTATAATGTGTATTCTTGATGGGTGTATGCTTAGATTGTCATGATATGCTCTGGAGTGAGTGCATCGGGCTCGTAAACATGCATACTTGATATCTGATTTTGCATGCTCCAGTTTTTCACTAAGTCTGTAATCTGATTATGTTTTTGCCATGTTCACATGCTTGCAAATGTATTTTCTGATCCCTTTTGGCTCAAGGTCACTAAGAGACTTTTGTTAATCTCTTTGAGTAGCTCCATGCCATGCTTTCCTTTGCCATGTTCAGGCCCTGTAGCATATAGTTTTCATGCTCCAAAGTGTGCTACCTGATCTGAAATTCCAGACAAGTGTTAATTTCACTGTCTGAAATCTGTTTACCAAATGCTCTTTTGCCATGCTTGTTTGAACCTGTTAATGGATGAATTGGCCGTAGCTCATTGTTCATCTTTTGTTAAGAATCATGAATGGATCCCTGCCATGTATTTTGTTGCCATGTTTGAGTGTTGTAGAATGTTTAACTTGTTGCATTTAGATGGCTACTTGCTGTATATCGCAGACCGGTGCCATATTTGAATTGCTTGCCATTTCCAAACCGTGTCTCCGATTCCGGTGATCTTTATATCGTTTTCAAGCGAAATCATCTCACCTTTCCAGTGGCACACTTGGATTTCTAAGTTGAGGCCAGGTTCATTCATTCCTTTTTAAATCTTGCATATGCATCACATATCGCATCCCGCATAGCATACCATGTTTGCATCATGTTGTTTGATCTTTGCACGTGGTTGATTGTGTCCTTGTTGCTTGTTTGTCTTATTTGGGTAGAGCCGGGAGACGAGTTTGCTAACGAGGAGCCCGTTGAGTTTGCTTTCGAGGATCCAGTCAACTCTAACAACTTTGCAGGCAAGATGATCATACCCTCGAAATCACTACTATCTTTGCTTTGCTAGATGCTCGCTCTTTTGCTATGCCTATGCTATGATGCTACCACTTGCTTATCATGCCTCCCAAATTGCCATGTCAAACCTCTAACCCGCCATGTCCTAGCAGACCGTTGATTGGCTATGTTACCGCTTTGCTCAGCCCCTCTTATAGCGTTGCTAGTTGCAGGTGAAGATTGGAGATCGTTCCTTGTTGGAACATTATTTACTTGTTAGGATATCATTATATTGCCTTGTTATCTTAATGCATCTATATACTTGGTAAAGGGTGGAAGGCTCGGCCTTTTGCCTAGTGTTTTGTTCCACTCTTGCCGCCCTAGTTTCCGTCATATCGGTGTTATGTTCACGGATTTTGTGTTCCTTACGTGGTTGGGTGATAATGGGAACCCCTTGATAGTTCGCCTTGAATAAAACTCTTCCAGCAATGCCCAACCTTGGTTTTACCTTTTGCCTCCTAGCCTCTTTTTCCCTTGGGTTTCGGGAGCCCGAGGGTCATCTTATTTTAAAACCCCCCGGGCCAGTGCTCCTATGAGTGTTGGTCCACCTGTCAGCTGCCGGTGGCCACCAGGGGCAACTCTGGGCTGGCCTACCCGTACCTAAGACAATCTGAGTGTGCCCCGAGAATGAGATATGTGCAGCTCCTATCGGGATTTGTCGGCACATTCGGGCGGTGTTGCTGGATTTGTTTTAACTTGTCGAAGTGTCTTGTAGAACCGGGATACCGAGTCTGATCGGAATGTCTCGGGAGAAGGTATATTCCTTCGTTGACCGTGAGAGCTTGTCATGGGCTAAGTTGGGACTCCCCTGCAGGGATTTGAACTTTCGAAAGCCGTGCCCGTGGTTATGGGCAGATGGGAATTTGTTAATGTCCGGTTGTAGATAACTTGAACCTAAACTTAATTAAAATGAATCAACTATGTGTGTTACCGTGATGGTCTCTTCTCGGCGGAGTCCGGGAAGTGAACACGGTGTTGGAGTAATGCTTGCCGCAGGTTGTCCTCTAGTTATTCGTTCGCGCTTTGCCTTCTCTTCTCGCTCTCTTTTGCGAACAGGTTAGCCACCATATATGCTAGTCGCTTGCTGCAGATCCACATTTTACCTTACCTTACCTATAAGCTTAAATAGTCTTGATCGCGAGGGTGCGAGATTGCTGAGTCCCTGTGGCTCACAGATTACTTCCAAACCAGATGCAGGGCCTGATGACTCTGTTCTAGATGACGCGCTTGAGCTCAAGTGGGAGTTCGACGAGGACTCATGCCGTTACTATGTGTCTTTCCCTGATGATCAGTATTGGTGCCCAGTTGGGGCGATCGGGACCGTGTCGCATGTTGGGTTGATCTTTTATTTTGGCACCGTAGTCGGGCCATGAGTGATTGGATGATGTAATGCTATTTATGCACTTTGATTGACGTGGTGAGTGCAAGCCAACTATGTTCCTTCCCCTTTTATTATTTATATTACATGGGATGTTGTGAAGATTGCCTAACTTGCGACATTGCTTTCAATGCGGTTATGCCTCTAAGTCGTGCGTCCACACGTAGGAGATATAGCCGCATCGAGGGCGTTACATAATTCCCCTGAGAATTTTGATATATATATATATATATGTCCTATATAAAAATATTAGAGTTTTCTCTTAGTTTAACTTTTTCTCTCTGCCTTTATTTAAAAAAAGAGGGAAAGACCCAGGCGCGAGCCAGGACAACCGGCCCAGACCACACCCGAGCCGGCCTACCTCAGCGCCCGACCGAACCCTTCCCCCTCTCTCTCACCGACGCGCCGTCCCCACCTCATCTCTTTCCCCCTCGCCACACTATGCCGTGCCGGAGCGCGTTCGACGCCGCCGCCGCGTCCGGATTCCTCGGGATCACGATCCCGAGTTGCCCCCTGCTCCAAGTTGATGTCCTATAAATAGCCCTACCCCTCCTCTTCCGAATCCCCCTAAAGCCCTAGCCCAAAACCCACTACAGCTCACGCCCTCCTCCTTTGGATCTCGACGTCGACCGCTGCAGTCCGCTATCTGTTCCGACTCCGGTGAGGATCTCCCTGCCCTCAAATCTTGTGAGCCGAAACCCCTCAACCGCGCGCACCTCCCTGACATTCTCTCTCCGTCCAGGGATCGCCGGAGCCGCCGCCTTGAGCATCACCGCCCATCGCCGGAGCTGCAGAGCACCGGGCACTGTTTTCGCCACGCCTCGACGTTTGCGCCATCCCCGAGCTCCAACCACTCCACCACCGCCTCCGCCTCGCTCCGCCGCATCACCCCGACCTCGCCACTGCCGCCCCGGACCACCGGAACACCACCGCCACCAACGCCCGAGCCCTCCTCACCGTCGACCGCCGCGGTAAGCCACCGGACCCCAACCCACCGTTCAATCGGCAACCTACGATGTAGATTAGAGTTAGCGAATGGGTAGGTTTTTTTTATTAGACCGGTTTTATTTCACGGTTTGTTTCCGGTTTAGTTACTAGGTTTGGTTAGACCAAACCGATTGGTTTTTTTCTGTTAGCCCATGGACACAGTGACCTATTGATCGCCCGCGCGTTAGATAATTTTAGAGCGCTCACTGTTTCGGCCCGTTAGCGCCCTAGTTGTTTTAGTTTTATTCTTCGCTTCTGTTTTTAAAACAGAATAGTTCTGTTCTTGTAAAATCTGTATCTTTTAGGTTATTTATTATTTTTAGTTGATTCTTTTTTTGTTAGTTTACAAATTTCTTGTATTTTTTGTAGAAATTAGATTCGGCCATGTTTAAGTTTATAAAAATAGTTTTATATTAGTTTTAGTCAGATTAGTAATTCTGCTATAAATTGAGCTAGGATTATTATTTTTAGGTGATTCTTTTTGCCACTGCTTAGTTTTGACCTAGCCTAGCAGTAGGAACTTTTTGGGTATGTGTAGATTATATTAGAATTAGTTTTAGTCAAATCAAGCTTTCTAGTTTTATTTAGCTTGCTCCCACTTCCTGCTGTTCTAGTTATTATAGAATTTTAATTTACCCCTGCTATATTTTATTTTAGATTAGTTTCTGTAGTTATAGAGGGTGAACATTTATTTACAGCAAAATAAAAGTTTTATTTTATTTTCTAATTAGTTTTGTTTTAGGTATAACAGGAGTTCTACACTAGATATTGATTTGATTCTTTTTGCACCTAGTTTGGATGTTGTTTTCCTTTATGTTAGTTAGCAAAACCATTGTTTTGGATCTGTTAAGAAAAGTGTTAGTAGGTTAAAACTATTTCTTTGTTGTTGCTTGATGTGATGAAAACCTTGATTTTGTTTTCCTCGAGTTTTCTTTGATTTCGGTTTGAGTGCTTTTATGTTTTCCTTTAGCTTGCTGATATGTTATTAGTGAAATACTTATTTGTGCTATTGTTTGACTCGATAGAATTTCCGGAGTGCGAAGCTTGCTATCTCGAGTCACTAGCGTTTGAAGACCGTCAGCCAGGCAAGTCATTTGATCATGTTATACAATACCTATGATTTTTGTTGCATTAGAATTATCCCTCCCCACCATGCATGCAGTAGGAGAATTTGAAGTTATGTCTTGAGTAGTATCATGAGGTAGGATGAACCCAAATTCCCCTTGCTACTATTGCCCGGGACGATGTAGTTTACCTTGCTATGCTCGTAGACGGGGTTGGTTGAGAGTGTAAGTGCATCTAGTGCCACCCCTAGTTGGTTTTGGAGTATTGACGACAAACCTAGTTGAGGGACTAATGTGTTTGCGAGAATTGCAGGATAACACAGGTAGAAGTCCCTCATTGGTTCGGTTTTCCTACCAGAGATGTCCCCTAAAAATGTATGAAGACATTGAAGTCAAAGGTGGTATATGAAGATATTCACATTGAAGACTATGACAAGAGAAGACATCACATGAAGCCTATGGAGCTCGAAGACTTAGATCTTTCGTAGTTCTTTTTCTTCTTTATTGAGTCATAGGAACCACTCTACTGTTAAGTGGGGTCCAAGAGAACCAGTCAGAATGACTGAAGTGATGCTTAACCAAAACCTTTGTCTTCGAGTGAAGACTATGAGAGCGAATCTTGTCCAGAGTCGGACAAGTCAGCTTTGCTTGTAGCCCAAGTAAAGTTGCCGTGTGAGTTTGAAATCTGACCGTTGGAACACGTGCCAGTTCCTTAGTGACCCAGGGTCATTTCGGACAATTTAGGTCGGGTTGCCTAGTGGCTATAAATAGCCCACCCCCTACAACCAAAAACGGTTGGCTGCTCAGAGTTAGTGTACGGCTTTTGTCGTTTGAGAGCAACCCACCTCGAAGCCTTTGAGAGAGAATTCCTTGCAAGGATAAAGCCCTAACCACCCAAAGCCAAAGAGAATTAGGCATCACTTAAGTCTTCTTGTCTGTGTGATCTGAAGACTTATTACACTTGAGGACTGTGAATCCTCCAGCCGGTTAGGCGTCGCGTTCTGAGCATCCAAGAGACATTATGGATCGCTGGTGAATGAAGTCTGTGAAGGTTTGGCAGTCTACCTTGAAGACTTACCAGAGTGATTGGGCGAGGTCTGTGTGACCTTAGCTCAAGGGGAATACGGTGAGGACTGGGTGTCTTGAGCTGCGTGTTCAGGACTGGGTGTCCGGGACTGTGTGTCCTCAGGTTTAAATACCTAGCCGCCCTAACTAGATGTACAGTTGTCACAGCAACTGGAACTGGTCCAACAAATCATTGTCTTCAACGTGTCACTGGTTTCATCCTTTCCTTCCCTTTACTCACTGTTGGTCCTTGTGAAGTCATTGTATGATTGCACTATCTTTTATCTTCACTGAGTGACTGTGTGTTCTGTTTGGCTTCATAATATCTTCCTACCTGATCCTTACTACATTGCTGCTATTAGTCACTGTGCTTTCACTCCATTGAATACTTGACTATGGTTTGCCTAGTGTAGTCTACCTTCCGTTGCATGGTAATAGGTTTATTTTTATCGTTTGTCTTCATAACTTCCACATTTTGAACACTTTCATAAAAATCGCCTATTCACCCCCCTCTAGTCGATATAACGCACTTTCAATTGGTATCAGAGCAAGGTACTCCCTTGTTCTGTGTGATTCGGTTTAACTACCTGGAGTTTTAGCTATGTCGACTGCAGGGATAATTAAAGTCTCCGCTTCGTGCCCCGTCTTTGATGGAACTGAATATCCCTACTGGAAGAATGAGATGTGCATGCATCTTGAAGCCATTAACGTCGACCTATGGTATGTCGTCAAGAACGGCGTTCCCAAGGCTGGAGAAGGTGTCACTGCTGCTGACGTCAAGAAGTTTGTTCAATTGGACTCTACTGCCAAGAATATCATCTGTGGTCATCTGACCAAAGGACAGTATGGCCGCGTGAGTGCTTTGGAAACATCTAAGCTAGTCTGGGACTGGCTCTCCAAGGTCAACGAAGGCGTCTCAACCCAGAGAGATCAGAGAATCAGTGTCCTTCACAACCTCTTCAACCGCTTCAAGAGAAATGACAATGAGAATGTCCAGCTCACTTTTGACCGACTCACTGACATCAGGAATGAGCTTCAAGCCCTTGGCACTATGGAGATCACCAAGCATGAAGTCGTCAAGACACTACTGAGATCACTTGACAGTTTGTTTGACACCCTAGCCCTGATGATTCAAGAACGTCCTGATTTCAAGACACTCGATCCGTCTGACATACTTGAGAGGCTCAACACACATGAGTTTCAGCTTTCTGAGAAAAGAGATATCTACGGTCCTAACTATGGGCGAACTCGTGCCTTGAAGGCAAAAGCTGTCTCCTCATCTGAAGAAGAATCTGACAGCAGTTTTGATGATCCTGAAGACATTGGAAGGGAACTTGCTATGCTTGTGAAGAAGTTCCAAAAATTCACCAAGAAGAAAGGTTTCAGAAAGTCTTCACGATCAAGCTCAAGGAATGATGAAGTTTCTGCTCATGACTACAAGAAGAAAACATGTCACAAGTGCAAGAAACCTGGCCACTTCATCTCTGAGTGTCCTCAGTGGGACAATGAGAACAAAAAGAAGAAGAAGAGCAAGGAATATGACTCTGACGATAAGAAGAAGAAGAAGAAGAAATACTCAAAGTCTTCTTCCAAGTCTTCTTCAAAGTCTTCATCACACAAGAAGAGCTCAGCTGGCAAGGCACATGCGTTTGTTGGCAAGGAAATGGATTCAGAGGAGGAGTCCGCTTCTGAGGAGGCAGAGGTGGAGTCTGAGGAGGAGTCCGATTCTGGCGTCGCAAGTCTGGCTACAGCATACGTTGCCAAGTCCATCTTCAACACTGAAGACAATGACCTCATCACTAACACCAATGCAAATGACAAGGACTACTCCGCTCCTACCTACTGCTTCATGGCACGCGGTGCCAAGGTAAACACACGCACTACTCACTATCAAACATCCAGTGACGATGACTTTGATTGTGGTTCAAAACCCAGCTACAAAACACTTGCTAAAATTGCAACTGAACAACAGAAAGCCATGGAACATATTCAAAAACTGTTAGACAAAAGCGATGATCTGTTAGGCGCTGAAATGACTCGATCTGAGTCCTTAATTGAAGACATAAAAAATCTTCACGATAAGTATGAGGAACTTGAAAGTCATCATGAAACGCTCTCAACAACTCATGAAAAGCTTTCCTATGATTATCTTCAAAGGAAGCAAGATCTTGAGATATTGAGAGCGGCTCATGAAGATCTTCAAAAGGAAAACGAGTCACTTCGCGCCGAACAGATCAGCTCCGCTCAGGAAAGATTTGAACCACCATGTCTTAAGTGCATTGAGCGTGATAATGCTACTACTGTTGCTGAATGTTCTACTGCTGCTACTGTTGCAATATCTTCAACTGTTGATGTGGGAACTAACCCCACTGCTGAGGATTCCACTGCTATTGCTGACGAGAATGCTAGGTTGAAGACATTGCTTGAAACAGGGATGTACAAAAGTCTTAAAGGGCATCAGACACTATGTGATGTCCTCAAAAAGCAGATCTTGAACCGAAACCCGAGGAAAGAGGGTGTTGGGTTCGTAAGGAAAATGAATGTTGATGGCTCTTACTGGAAACCTGAGCAGTACCCCAAAACCACATGGGTTGCTGTAAAGGAATCTTCAGTAGATCTATCCAATCTATCTGGCTTCTCTTGTGCAAACCCCATTGTCCTTGATGAATCCTTTGATGCAAACTATAAATTGTTTAAGAATCAGAATGGTGAAGTGTTTGCCAGGTACATTGGTACTAACTGCAGGAATGGACCGCCTATGAAGAAGATCTGGGTTCCAAAAAAGTGTCTGGAGTATCTTCCTGTGAATGTCATCATGACACCACACGTGAAGAAGACAAACCTCAGACCACAGGCTTCACACGGTCCAAAGGTGTCATACAGATAGAGCACTCACCTGAGTCGCACTAACGCAAATGTTTTGCAGGGAAACCATACTCGGGCCTATGAATATGAGCGCGGTTCATCAAACCACCATAAGACCAAGAACTATTCTGCTTATTCTTATGAGTACTATTGTCCGCCTGCAAGACTTTTTGCTAGGGCTCCAAAGCCAAAGTTCTCAGATGCTGCACTTAGACTTATTGCTTCTAAGCCACCCTTGAAGATGTGGGTGGCTAAGAAAGCTTAACTCTCTTTTGCAGGGAAAGGTCTCCAGCAGAAAACCAAAATCGTCTGACGCTATTGCTGGGGACCTTAAACATCTTGTAGGGCGCAAGATCAAATGCCCGAATGGTCTTACTATGTACTTCGTTCCTGAATCGCTTGGTACTCTCCCTATTAGTCCTAATCTGGATCTAAGCTTTCATAACCCACTGGTTCGTCAAATGTTTTTGCTTCACAATTCTCTTCGTGAAGCCTATCCCCCTAACTGCACTGTAGGGTATGACACCAGCGTCTTCAGAATGGATTATTGATAGTGGGTGTACCAATCACATGACTGGCAAAAGAAGCCTTCTTATGGACTCAACCTTACGTCCATCCGACAAGAGTCACATCACATTTGCTGACACTGGTAAAACTAAGGTACTGGGTCTAGGTAGAGTTGCAATCTCAAAGGATCAACACATGGATAAAGTCATGCTTGTTGAATCCCTTGGCTTCAACTTAATGTCTGTCTCAATGCTTTGCGATTTGAACATGATCGTAATATTTGGAAAATATTGCTGCCTTGTACTAATGGAATCTGACAAGTCTCTAGTGTTTGAAGGGTATCGGAAAGATGATTTGTACGTAGTAGATTTCTCGGTAGGACCACAGCTTGCCGTATGTCTTCTAGCAAAGGCTTCAGAATGCTGGCTCTGGCATCGGAGGCTGGGGCATGCTGGCATGAGGAATCTCCACACCCTTGCAAAGAAGAAGCATGTCATAGGCATCGAGGGCATCAAGTTCAAGAAAGATCACTTATGCGGTGCCTGTGAAGCAGGGAAGATGACAAGGGCCAAACATCCCTCAAAGACAATCATGACAACCTCTCGACCCTTCGAACTGCTCCACATGGATCTTTTCGGTCCCACTCATTACTCAACTCTTACTACTACTGCTTGCCTCTATGGCTTTGTTATTGTTGATGATTATTCTAGATATACTTGGGTGCACATAATCCTCTACAAGATTGAAGTGCAGGATGTCTTCAGACGCTTCGCCAATCGAGCAATGAACAACTATGGCGCCAAGATAAAGCACATCAGAAGTGACAATGGCACTGAATTCAAGAACACCGGCCTTGATACATATCTTAATACCTTGGGCATCACACATGAATTCTCAGCCCCGTACACGCCACAGCAGAATGGCGTCGTCGAACGCAAGAACAGAACACTCATTGAGATGGCCCGAACGATGCTTGATGAATACAAGACTCCAAGAAAATTCTGGCCTGAAGCCATTGATACTGCATGCCATACAATCAATCGTGTTTATCTTCACAAGATTCTAAACAAGACATCTTATGAGCTCCTTACTGGCAAGAAGCCAAATGTCAGTTACTTCAGAGTATTTGGTGCCAGGTGCTGGATCAAAGATCCACATCACACTTCAAAATTTGCACCAAAAGCACATGAGGGTTTTATGCTTGGATATGGAAAGGATTCACACTCCTACAGAGTCTTCAATCTCTTTCATTATAAAGTGGTTGAAACAGTGGATGTGCGGTTTGATGAGACTAACGGTTCGCAAAGAGAGCACCTCCCAAATGTGCTAGATGAAGTTCCATCCAGCGAATCAATCAAGCTTATGGGAACCGGAGAAATCATACCCTCTGAAGCTCAACCTGAAGAGGAACTTATCATCTCCGCACCTGATCAACCTGAAGACAATGCTCAGTCTGAAGACAATCCCACTAACAATGACAATGATCAGCAAGAGCAAAACCTTCGCCCTGTACATCCTCGTGCTGCCAATGAAGTGCAGATTGAGAGAATAATTGACAGCATCAATGCACCTAGTCCGCTCACTCGTTCAAGGGCAACTCAGCTAGCAAATTTCTGTGGGCATTTCGCATTCGTCTCAATTACAGAACCAAAGAAAGTTGAAGAAGCCTTCATGGAACCTGAATGGATTCAAGCTATGCAAGAAGAGCTTCAACAGTTTGAGCTGAATAATGTATGGGAACTAGTTAAGCGTCCTGATCCTCGGAAGCACAACATAATAGGCACCAAATGGATATACTGCAACAAGCAAGATGAGCATGGTCAAGTTGTCAGAAACAAAGCTCGTCTCGTTGCTCAAGGATATACTCAAGTGGAAGGCATTGACTTCGATGAAACATTTGCTCCTGTGGCTCGACTTGAAGCCATACGCATACTGCTGGCCTATGCAAATCAGCATAACATACTTCTATATCAAATGGATGTGAAGAGCGCCTTTCTCAATGGCAAGATTGAAGAAGTGTATGTTGCACAACCGCCTGGCTTTGAAGATCTGAAACATCCTGACATGGTATACAAGCTCAACAAGGCACTGTATGGCCTCAAACAAGCCCCTCAGGCCTTGTATGACACACTCAAATACTTCCTGAAGAGCAAAGGCTTCATACCTGGTTCCCTAGACCCCACTCTCTTCACGAAGACATATGATGGTGAACTGTTTGTGTGCCAAATATATGTGGATGACATTATCTTCGGCTGCACCAATCAGAAGTACAGTGAAGAGTTTGGATATATGATGCAAGAGCAATATCAGATGTCCATGATGGGAGAGCTTAAGTTCTTCCTCGGTCTCCAAATACGACAGCAACGCAACGGCATCTTCATATCTCAAGAGAAGTATCTCAAAGATTGCCTGAAGAAGTTCGGTATGCAAGGCTGCAAAGGCTTCACAACGCCAATGCCAGCCAAGCATTATCTGGGTCCTGACGACAATGGTAAAGAGTTCGACCAAAAGGTATACCGCTCCATGATTGGTTCTTTGCTTTATCTATGTGCATCTAGGTCAGATATCATGCTTAGTGTTTGCATGTGTGCTCGATTCCAAGCGGCACCAAAGGAGTCGCATCACTTAGCTGTGAAGCGAATTCTTCGATATTTAGCTCACACCCCAACTCTAGGATTATGGTATCCAAAGGGCTCAGAGTTTGATTTGGTTGGATTCTCGGATGCTGATTATGCTGGTGACAAAGTGGATCGCAAGTCTACATTAGGCACATGTCACTTTCTGGGACGATCACTTGTATGTTGGTCTTCAAAGAAGCAGAACAAGAAGACTTTGGGTTTAGATTTCAACCCTGGTCCCTCTACTCCCCGTGCCGATGGAACTCGCGAAGCTGAACCCAATCTTCTTGGGCCCTTCTACAACCTTGAAGGTCTCATCACTCACATCGTGGTTCAAGGGACAGCCGTGAATGAGCCTGCAGATGACGTTGAATCAGATGAAGCGCCTGCAACGTCGAAGCCAAAGAAGCTAAAGCAGCCAAAAGCTTCAAAGCCGGCCTCTGCACCAAAAATCTCATGGGCGAAGCCACTGGCAACTGCACCTCCTGAAGAACCTCAAGAATATTATGAAGCCCATTGTGACCGAACCTCTCGCACCAAGGCAGGAAGCAGATCCCATTGTCTTCCCAACTAGAATGACTGGCTCGAAGCCAAAAGCACGGTCAACCGCTTCAGAGCTGAAGAAGACGAGGACTGCTGAGGCTGAAGCCAGGAAGAGGAAACATCCTGAAGCCTCTCCTACTACCCCCTCCAAGAAGAAGAGGAAGACCAAGAAAGAACGGGCTGCTCCCACAGAGCCCTTGATTGTTGAACCCATCTCCATGGTTCACCCTGACGCTGAATCTCAAGAACATCAACTGACAATCCATGAGCCTAATTTCGCAGAGGCTCATGATGCTGAAGACTTTCCAGCAGCTGATCCCATCGATGCTGAAGACATTGGTCACCATGACCATGTAGAAGATGGTGCAGTCCTTCCTCAGCTCAAGCACAGTGAACTCATCAGCATTGGTCATCCTCTGACGCCAATTGCTCAGGATGTTTCATGGGCTGATCGCCCAGAAGAGGAAGAAGACTTTGCGGCCCAGCCAACTCCAACTACACAGGCGTCGCCTGTGTTGCGCAGGCTTCGCAAAGGACCAAGGCCTCAAGTCTCTGCGTCTGAAGCTGGAGCCGTTGAAGACATTCTGGCTGCATCAGCCGATGAAGAAGAAGTCCCACAAGCTGCTACTCCCCTGTCCCACCAAGAAGCGGTTCTCGAGGAGAACGTGATTGTGACCGACCCTCCAGCTCATCAAGTGGAGGTTGAAAATCTTGAGGCTTCCACCACCAACACCACTGAAGCCACTGACGCTATCATGGCTGAAGCTAATGTGGAGCCCTCACCAACAAAAGCACCAGAAGTCAGCGAAGCCACTGATCCCACTGCTTCTGTTCCCGCGCCTGCTGCCGGCCCTCAGTTCGACTATCATGTTGAGCACAGGCCTCAGGTGCAGAAGCCTATCCCAAGATTGCCCAGGTTCCCAGGTCCTGCATCAGCACCTGGATCCTTCAATATCAATGGCTTCAGAGCAGACAACACATTCTTCAATAGCTCTAGGAACCCCTACTCAAGGGAAAGAATATCATCTGATCAGTTCTGGAGCTATCCGCAGCGAAGCTATTACTCCTTCATTCTCTACAATCAAGGTCGCATCTTCCCACACAAGCATCTTGACATTGAAGCAATAGCTGGTCTGCCCTGTCTGGAAGAAGCTCTGGATTGCTTCAAGGAGGTTGGATTGCTGCCGTTCGTCACTGACCAAGAGCATTGGAATGAAGAGTTGCTGCTCCAATTCTATGCCACACTTCACATCCGCGGGTATAACAAAGATCCGAAGACTTGGGTCCTGGAGTGGATGACAGGAAATGTTCATCACGAAGCCAAAGCCTTTGACATCATTGAGCTCACTGGTCTACCCACTCCTGGCGATCTCTACGAATCCGGCTGTCAACTTCATAGTGAAGCTGTGGAGAGCATCTTTCAGAAGCCTGAACCTAACATGAGTCAGATGCTCAGTATGATGAAGCCATTGCCCCAAGATGCTGAATATCCCAAAGAGTTCCTTGTTGAAGACCTTGAGTATCTGCCAAGAACTATTTATCACATCATAAGGCGAACTCTCTGGCCCATCAAAGGACACTCTCCACATGCCAACCTGGAAGGTGCAATGAAGACTTTGGTCTTCTATATTCTTCATGGCAAATGCTTCAATGCACAGGACTTCTTCATTCGCCAACTTGCTGCATCAGGCTCTGATCTGTTTGGCTTGAAGTTCTACGCCCCATGGGTAATGCGGCTGATCAAACTTCACTCCGCTATCTCATATCAGCCATCTGCTCGCAATCATCGGATTTTTCTGCCTGATGTGGATATGTCTATTGAAGCCATCTATCCTGAGCCTGCCAAGGAACCTCTAAGTCTTCAGAATGCAGAGCATCAAAGTTTTTCTCAGAACATTGAAGGAGTTGAAGCAGTCACTCGTGTGTATCCTTTGGCTGGCACTACACGTGCACCGCATCCTGCTCTCACTGAAGCCACTGACAGTACAACTTCCCCACGACCCAAGAAGCGCACTCGTGTTCTCAATGAGCGAGAGCTTCTTGTGGCTCTTCATCAGAAACAGGATAGGCATCATGACTGGCTGAAGCGTCAAATGCAAAGCCTCTTGGTGGATGTTAATCGCATTCGCAATCTTGCCACCAAGAATGCCTTTGTTGCCCATGAAACCTCTCGACGCACATGGAAAGGGCTGACACTGATGTGTTCTGAAGATGATCTTCAAGAGGATGGCTTCTCTGAGCGCTTCAAATTTGACTCCACACCTCCTCGAAGGGCAGTGCTGCGACGAACTCCATCTCTTGAAGACTCTGAGTTCTCTTCCTCTGCTGCAACTGTAAATGCCAGAGTGATCGAGGATGAAGATGATGCTACTTCACCGCCACCTCCTTCAGCACGCTTCGACACTGCTCCAAGCTCTTCTGCACCGCCGAACACCACCGATGACCCTGCTGCTTCACCTACTCTTCATGGGAACGAGTAGATGCTCTATTTCTTCAAACCTTTTTGGTCCTTACTGACAAAAGGGGGAGAAGCATATGAGTTTGATAGTCTTCAAGCGGGTCCATATGGGCGGGTGCTTCATATTTTTGCTTCGTGTTTACAACTCTCGTTTTGATACATTTGGTTCTTTGAGTTGTAACACTTAAACTCGATGGTCGTCTGCTACTTATTTGCCATTTTGTGATGCGATGATAAATTCCACATGTGCGACGATAAATTCCGCACTTAGATCATTTTGCAGACGTCCATTTTCCATTATGCATGTCATTATCTTCACATACCTTCACATGCATAGTGGATTGTCATCATAAGTTGAAAAGGATCTTCACAAGCACAACCTGCCATGTGCATTTGCATTCCAAAAGCAAATTACTTATATGCACATCTTTAGGGGGAGCCCTTGCAACTTATGAAGACAATTCCTTATCCTTTACAATTTCACATATTATATTCCCCGTTGAAAACTTCAACTAGTTTGTCATCAATCACCAAAAAGGGGGAGATTGTAAGTGCATCTAGTGCCACCCCTAGTTGGTTTTGGAGTATTGACGACAAACCTAGTTGAGGGACTAATGTGTTTGCGAGAATTGCAGGATAACACAGGTAGAAGTCCCTCATTGATTCGGTTTTCCTACCAAAGATGACCCCTAAAAATGTATGAAGACATTGAAGTCAAAGGTGGTATATGAAGATATTCACATTGAAGACTATGACAAGAGAAGACATCACATGAAGCCTATGGATCTCGAAGACTTTGATCTTTCGTAGTTCTTTTTCTTCTTTATTGAGTCATAGGAACCACCGTACTGTTAAGTGGGGTCCAAGAGAACCAGTCAGAATGACTGAAGTGATGCTTAACCAAAACCTATGTCTTCAAGTGAAGACTATGAGAGCGAATCTTGTCCAGAGTCGGACAAGTCAGCTTTGCTTGTAGCCCAAGTAAAGTTGCCGTGTGAGTTTGAAATATGACCGTTGGAACACGTGTCAGTTCCTTAGTGACCCAGGGTCATTTCGGACAAATCAGGTCGGGTTGCCTAGTGGCTATAAATAGCCCACCCCCTAAACCAAAAACGGTTGGCTACTCAGAGTTAGTGTACGGCTTTTGTCGTTTGAGAGCAACCCACCTCGAAGCCTTTGAGAGAGAATTCCTTGCGAGGATAAAGCCCTAACCACCCAAAGCCAAAGAGAATTAGGCATCACTTAAGTCTTCTTGTCTGTGTGATCTGAAGACTTATTGCACTTGAGGACTGTGAATCCTCCAGCCGGTTAGGCGTCGCGTTCTGAGCATCCAAGAGACATTGTGAATCACCGGTGAACGAAGTCTGTGAAGGTTTGGGAGTCTACCTTGAAGACTTACCAGAGTGATTGGGCGAGGTCTGTGTGACCTTAGCTCAAGGGGAATACGGTGAGGACTGGGTGTCCTGAGCTGCGTGTTCAGGACTGGGTGTCCGGGACTGTGTGTCCTCAGGTTTAAATACCTAGCCGCCCTAACCAGACTACAGTTGTCACAACAACTGGAACTGGTCCAACAAATCATTGTCTTCAACGTGTCACTGGTTTCATCCTTTCCTTCCCTTTACTCACTGTTGGTCCTTGTGAAGTCATTGTATGATTGCACTATCTTTTATCTTCACTGAGTGACTGTGTGTTCTGTTTGGCTTCATAATATCTTCCTACCTGATCCTTACTACATTGCTGCTATTAGTCATTGTGCTTTCACTCCATTGAATACTTGACTATGGTTTGCCTAGTGTAGTCTACCTTCTGTTGCATGGTAATAGGTTTATTTTTATCGTTTGTCTTCATAACTTCCACGTTTTGAACACTTTCATAAAAATCGCCTATTCACCCCCCCCCTCTAGTCGATATAACGCACTTTCAGAGAGATTCATAAGGGAGATGTGAGAGTCAAGATGATGACAACCCCATGACTTCAAGATCAAGATGGACTTCTGATTCACTACTGGGTGGAGGACGGTTGACGGGCACCCTGGAGAAACCAGCGGATGGCCGGGATGCATGGAGAAGCGCCATGACATCTTGCGGAAAGTTTTACCCAGCCACGAAGAGACGGATGGATACCCCTTGACCGGAAGCTTACCTGTGCAGCCGCAAGCCATTATGGGCTCTGGCTAGTTTGACCTTAGGCATGACTCTGGACGGACGGTGCCAGCAGATGTAGAAGAACGGTAGGACATGGATGGGTACCGGCAGTGCTCGGAGAAACTCTACGGAAGACCCTGTTTCGTGCATCCCGTCTTCAAACACCAGGCAGTGCGAGGACATAAAGGAGGGAACAATTCTTGCGGGTAAAGTGCACAAGACTCTGCAGAGTAACAACCTAATCGATTAGCCATGTCCCCGGTTACAGATAAATGAGCCTTTGGAAACTAGAGTATTTCAGAAATCTCAACACCGAACAAATAAATTAATTGAGGGTTTAATTAATAATTGGGAATGAGACATTGGTTGGTGGAACCATCTCAATAACTACCAACATTTTGTAGTAATTGTAAGCAAGTCCTTTGTTGTAGGGAAAAACTGGCTTTTTCGCAAAAACATAAAACTTAGAGCCCCACAGCCAAATTGCATATAGTGTTAGCTTTATTATTGTTGTTCTCTCTATGACTTGCCAGCATATTCTAAATGCTGACCTACACGGCTGCAACGTCTCATGTTGCAGAGGAGTTTTCCGACCAGGAGTGAGGCTACGATCTACACTTGGCGATTGTCCTATGGAGTCGGATGGACTCACTATTCGTCTACGCTTCCGCAGCTTATTTAGTTTATTTCTCATGAGTTGGCCTTCGGCCGAATTTATTATGATGTAATAAAGACTCGATATGAGAACCATGTAATAAATTCAGGTGTGATTGAACTTTGAATCTTTTCATCAATGTACTTTGTGTGCCAGCATGATCTTGGGATGGTACAGCTACATAGAGACTTGACCGATTTTGGGTCGGGTCGTTACAGAGATGGTATCAGAGCACACGCTGACCGTAGGACGTAACCCCTAGGATCGGAAAGCCATAGGAAGAAACTATTTTTTTTATGTCCTTATCATTCCGTAATACTCCCCTGTTCATTTCTGACTTCTCTCCGATTTCAACATTCTAGATGGCCGTCAAGTTCATCCCAGTTCTTCTCCCGGAGTTTTGCCAGCCAGATGAGACAATGCTTTTCGGCAGGAGGCTGGTCCAGATCACCAAGGAATTGAAGATTGCTCTACCGTCTATCACCGGGACCCCTATCATGGCATTTCCAGAAGACCGTCGTTATAGGATTAAGGTGCATATACCAGGGAGGACTTTCGGAAGTCTCTCAGCGCCCGTTGACTTCAAGTTCACTGCTCCCACTTGGATACTCGGGAGAGACATAGCAGTTCATAGTGCACTTGGACGCATCCAGGAGGAATACAGGACCGAGCTTGTTGGATCAGACGGTTTCTCGTAGGACTGCAGATGGAGAGATTATCCGCACCATAGATGACGACTCCGTTCACTCATATGTCCAAGACTTGGAGGCTCACATCAGGGCTCTAGAGATTCAGATGCGTAAGAGCTTGAAGACGGTCCAAAAGTTGCATCTTCATGAAATTGAACTGGAGGATGCAACACGTGAAGCCCACTATGAACATGAGGATGAAGTCAAGGATTTTATGGAAAGACTCGAGGACCGGAAGAAATATATTGCCACACTGGAGAAGAAGATGGACCTGGGAGAAGACCTTTTCCCGAGTGGAGATGATGGACCTCTCATGAGCAATGACCAGGATTATGAAGAGAGCTCCACCGAAGGAAGCCGCAAGAGGAGGCGCCGCACCAGAGGATGACGCACCAGAGGACGCAGGGATAATTGATGAAGACATTTAGTCGACCGCCATGTTATTTTATTTTCGTCGATCAGTTAGGCCGTCATTTTCGATTAGTCATGAGATCTTGTAATCCGAGTTTGAACCTTGTTTGAGATGAATGAATAAATGATTGGTGTGATTGTGTTTGTGCATTCATTTGGGTAGTGCTATTTTCTCATTAGACCCTTGTTCTATTCTAATTTCTCATCCACTCCATAACACCAGATGCCTCCGAGACGTGACCCCGGTTTCACTTTCCCGCCGGAGCTCACCCAGCTGATTCAACAGCAGAATGCCTTAATGCAAATGATCATCCAAAACCAAGGCAACAACAACAACAACAATCCACCGCCGCCACCCCCTATCGATAACCTGACCCGGTTCCTAAGGCTGAATCCGCCGGTGTTCTCTAGTAGCACCGAGCCGATTGTAGCTGATGATTGGCTCTGCAAGATCGGAAGGGATCTAACAACTGCTGGATGCACAGATGCTGAGAAGGTGCGTTTTGCCGCACATCAACTGAATGGACTGCAGCCTCTTGGTGGGAAAACTACACAACCACTTATCCGGTCGCCACCATGACATGGGATCAGTTCCAGCGGGCTTTCCGCACCGCGCATGTCTCAGCTGGAGCCATGAGTCTGAAGAAGCGTGAGTTCCGCAACTTACGCCAGGGGAACCGTACTGTGGGGCAGTATGTGGATGAGTTCAGCAAATTATCTCGATATGCCCCAGATGATGTGGCCACAGATGCCGCAAAACAGGAGAAGTTTCTTGAGGAACTCAATGATGAGCTGGGAATTCAGCTAATGTTGGCTACCTTCAACAACTACCAGGAGCTGGTAGACAAGGCCACTATACTTGAAGGCAAGCATCAGCAGATTGAAAGCCGCAAGCGGAAATATGGCTAGGGAAAGTACAACTCCGGAGCTCAGCAGAAGCCCCGCTATGCCCCATATTCGGGAGGACATACCCATCACAACCATGGAGGACACAATCATGGAGGACATAACCATGGAGGGAATGGGAACAATCGCAACCACGACAACAACCCCAAGTCAGGCAATGGAGGCAACGGCAACCAGCACCGTCCTGCTCTGACTCAGAAGGATCTGAGTCACATCACCTGTTTCAAGTGCCAAAAGACAGGACACTATGCCACCGACTGCCCAGAGGCCAAGCAGAGGAATGGAAACGGCAACGGCAATGGAAGCTCAGCAAAGAAGCCCAACCCTTTTCCTCGTGCTCAGGTGAATCACATTGACATGGAGGATGTCTATGATCAGCCAGAAACTGTGGTTGGTAAGTTTTTATTAAATTCATGTCCAGTATTGGTACTCTTTGATTCCGGTGCAACGCATTCATTCATATCAAGGGTAGTTGTGGAAAAGTACGGGTTGCCCACTAGAACCCTTAGAACCCTGATCCAAGTCACTTCTCCAGGAGGAGAGATGATGGCAGGCTTAGGCTGTCATTCAACCCTCAGCATCGGAAATCATGATTTTCCCGTAGACCTCATAGTCTTAGAATCCCAGGGATTGGACGTGATTCTAGGCATGGACTGGTTGACGAAGTTTGAAGGGAACATCGAATGTGCCCGCAAGACGATTTTGCTCACCACCCCAGAGCGGAAGAGGATCAAGTATGTATCCAGACGCACACTGATAAAGAAGCAGGTGAATTCCCTCACGGGAGTGGTTCAGGAGGAAGTGCCTGTAGTACAAGATTTTCCAGATGTATTTCCGGAGGAATTACCAGGAATACCACCGGATAGAGAAATAGAATTTTTGATCGAGTTATTACCGGGCACAGCCCCAATATCCAAGAGACCTTATCGGATGCCCCCGAATGATTTGGAAGAGATCAAGCCGCAGATCAAGGAATTATTGGAGAAAGGATATATTCGCCCAAGTTCGTCACCTTGGGGGCCCCAGTTCTTTTGGTAGAGAAGAAGGATGGAACCCTGAGAATGGTTGTAGATTATCGTTCATTGAATGATGTGACCATCAAGAATAAGTACCCTCTACTGATGATTAATGATTTATTTGATCAGCTAGTCGGAGCCAAAGTATTTTCCAAGATCGATCTTTGATCAGGGCATCACCAGCTGAAGATTCGTGAACAGGATATACCCAAAACAGCTTTCACCACCATGTATGGTTTATATGAGTATACCGTCATGTCATTCGGATTGACTAATGCCCCTACGTATTTCATGAGCATGATGAACACGGTATTTATGGAATATCTAGACAAGTTTGTCGTGGTGTTCATCGATGACATATTGGTTTTCTCCAAGAGCGAGTAAGAGCACAAGGAACATCTGCGTCTAGTCCTGGAGAAACTCCGAGAACATCAGTTATATGCCAAGTTCAGCAAATGTGAATTTTGGTTGAAGGAAGTCGGATTCCTCGGACATGTTATTTCAGGAGAAGGAATAGTAGTCGACCCCACCAAGGTTGAATCGGTCACCAACTGGCAATCCCCCACCTCAGTCAAGGAGATCCGTAGTTTTCTCGGGCTTGGAGGATATTATCGAAGATTTATTGAGAATTTCTCCAAGATTGCTAAACCCATGACCGAGCTGTTGAAGAAGGAAACAAAGTACATTTGGACCGAGGATTGTGAAGCCAGTTTTCAGGAGTTGAAGAAACATCTGGTTACAGCCCCAGTACTCATTTTGCCGGACATACACAAGGATTACCAGGTGTATTGTGACGCTTCTCGTCAAGGGCTCGGAGGAGTGCTCATGCAGGAAGGAAAAGTTGTAGCTTATACCTCTAGACAGCTATGACCTCACGAGATGAATTATGCCACACACACGATTTGGAATTAGCAGCCGTAGTGCACGCACTCAAGACGTGGAGACATTTCCTTGTCGGAAATAGTTGTTATGTTTACACGGATCATAAGAGCTTGAAGTACATTTTCACGCAGAAGGAGTTGAACCTCAGACAAAGGAGATGGCTTGAATTGATCAAGGACTATGATATGAGATTGCATTATCACCCAGGGAAAGCAAATGTTGTAGCAGATGCCTTGGGCCGTAAAAGCCATGTGAACACCCTCATAGCTGGAGGATTACCTTAGAATTTAGCCGACGATCTCAGAGATCTCCGATTGGAAATAGTACCAAGAGGATTTGTCGCCACCTTGGATATTTAGTCCACCCTGACCGAAAAGTTCCGTGAAGCGCAAAAGACGGACAAGGAAATTGCAGAGATAAAGGAAAAGATGAGTAACGGAAAGGCTAAAGGTTTTCGTGAGGATGAACACGGAACTTTATGGTTTGAGGATCGTATCTATGTGCCTAATGACCCAGAGGTCAGGAAGTTAATTCTTCAGGAGGCCCATGACTCACCGTACTCGATTCACCCAGGCAACACCAAGATGTATCTGGACTTGAAGGAAAGTTTCTGGTGGACAGGTATGAAGAAGGATATTGCCGAGTATGTAGCAGTATACGATGTTTGTCAGCGAGTAAAGGCGGAACATCAGAAGCCGGCAGGGTTACTTCAACCACTGCCGATTCCCGAGTGGAAATGGGAAAAACTTGGAATGGATTTTATCACAGGATTACCCAGGACCCGTTTAGGTTATGATTCTATCTGAGTAGTAGTTGATCGCTTGACCAAGGTAGCTCATTTCATTCCCGTGAAGACTACATATACCAGCGCTACGTTAGCCAAGATATACATGACCAGGATCGTATGTCTGCAAGGAGTTCCGAGGAGTATCGTGTCAGATAGAGGAACACAATTTACCTCAAAGTTTTGGAATCAGTTACATGAAACTTTGGGTACGAGGCTGGAGTTCAGTACCGCTTTTCATCCGCAGACAGATGGACAGACCGAAAGAGTCAACCAGATTCTGGAGGACATGTTGAGAGCTTGTGCGCTAGACTATGGGTCTAGCTGGGATGACAATTTGCCATACGCAGAGTTCTCATACAACAACAGCTATCAGACCAGTCTAAAGATGGCCCCTTTCGAAGCTCTATATGGGAGGAGGTGCAGAACACCATTGCTGTGGGATGGTGTTGGAGACCGAAAACTTTTTGGTCCCGATCTTATCAGAGACTCCGAAGAGAAAGTCAAGCTGATTCAAGATAGACTCAAGATAGCCCAGTCGAGACAAAAGAGTTATGCTGACAGTAAATGCAAGGAGATAACGTATGAAGTTGGAGACCGAGCATATCTCTGTGTGTCCCCACTTCGTGGAATCAAGAGATTTGGGGTTAAAGGAAAATTAGCACCCAGGTTCATTGGCCCCTACAAAATCCTCGAACGCAGAGGAGAAGTTGCGTATAAGCTGGAATTGCTAGAAGGATTGTCAGGAGTTCACGATGTCTTTCACGTATCCCAGCTGAAAAATGCCATGCCGAGATGGCCGATATTCCTTTGAGAGACACAGTGCCCCTAGAGGTCATACAGCTGGATAGTGATCCGACTTATGAGGAAAAACCCGTCAAAATTCTCGAGACTGCGAACAGAGTTACCCGTAGCAAGATCATCAAGTTTTGCAAGGTTCTGTGGAGCCACCATTCCGAGGAGGAAGCCACCTGCGAGCGAGAAGAAGATCTCCGCCAGGACCACCCGCACCTATTTGCTAGCCAACCCGAATCTCGAGGGCGAGATTCATCTTAAGGTGGGTAGGTTTGTAACATCCCAAATTTTCAATTTGGAATGTTTTACAAATATTAGTTAAGCATCTATGCATTTTGTTTGAATTGTGTGGCATTTGGAATTTTTTTCCAGAGGCATTTGAGTTGTTGTTTGAGTTGGATTCACCTTGGCAATTGAAAGTGATCCCTGACAAATACTTGAGCAAAAGTATGAGAGGAGTAAACATGACACTCCAAAGAAAAATGTCAGAAGAAAATATTGCCAAAAGGTTTGAATTCAAATTTGAATTTTTATTCGGAGTTGCAGAAAATGTTTTTTAGTTTGTGTTTTTGCCTCTGGAAAAATGTCCATGTTGTAGCATTAATTCCCCTGAGAATTTTGATATATATATGTCCTATATAAAAATATTAGAGTTTTCTCTTAGTTTAACTTTTCTCTCTGCCTTTATTTAAAAAAAAAGAGGGAAAGACCCAGGCGCGAGCTAGGCCAACCGGCCCAGCCCACACCCGAGCCGGCCTACCTCAGTGCCCGACGCGCCGGCCCCATCTCATCTCTTTCCCCCTCGCCATGCTATGCCGTGCCAGAGCGCGTTTGACGCCGCCGCCGCGTCCGGATTCCTCGGGATCATGATCCCGAGTCGCCCCCTGCTCCAAGTTGATGTCGTATAAATAGCCCTACCCCTCCTCTTCCGAATCCCCCTAAAATCCTAGCCCAAAACCCACTTCAGCTCACGCCCTCCTCCTTTGGATCTCGACGTCGACCGCCGCTGTCCGCCGTCTGTTCCGACTCAAGTGAGGATCTCCCTGCCCTCAAATCTTGTCAGCCGAAACCCCTCAACCGCGCGCACCTCCCTGACATCCTCTCTCCGTCCAGGGATCGCCGGAGCCGCCACCTTGAGCATCACCACTCGTTGCCGGAGCTACAGAGCACCGGGCTCTGTTTTCGCCACGCCTCGACGTCCGTTCCGTCCCCGAGCTCCAACCACTCCACCACCGCCTCCGCCTCGCTCCGCCGCATCACCCCGACCTCGCCACCGCCGCCCCGGACCACCGGAACACCATCGCCACCAATGCCCGAGCCCTCCTCGCCGTCGACCGCCGCGGTAAGCCGCCGGACCCCAACCCACCGGTCGATCGGCAACCTATGGTGTAGATTAGAGTTAGCGAATGGGTAGGGTTTTTTATTAGACCGGTTTTATTTCACGGTTTGTTTCCGGTTTAGTTACTAGGTTTAGTTAGACCAAACCGATCGATTTTTTTTCTGTTAGCCCATGGACACAATGACCTATTGATCGCCCGCGCATTAGATAATTTTAGAGTGCTCACTGTTTCGGCCCGTTAGCGCCCTAGTTGTTTTAGTTTTATTCTTTGCTTCTGTTTTTAAAACAGAATAGTTCTGTTCTTGTAAAATCTGTATCTTTTAGGTTATTTATGATTTTTAGTTGATTATTTTTTTGTTAGTTTACAAATTTCTTATAGCTTTTGTAGAAATTAGATTCGTCCATGTTTAAGTTTATAAAAATAGTTTTATATTAGTTTTAGTCAGATTAGTAATTCTGCTATAAATTGAGCTAGGATTATTATTTTTAGGTGGTTCTTTTTGCCACTGCTTAGTTTTGACCTAGCCTAGCAGTAGGAACTTGTTGGGTATTTGTAGATTATATTAGAATTAGTTTTAGTCAAATCAAGCTTTCTAGTTTTATTTAGCTTGCTGCCACTTCCTGTTGTTCTAGTTATTATAGAATTTTAATTTACCCCTGCTATATTTTATTTTATATTAGTTTCTATAGTTACAAAGGGTAAACATTTATTTACAGCAAAATAAAAGGTTTTATTTTATTTTCTTATTAGTTTTGTTTTAGGTATAATAGGAGTTCTATAATAGATATTGATTTGATTCTTTTTGCACCTAGTTTGGATGCTGTTTTCCTTTATGTTAGTTAGCAAAACCATTGTTTTGGATCTGTTAAGAAAAGTTTTAGTAGGTTAAAACTATTTCTTTGTTATTGCTTGATGTGATGAAAACCTTGATTTTGTTTTCCTCGAGTTTTCTTTGATTTTGGTTTGAGTGCTTGTGTGTTTTCCTTTAGCTTGCTGATATGTTATTAGTGAAATACTTATTTGTGCTATTGTTTGACTCGATAGAATTTCCGGAGTGCGAAGCTTGCTATCTTGAGTCACTAGCGTTTGAAGACCGTCAGCCAGGCAAGTCATTTGATCATGTTTTACAATACCTATGATTTTTGTTGCATTAGAATTATCCCTCCCCACCATGCATGCAGTAGGAGAATTTGAAGTTATGTCTTGAGTAGTATCATGAGGTCGGATGAACCCAAATTCCCCTTGCTACTATTGCTCGGGACGATGTAGTTTACCTTGCTATGCTGGTAGACAGGGTTGGTTGAGAGATTCGTAAGGGAGATGTGAGAGTCAAGATGATGACAACCCCATGACTTCAAGATCAAGATGGACTTCTAATTCACTACTAGGTGGAGGACGGTTGACGGGCACCCTGGAGAAACCAGCGGATGGCCGGGATGCATGGAGAAGCGCCATGACATCTTGCGGAAAGCTTCACCCAGCCACGAAGAGACGGATGGATACCCCTTGACCGGAAGCTTACCTGTGCAGCCGCAAGCCATTATGGGCTCTGGCTGGGTTGACCTTAGGCGTGACTCTGGACGGACGGTACCAGCAGATGTAGAAGAACGGTAGGACATGGATGGGTACCGGCAGTGCTCAGAGAAACTCTACGGAAGACCCTGTTTCGTTCATCCCGTCTTCAAACACCAGGCAGTGCGAGGACATAAGGGAGGGAACGATTCTTGCGGGTAAAGTGCACAAGACTCTGCAGAGTAACAACCTAATCGATTAGTCGTGTCCCCGGTTACGGACAAATGAGCCTCTGGAAACTGGAGTATTTCGGAAATCTCAACACCGAACAAATAAATTAATTGAGGGGTTAATTAAAAATTGGGAATGAGACATTGGTTGGCGGAACCATCTCAATAACTACCAACATTTTGTAGTAATTGTAAGCAAGTCCTTTGTTGTAGAGAAAAACTGGCTTTTTCGCAAAAACATAAAACTTAGAGCCCCACGGCCAAATTGCATATATTGTTAGCTTTATTATTGTTGTTCTCTCTATGACTTGCCGGCATATTCTAAATGTTGACCTACACGGCTGCAATGTCTCATGTTGCAGAGGAGTTTTCCGACCAGGAGTGAGGCTACGATCTACGCTTGGCGATTGCCCTATGGAGTCGGATGGACTCACTATTCATCTACGCTTCCGCAGCTTATTTAGTTTATTTCTCATGAGTTGGCCTTCGGCCGAATTTATTATGATGTAATAAAGACTCGATATGAGAACCGTGTAATAAATTCAGGTGTGATTGAACTTTGAATCTTTTCATCAATGTTACTGTGTGTGCCAGCATGATCTTGGGATGGTACAGCTACACAAAGACTTGAACGATTTTGGGTCGGGTCATTACATAGCAGCAAGGCAGCAACCTCGGGATTTGAAGCGAATCCGCTTACGTCAACTGCTGTAGACACAAATTTCACGCGCACTAGCTCTCGTAGTAAAATGGCAATTGAATAGTGGAGTCGGTCTTGGTCTCGCCGGGTCGTATTGGCTGTTTTGATGAAGATCAACTCGACTCAGATGGGCGGACCGACAGGCCGCGTCCAGCAACATGCACGGAACACTAGCTTCTTTTAATCTCAAACCTTGTACTGCCAGCTCCAAAGTTAATCATATTCTCGATCACAAAATAATAAATCTTTCAGCTCTTTCTCATCTGAAAAATTGTGAGCTCCTCGAACCCTAGAAAAGATCCCTTCAAGAAATCAACACCACCGTACGCAGGCCCAAAGGTGGGCGCCAACTGTTGTGGAAACGTCACGGATGATTTCCTAGTGTGAGGACTTAGTCGTGAGGCCAACGCATCTATGTGGTAGCTTGAGAGGGGTTGATCGGGACAAGAGACGTGGGACGGATCAACACACAAGACAAGGATTTAGTCAGCTTCGGGCCCCGGGAAACATCATCCGGTAATAGCCCTACATGTTGTTTATGGCTAGATCTCATTATGCTCATCAGGGAGACGCCGCATAAGCCGGCTCCCCTTTAGTTGTGTCTAGCCCTAGAGATTGTTTCTTGTTTGCTTGTCCCTCTTGGGGAGCCCTGCCCCTCCTTATATATGTTGAAGGGGCGGGTAATATGACTAGTCCTAGTAGGATTAGGATTACTCTATTACAAGTGGAGTCCTAGTCTTGCTTCCTTTGTAGGAGAATATTCCTTATGCCTTCCTCATAAACTGGCCCACCATCATACGAACCGGCCTACTGGGCCTTGGGCCTTGTCGTCCGTGTGACCTGCCCGCCGGGTCACTAGTGAGTTGCAATGCTTGGCGGGTCATACATCCGGCCGGGTTACACCGCGGGGTATATCCCCGACAGAGTCCTTGAAAAAAAAGGGGGGGGGGGGGGGGGGAAAACAAAGGAAACTTGGGACGGATGAAACAAACACCGTTGCAAAGAACTAAGAATTGATCTCGTGAATGTTGAAATGATAGGATCCACTTGAAGAGGAGCACTTCAGATGGAAAAGAATTGGCATGACCATTCGGCATGAATAAAAGGATACTCGATTAGTGACTTCAGACTCCGTGAACAAAAGGGCAGTAGGGTGGTAAAAAAATAAATGGGGGTGGGGAAACGACACCGTTGATAATATGAGAGTTGATCTTACAAGGATGAAGTGGATGGAATAACTTGAAGATGAAAGTACTGATTGAAAATGATTGACAATACAATCTCGATGATCAAGAAGGATTAGCATCCACATAGAAATATGAGAACAACACTTAGGGAAGGTATGGAATCAACACTTGACATGAGGCAACTCGAATACCACAACTCAAAAACAAAACAAAGATTTGGCTTGCGGAATAAGCCGGAACAAACATATGATAGTGACTTCGTCCGAAATTTTTGTGGTGGGGCCCACACGGGCTCGATCGTACAGCACCATCATGTACAAGGCAGTGCACATGACATACAAAGTGTCCTCGAGTCAGCATAGCCAAGGACTCTTTAAGACACAACGAGGCCACTGTAAAAGCAACTGTGGATAGGCGGACCACTAGACGTCGAACCCCAATCTCATATCATGCATCTGTCGGAAAGATATCCTAGGAGCTACTTGAATTCCCACCTATAAACTCCCTAAACATTCTGGTTATGCAATCTGGTGTTGGGGATACAGGGAGGCACAATATATATCACACAACTAACAAGCCCTACACTCCAACTGTATCCATCCGTCAACACATAACCAAGAAAACTCCGGAAATCGTGTACCTCAACCTTAGAAAAGCATCTGTTATACGAGTTATGGCAATACTCCCGAACTCCCGCCCCAGTGCTGGGTGGCGTCGAGGTTATCTCACCACTAACTACATAAAATAGATTTCCGATGACGGTGAACTTAGGTATTCCAGAACTGCAACGATAAAATTGTGACGACAACACCTTGGAGCTCAACTCCCCGGGACACTGTCACAACCCCTAAATGTCAGGAGGCACCAAGAACAATGTTTTCGTCACAAGAATATCGGAACAATCCCAAGATACCCGCGTGATCCTAAAAAAATTTGTGAAAGTTGAGGAGAGGAAAGTCAAAACATCAACGTCAGGAGGCCTCACTAGAGCGACGAAGGGACTGAGGAGTAAAAAGAATCCTACTCTCCGATATATATTATCCTAAGACTCAAAACATTTTTGTTCTAGACTCAACAACATCAGCGATCCGATCAAGCAGGGGGGCTCCTAAGTCGGGGATGGCTCTGATTACCAACTTGTAACACCCATGATGCGGCTATATCTCCCACGTGTCGAGGCACGACTTAGAGGCATAACCGCACGGTGGTTTTTGTCGCAAGAGGGGTAATCTTAACACAATCCCATGTACTGAATAAGAAAGGGATAAAGAGAGTTGGCTTACAACCGCCACTTCACACAATACTTAAATAAATTCATACATCATCTAAAATACACTCATAGACCAGCTACGGTCAAAACCAAATGAAAATGAAGATAAACCCCAAATGCTAGATCCCCGATCATCCCAACTGAGCACCACTACTAATCATCCGGAAAGACACATAACAACGACCAAGATCTTCATCGAGCTCCCACTTGATCTCGGTTGCGTCACCTGCACTGGTATAATCGGCACCTGCAACTGTTTTGGTAGTATCTATGAGTCACAAGGACTCAGCAATCTCAAAACCCGCGATATCAAGACTATTTAAGCTTATGGGTAAGATAAGGTAATGAGGTGGAGCTGCAGCAAGCGCTAAGCAAATATGGTGGCTAACATGCCTAAATAAGTGTAAGATGAGAAGCTACGCAATGGTCGAAAGACTAGAAGAGATTGAGAACTGATCCTGAAACTACTTACGTTCAATCATAACCCAAACCGTGTTCACTTCCCGGACTCCACCGAAAAGAGACCATCATGGCTACACACACGGTTGATTCATTTTAGTTAAGTCAAGTGTCAAGTTATCTACAACTGGATATTAACAAATTCCCATCTGCCACATAACCGCGGGCACGACTCTCGAAAGTTTATACCCTGCAGGGGTGTCCCAACTTAGCCCATCACAAGCTCTCACAATCAACGAAGGATATTCCTTCTCCCAGAACAACCCGATCAGACTCGGAATTCCGGTTACAAGACACTTCAACAATGGTAAAACAAGACCAGCAAGACCGCCCGAATGTGCCGACAAATCCCGATAGGAGCTGCACATATCTTGTTTTGAGGGCACACCGGATGGGCAAGATGTCAGGTTGGCATAGACCCTGGTTGCCCAGGGGGCGCCGGACATTGCCCAGTTCGGACCAACACTCAGAGGAGCACTGGCCCGGGGGGGTTAAAACAAAGATGACCCTCGGGATTGCGACTCCCAAGGGAAAAGGCTTAGGTTGTTAGGAAAAAGTAAAACCAATGTTGGGCCTTGCTGGAGGAGTTTTATTCAAAATGAACTGTCAAGGGGGTCCTATAACCCCAACCACGTTAGGAACGCAAAATCAAGGAACATAACACCGATATGACAGAAACTAAGGCGACAAGAGTGGAACAAAACACCAGGCATAAGGCTGAGCCTTCCACCCTTTACTAAGTATATAGGTGCATTAATTAAAATAAGAGATAATGTGATATCCCAACAAATCCATGTTCCAACATGGAACAACCTGCAAGGCACCTGCAACTAGAAATGCTATAAGAGGGGCTGAGCAAAAGCGGTAACATAGCCAAACAATGGTTTGCTAGAAAGGTGGTTTAGAGGGTTGACATGGCAATATGGGAGGCATGATAAACAAGTGGTAGGTAGCATGACATAGCGATAGAGCAATCAACTAGCAAGCAAACATAGAAGTGATATCGAGGGTAATGGTCATCTTGCCTGAAATCCCGCAAGGAAGAAGAACGATGTGGAATAGTTTCGCAACTCACGCCACCTAGAACACCATAGTGTAATGGTATGTCCGAACGTCATAACCGTACTTTATTATATATGGTGCGATCTATGATGTCTCTTACCGATTTATCACTATCGTTTTGGGGTTATGCATTAGAGACAGTTGCATTCACATTAAATAGGGCACCATCTAAATCCGTTGAGATGACACCATATGAACTATGGTTTAGCAAGAAACCTAAGCTGTCGTTTCTTAAAGTTTGGGGCTATGATGCTTATGTGAAAATGTTCAACCTGATAAGCTCGAACCCAAATCAGAGCAATGCGTCTTCATAGGATACCCAAAGAAAACTATTGGGTACACCTTCTATCACAGATCCAAAGGCAAGATATTCGTTGCTAAGAATGGATCCTTTCTAGAGAAGAAGTTTCTCTCGAAAGAAGTGAGTGGGAGGAATGTAGAACTTGATGAGGTAATTGTACCTTCTCCTGAATTGGAAAGTAGTTCATCACAAAAATCAGTTCTAGTGATTCCTACGCCAATTAGTGAGGAAGGTAATGATGATGATCACGAAACTTCAGATCAAGTTACTATCGAACCTCGTAGGTCAACCACAGTATGGTTCGCACCAGAGTGGTACGGTAATCCTTTCTGGAAGTCATGTTACTAGACCATGACGAACCTACAAACTATGAGGAGGCGATGATTAGACCAGATTCCGCAAAATGGCTTGAGGCCATGAAATGTGAGATGGGATCCATGTATGAGAACAAAGTGAGGACTTTGGTTGACTTGCCCAATGATCGGCAAGCCATTGAGAATGTCAGGACCCCGATTCCAAGTCACACCGATCTAGCCGGTAACACCTCATATCACTCGGCCTCACGCACGGTATCCCACAGGTATCGCCTTACCATGGCCCGGGACCGTTTGCGCCTTTTGGCTCACGTATATGATAGTGTCGCTAGCATCCATATGACAGAGAACCCGGGCCGACATGGCTAGTCGTGAACCCAAAGCGGCACAGACCTATGGAGACAGGCATACATGAATCACATCGAGCATGTCGGTCATCAGCGAGTGATTCCGGGCTATAGCACTGGGCTAACAGGACTCCGGGGAACCCGGGCTGTAGCAGGCTAGGCAGGACTCCGGATATCACCGCGTGACATTTCCCCGAAGGACAGACATAGGAACGAAGTGAAACACATGCCGGCCAGTCAAGTGTCCTGAACAGTGGTGCTGGGCTAGCAGGACTCCGGTGAACCGGGCTGTAGCGGACTACTATGGCTCGAGGAACACTAGACTACATTTCCCCATAAGAAAGGCTGCCAAGGATAAACAACTAGATTGTCGGATCCCACTCATACCAAGCATTTCAATCATACACACAATATGCCCGATATGAGTACATACAACATGCCATCACAACAAAACTCTACAACTCAAGTACTTTATTTAAAGGCTCCCGAGAGCCATACATAACATGTTCATACAGATAGGGGTCACATACCCGACACTCAAGTCATACAATCATACAAGCACATGCGGAAGCAACTAGTCTGAGTACAGACACTAGAAAGAAAGAAGGCTTCTCGAAGCTTGTCTATCTACATAGGGCCCTCCATGGCCAGGATCACCACCTGGGTGGCTAGTCACTCGTCGACGTCAAGGTCTACGTAGAACCCATCGGAGGGGGCGGTGTTGTCATCTGAAAACAGTAATTAAGCAAACATGAGTACAAAGGTACTCAGCAAGTCTTACATCAGAACCTAATATACATGCTCATTCTCAAGAAGGTGGTGGGGTTATTGCAGCAAGCCAGCTTTGACTCTTGGCTAAGCTATCCTACGGAACTCCACTAGTAAAATAGTTTTCGCACACGAGTCCACTACTCACCAACACAATACTCCATAGGGGATCCTCTCTCGTCATCCTACGAGAGGGCCATCCTCGGTACTCACACTTATCTTGAGACTTTTAATAGTATCCATTTAACTTGTCTATGAACTGTATAGGCAACCAAGTAGTCCTTTACCGCGGACGCGGCTATTCAAATAGTTTTATACCCTACAGGGGTGTACTTCTTCATACACGCTTTCACCACTTACCGCTGTTTACACGACATGTACTCGGCAACCTTCAAGCGGGGTATCTACCGCAACATAGCCCACCCCTAGGGCCAGCGCTACGCATGGCCGCCAACACATAACGTACAACACCAGAAACTATTTGCAACTCCTGGACAGAGTATTAAGGTATTTAAGAAGCCGAGAGGGTCAATTAAGGATCCCAATGCATGGTAGTAGCTGAATCTTAAATCGCACATACAAATCTCAGTTCTTAGGGACGGCCTCAATGAAACAACCCACCATGTACTCCTACATGGCCTCTCATCGATACCTTTACCAAAACATGTTCCACACATCCCTCACGTTACCGACATAAACATTTCACTCTAGCCCATCACCCAGATGAACCAGACCTGACACAACTCTAAGCATAGCAGGCATAGCAAAGTAGGAATCACATACATGGCTCAATCAACTCCTACACATGCTAGTGGGTTTCATCTAGTTACTGTGGCAATGACAGGTCATGCAGAGGATAAGGGTTCAACTACCATAGCACACAGCAGTTTGAAACGCATTGTCTTAATGCAGTAAACAAGAGAAGAAGCGGGAACATGGGTTGTATCGGAATGATCAATGGGTTGCTTGCCTATTGTAGAGGTAGTAGGGTACTGCCCTTCAGACGGATACTCGGGGTTATCCTCGGAGGCAGAACCTACCACGAAAGACACATTGAACATAATCAACACATGGCAATATGCAACAATATGATGCATGCTATGACATGGCAAGATGAAAGTGTTTTGGCCTAATGCAAGCTAAAACAGAAGGGTATGAACTCATTTGAATCAAAGATTCAAATATTAGCTCATTAAACATGGCCTTATTAGTGCATTACCTTATTCTGCTTAAACAGCAGGGTTAACTTGTTTTGTCATGCATGAAACCATTACAGATGGATAGATTGAATTTTTCTGATCATTTTTCATATATAAATCTTTGCATTTGGAGCTATGGTTGATTTTCTATGATTTTTAGAAGTTTTGACTATTTTCTGGAATTTCCTATTAAAGAATAAATCCAGTAATTGAGTTAATGCGTCAGCACTGTGTCACTGTGACGTCAGCGGGTCAAAGGCGCCAGTCCAGGTCAAACCTGACTGGTGGGCCCCTTCTGTCAGTCTCTCAGCTAACTAACAAAGTTAGTTAGTGTTTAGTTAGCACTAAACTGGGTTAGTTAGGCTCTGGGCCCACATGTCAGTGAGAGAGGGTTAGTTAACGACGTCATTAACCTCTGACAGAGTGATTAGCTCTAATTTAAACTAATCTGAATTAGTTAGGAGCCGGCCCCACCTATCAGTGTCTCAGGCGGAGTCAAACGGGGGTCAAACCCCTGGTCAGCGGGGTTAATCCCGCCGGCGTTGAGTCACCGGCGAGGCCGAGACGGCGGAGAGCTTCGGAAATCGGCCACAGGCGACCAATTCGACCGCGGTTTGGTCCTACGCGTAGCTGGGGCTCGTGCGCATCTAGTGGGGCAAGTGGGAGGAGTTGGGGTGGAGCGAGCTCGCCGGAGTCAAGCTCGTGGTGGCGGCCGGAGCTCGGCCGTTGGTGGTTTTGCTGCTGCAGCGAGCTAGCGGGGAAACAGACGCACTAGCGAGGCGCTACGAGGTGCGGTGAGTGCGTTAAGCACCTGCGCTTGACCAAATGGCCACCGGAGTGACGCCGGCGTCGAGCTCGCGCGGCAGCGTGCTACGGTGAGCAAGGGGGCGGCGTCTACGGCGAGCAAACGAAGCAGAGAAGAGGGGGGATCGGTAGAGGAGCTCACGGCGGTTGCAGGACGCGTCTCAGCGGGCTCGAGGGAGGTCGGACGTCATCGGGGCGTTGCCGGCGATCTCGGTGGACCGAGGAAGAAGAAGGCGTCAGGGAGGCGCTTGGAGGCTTCCGGCGTCGCGTGAGTCGACGAGGAGGCGTGGACGATGGAGGCGGAGCTCACGGGCACGTCAGGGAGGCGAGGGGGTGGCTCTGGTGACAACTACGGCGAACGGCGGCGAGGATCGCGCTCGGCCATCGCGGGAGAGGGTGAGGGAGGCGAGGGAGTGGCTCTGGTGACAACTACGGCGAACGGCGGCGAGGATCGCGCTCGGCCATCGTGGGAGAGGGTGAAGGAGACGAGGGGGAGAGAGGGGAGGAGTGCAGGGAGGTGTTGGGCGTCTCCGTGGCGCTCGGATGGGGACGAGGAGGCAGCAGGAGGTGGAAGCAGGAGGTGGCCGCGGGAGCACGCACAGGCGACATGCCTCTGCCTACTGGCAGAGGTGGGTGACGACTGGCACAGGCCGGGTGGGCCGGGCCAGCACAGGTAAGGCCCAGGTGGGCTTCTCCCTCTCTCTCTTTTTCTGATTTGTTTTCTTTTTTATTTAACTGCAACTGTTGGGCTTTATTAAAAATACTAAAACATTTCCAAAAATCCTGAAAATAATTGTGGGCTCTGTTTAGAATATTTCCAACAGCAAACATTTATTTCTAGAATTATCTGAGCATTTAAATTATTTTATAGCATTTAAATGCCCAAAATCAAATACTTATGATTTAATTCAATGACCTTCTATTGACCTAGAAAATTGTGCACCAATTTTGCCAGAGGTTCTAACCCAAGACAAAGAGGGTGAACTTTTTAGAAGGGCATTTCAGGTTCATTGAAAATAATTTTAGTAAACCCTAGTTGTTTCCAGGGGGGTGTTGGGGGTTCTGTCATCCCCATTTCAAACTTAAAAGGAAATTAAACATGATGCACACTCTAATGCTTGAACTAGCTAGGGTGTGACAGAGAATAAATGGATCTTCAAGAGGAAGACAGATGCTGATAGTAGTATTACTATATACAAAGCTCGAATTGTCGCAAAAAGTTTTTTGACAAGTTCAAGATGTTGACTACGATGAGATTTTTTCACTCGTAGCGATGCTTAATTCTGTCTGAATCATGTTAGCAATTGCCACATTTTATGAAATCTGGCAAATGGATATTAAAACTTCATTCCTTAATGGATTTCTTAAAGAAGAGTTGTATATGATGCAACAAGAAGGTTTTGTCAATCCTAAAGGTGCTAACAAAGTGTGCAAGCTCTAGTGATCCATCTATGGACTGGTGCAAGCATCTCGGAGGTTGAATATATACTTTGATAAAGTGATCAAAGCATATGGTTTTATACAGACTTGCAATGAAGCCTGTATTTACAAGAAAGTGAGTGGGAGCACTACAGCCTTTCTGATAAGTATATGTGAATGACATATTGTTGATCGGAAATGATGTAGAATTTTCTAGAAAGCATAAAGGAGTGTTTGAAAGGAGTTTTTCAAAGAAAGACCTCAGTGAAGCTACTTGCATATTGAGCATTAAGATCTATAGAGATAGATTAAGACGCTTGATATATTTTTTCAATGAGTACATACCTTGAGAAGATTTTCAAGTAGTTCAAAATGGAACAGTCAAAGAAGTAGTTCTTGCCTGTTTTGCAAGGTGTGAAGTTGAGTAAAGACTCAAAACCCGACCACGGTGGAAAATAGAAAGAGAATGAAAAGTCATTCCCTATGCCTCAGCCATAGGTTCTATAAAGTATGCTATGTTGTGTACCAGACCTATTGTGTACCTCACCAAGAGTTTGGCAAGAGGGTACAATAGTAATCTAGGAGTGGATCACTGGACATCGGTCAAAATTATCCTTAGTGGAATAAGGATATGTTTCTCGGTTATGGAGGTGACAAAAAGTTTGTCCTAAAGAGTTACATCGATGCAAGTTATGACACCGATCTGGATGACTCTGAGTCTCAATCTAGATACATATTGAAAGTGGGAGCAATTAGCTAGAGTAGCTCCGTGCAGAGCATTGTAGACATAGAATTTTTTTTTGCAAAATGCATACGGCTCTGAATGTGGCAAACCCGTTGATTAAATTTCTCTCACAAGCAAAACATGATCACTCTTTGGGTGTTAATCACATAGCGATGTGAACTAGATTATTGACTCTAGTAGACCCTTTGGGTATTAGTCACATAGAGATGTGAACTAATCACATAAAGATGTGAACTATTGGTGTTAAATCACATGACGATGTGAACTAAATTATTGACTCTAGTGCAAGTGGGAGACTGAAGGAAATATGCCCTAGAGGAAATAATAAAGTTGTTATTAATATTTCCTTATATAATTATAAATTTTATTATTCATCCTAGAATTGTATTAACCGGAAACTTCATACATGTGTGAATACATAGACAAACAGAGTGTCCCTAGTATGCCACTACTTGACTAGCTCGTTAATCAAAGATGGTTAAGTCTCATAGCCAAAGACATGTGTTGTCATTTGATGAATGGGATCACATCATTAGAGAATGATGTGATGGACAAGACCCATCCGTTAGCTTAGCACTATGATCGTTTAGTTTGTTGCTATTGCTTTCTCCATAACTTATACATGTTCCTATGACTATGAGATTATGCAACTCCCGAATACCAGAGGAACACTTAGTGTGCTATCAAATGTCACAACGTAACTGGGTGACTATAAAGATGCTTTACAGGTGTATCTGATGGTGTTTCTTGAGTTGGCATAGATCAAGAATAGGGTTTGTCACTCCATCTATCGGAGAGGTATCTCTGGGCCCTCTCGGTAATGCACATCACTATAAGCCTTGCAAGCAATGTGACTAATGAGTTAGTTGTGGGATGTTGCATTACGGAACGAGTAAAGAGACTTGCTGGTAACAAGATTGAACTAGGTATTGAGATATCGACGATCGAATCCTGGGCAAGTAATATACCGATGACAAAGGGAACAACGTATGTTGTTATGCGGTTTGACCGATAAAGATCTTCGTAGAATATGTAGGAGCCAATATGAGCATCTAGGTTCCGCCATTGGTTATTGACCGGAGATGTGTCTCGGTCATGTCTACATAGTTCTCGAACCCGTAGGGTCCGCACGCTTAACGTTCGATGACAATTTGTATTATGAGTTATGTGATTTGATGTACTGAAGGTTTTTTGGAGTCCCAGATGAGATCACGGACATGACGAGGAGTCTCGAAATGGTCGAGACATAAAGATCGATATATTGGAAGGCTATATTCGGACATCGGAAAGGTTCCGAGTGATTCGGGTATTTTTCGGAGTACCGGAGAGTTACAGGAATTCGGCGGGGGAAGTAGTGGGCCTTAATGGGCCATACGGCAAAGGAGAGAAGAGCCTCAAGGGGAGGCTGTGCGCCCCCATGGGCTGGTCCGAATTGGACTAGGAGTGTCGGTGGGAATGACACCTATGGGATCACTGGGATCCCTTCTACGGTCCGCGGGCGTGGGGCCGTGAGAAGAGCAGGTTTAGAGCAAGCACACGGATCGTTTACCCAGGTTCGGGCCGCGAGGATGCGTAAAACCCTAGTCCTGCTTTGGTGGATGTATTGAGTGTTCTTGAGCTTTCTGAACTAGCTACGGTGGCTGTCCCGTTCCAAAAAGCCCGAATCCCTCTCCTGGTCGCCTCAGGCCTCCTTTTATAGGAAAAAGGGGCTGCCACATTGGCACACAGGAGGTGGAAACGCCTACAGTGCGTGAGCTTATTGCATGGCATTATGGGACAAAGTGCATTAAATGCACTACGTAGGTGTCGATTAGCTTTATCGGGGACGGGAACGAGGCCCGTCCCGTCCGTCGCTGCTTCGCCTCGCTTCGACACGCACCCAGGCTGGCGCTGCATGCAGCGCCATGTAGGCAGGCAGGCGGCTGAGGTGGCGCGTGGTAGGGCCTTTAAGAAGATCTGCATGCCGCCACACAGTTGCTTGCTGATCTGGTCTGGAAGCTGCATGTTGCCACGCAGGTGCCTGCCCAGCTGGTTGGGCTGGTAGCTACATGCGAACGGCGACGGAGCCTCCGCTGGTGCGGGCCTGCTAGTGGCCCTGCTAACGCCCTCGGCAAGGGTCTTGCCTGGGGCCCGGCAAGGGTCTTGCCATGGCGTTGCTGTCACCCCCAGCAAGGGTCTTGCCAGGGGTCTTGTCGATTTCCTTGGCTAGGATCCTGCCGAGGGTCGCCGTCTTCTAGTCCTCATATGAACTCATATATGTACGGGCTTGACGAAGATTTGCATGCCATCACAAAGGCACCTCCCGAGCCTTGGTTCCGACGCAGTTGCTTGGGTCAGAGCCAGTGGGCTCAAGGGTGGCTCGCTCTACTGGTGTTGGGCAAGTTGCCCCGGCAAGGCTCTTGCCGGGGCTGCGGGGGGCCACCTCAGCAAGGATCTTGCCGAGGGAGTCCACCTCGCCCTCTTGCCCTCCTACACTTCCCATCTTGGCGTTGCCTTGATTGTCTTGTGTTTTGGCTTCTCTCCGGCTTCCCTCCTCTGCCCTGCTAAGTATGGCCGCGGCGCGTGGCTCTGACTTCCCATGCACAAGTAAAGGGGTCAAAAGGAGAGCCCCTACTTTTGTACACCGACAGGAGCCCCCGGGCCTGGGCTACACATAAGCGCGACGCGTTGCTGGGCCAGGCCCAGAACGGTGCGCGGGCAGGTGTGGCGGACTTTACCGTAGTAATTTCTCATCCGCTGCGCTTCCCCACGACCCGCATTGAACGCGCGACATGGAGGGTCGTGCTTGACATGGGGGTCATGCGTGGGGCGGTTCCCGCACACATGTGTCACATCGTGGTAAAGAGGCGGCTCGCGCCTTCCTCGTAAAAGGAGGGAGGCGCAGAGGCACGACCCATTTACTCAGGTGGACTCAGGTCGTGGCCTTCAAGGCGCCCGCGCCCCATGATCACGGGGTGGGGAGTGGCTGCTTCGCCTGTCCCTTCAATGTTGCTCGCTCGCCATGTGTCCCTCGTGCAGGTGGCAGGAGGTGGAGGCGGGAAACCGGGTTGTCGCTGATTGGGGCAGCGGGCCGGTCCTGATTCCCTGCGCCCCCGATGACCGGATTGGTCGAGTGGGGCGGCCAAGCCCCGACTCTGCCCCTTTATAAGGAGGGGAGGGGGCAGCATTCCAGATTCTTCCATCATCCGTCTCCTTCCACCTCCGCTTCTTCCTTCCATCTGCCATGGCGAGAGGAAGCGCCGGCCCTTCGACGGTGACGGTGAGAGTCACTGCCCGCCAGCGCGTTCCTCCTTCCCAAGAGATCATGGCGGCGGAACCGGCCACGAGAGGAAGGGGGAGGGGGCGAGGTCGAGGCCATCGTGGCGCTCGGAGGAGAGGAGGATGGGGCAGCGCATCGGCCTCGCCTCCGCCAACGATGCCTCCCCCGACGGAGAACCACGTCGGGGACCAGCCCCGCGAGTTCTTCATCAGGCTGCGCCGGCCACGGCGTCGCCGCCTCCGTCTCCCTAGTGCCTTTGCTCGGGAGATGGAGCTCGATCCACCCCAGACCCTCTGGTTGCACATGAAGGGCTGCGGGAACAGCGGCACGCGGGTCGACGTCGACTTCCCTGCCCCTCACGTCATGTACCTCCGCGGCGGATGGAAGACGTTCACATGCAACCACAGCCTGACGGCGGGGCTTGTCCTCTACTTCAAGTTAACGAAGGGCAGCCTGCTCTCCGTCAAGGTCTTCGGAGATCTCAGAACTCGCTTGAAGTGCTACGTGGAGAGCTCCTCCGACGATGAAGATTCCTCCTCAAGCGGGAGTGACGAGAAGGACAGCGACAGCGACGGTGAGGAAGTCGAGCGGCAGTATGCCGACTCCGACTTCGACTGACCACGCCGCCCCTCCCTCGGCCACGCGCCTTGCCGAGGGCCATCCTCGCCAAGCTCTCCACCGGGGTGCTCCCCATCGTCTCCTTGGGCGGCTGGCGTAGGAGGGCCGAAGAGGGCGAAGAAGGCGAGTGGCGGCCGTCAAGTCGGAGTACGCGGGCACCGATGCCTTCGTCACGTATTTCCGGCCCGCTGCCTCATCTTCCAGCTCCCTCCCGGCACCGGGACGTTCTCTTAGTGCCTTCTGCTCCTCGCACCTCACCTAGGCGCTCTTTTCACCCTCCTGTCCTCTTGTTCCACCTTCTGAGGAGAGGGACAAGAAAGGGATTACGGGCATCTTATCTTTTTTTAGTTTGTAAGCATGCGGGCACTTGTTTATTTTAAGACTTGTTATCCCCTTGCTCATGTTTTTAATTCAGTATGAACTGTACCTGTATGGGATGTTTTTAATGAAAAAGGGTGCTTGTCGGGTTCTTTGTGCGTGAGCGAGGCCCATGCCAAGGATGAATCCTTGTTATTTTTAATATAAACATGTCGCCCGGCAATAGGCCTTGCCATCTCCCCACTTCGGTTGACCATTCTCGCGCTCTTGGCGGAGGCAGGGCGAAGTAGAGTTAGGCCCCTCGTTCATCTCCTCGCCACCGCGTCCACTACCAAATTCCGACCCAGGAGGTAACTCTTGGGTACAAGAAAGGGGGAGCACGGTGGTTCCAAGGACATAAACGAGGTTTCACATGTCCCAGTTCTATACAGAAACGCATAACAAGGGGATGAAAGACTTATCTGAATCCGCAGCCCCCGGCAACCTTGGCTTGTTGTGGTTGGATCCTTGTATCTTCAGCCCCCGGTAGTCTTGTCTTGCTGGGGCCGGAGCACCGGTTCGTTCTCTTTTTCCCAAGCAGCTCAGCAGAAGTGTCCGTGTGCCCTGCGAACCAAATAGAACAGAAAGAGGCACACTCTACCTCTAGGCTAGGGGTTAGTCGCCGCTAAGCACTATCAACCCTAACCAAGGGAAAGACTTGACCTAGCATGCATGCTATAACTTAGGGCGCCTGCGCTTCGTTTATTTATGCTCAGGGTCTGCGCCTGGATTTGTACAGAGAGTTACATGCCTTGGTGGCAAGGCTCGCACAAAAGGTGGTTCGCCGGGATGCCCGGCAACCGCGCCTTATGGGTAAAACTTGCGAAGACGTTCGATGTTCTGGGAATTGCTTACTGGGACAGCATCTTCGGTCTCCAGGCAGACTGCACTAGGCCTGGTGACTCGTATTACCCGATAAGGACCTTCCCACTTTGGTGTCAACTTGTTGGAATTCTTGGCCGACTGAACGCGCCAAAGAATAAGGTCGCCTTCCTCAAGGCTTCGGGCATGGACCTTGCAGATATGGTAGCGGTGCAAGGCTTGCTGGTAGCGTGCTGCTCTCACAGCCGCTCGAAGACGATCTTCCTCAAGGAGCGTTGCGTCATCTTGCCGCAATCTCTCTTGCTCAAGCTCCTCATAAGCGAGCACTCGAGGTGACCCGTATATGAGTTCCGCGGGAAGAACTGCTTCTGCCCCGTATACCAGGGCAAAGGGTGTCTGGCTGGTGTCTCGATTTGGCGTTGTCCTGATCGACCAAAGAACCGCCAGCAACTCATCAATCCTGCGCCTTCCGCTTTTGTGCAGCTTGTCAAAAGTCTTTGTTCTCAGGCCTCACAGTACTTCAGCATTTGCCCTCTCCGCCTGGCCATTGCTCCGTGGGTGTGTCACAGAAGCAAAACAGGCCTTGCTGCTGAGGTCTTGGGTGTACTGCATGAAGGCATGGCTTGTGAACTGCGTGTCGTTGTCGGTGATGACTCTGTTTGGCACACCAAAACGGCAGACCAGACCCTTGAAGAACTTGACGGCTGACTGTGCTGTCACCTTCCTTACTGCATCCACTTCCAGCCACTTTGTAAACTTGTCGATTGCAACATATAAGTACTCAAAGCCCCCGACAGCACGGAGGAAGGGGCCCAGTATGTCGAGCCCCAGACCGAAAACGGCCAGGAGAGAGGAATTGTTTGAAGGACTTGAGCTGGTTGATGAAGCTTCTTTGAATGGAACTAGCACGCTTCACACCTGGTTACTAGTGTCGTTGCATCCTAGAGGGCGGTGGGCCAGAAGAAGCCTTGCCAGAATGCTTTGTCGGCAAGGGCCCTCGACCCTATGTGGGAGCCACATATGCCTCCATGTATCTCTGCCAACAGCTCCAGTCCTTCCTCCTGGGGGATGCACTTCAATTTCACACCGTTAGGTCTTTTTCTGTACAGGATGTCATCGACGAACTGGTACAAGGCAGACCGACGGGCTACTTTTTCCGCTTCTTCCTGCTCTTCAGGAAGTTCCCCTGTCTGGAGGAAACGGGCGGTATGTTGTGCCCATGCCGGAGCCTGGGGCTCGACGGCAAGGATGATAACCCACAAGTATAGAGGATCGCAACAGTTTTCAAGGGTAGAGTATTCAACTCAAATTTATTGATTTGACACAAGGGGAGCCAAAGAATATTCTCAAGTATTAGCAGCTGAGTTGTCAATTCAACCACACCTGGAAACTTAATATCTGCAGCAAAGTATTTAGTAGCAAAGTAATATGATAATAGTGGTAACGGTAGCAAAAGGTAACGATAGCAAAAGTAATGTTTCTGGTATTTTGTAGTAATGATAACAATAACAACGGATAAGTAAATTAGCAAAGAACAATATATGGAAAGCTCATAGGCAATGGATCGGTGATAGAGAATTATATCGGATGCGGTTCATCATGTAACAGTAATAACCTAGGGTGACACATAACTAGCTCCAATTCATCAATGTAATGTAGGCATGTATTCCGAATATAGTCATACGTGCTTATGGAAAAGAACTTGCATGACATCTTTTGTCCTACCCTCCCGTGGCAGCGGGGTCCTAGTAGAAACTAAGGGATATTAAGACCTCCTTTTCATAGAGTACCGGACCAAAGCATTAACACATAGTGAATACATGAACTCCTCAAACTACGGTCATCACCGGAAGTGGTCCCGATTATTGTCACTTCGGGGTTGCCGGATCATACCACATAATAGGTGACTATAGACTTGCAAGATAGGATCAAGAACTCACATATATTCATGAAAACATAATAGGTTCAGATCTGAAATCATGGCACTCGGGCCCTAGTGACAAGCATTAAGCATAGCAAAGTCATAGCAACATCAATCTCAGAACATAGTGGATACTAGGGATCAAACCCTAACAAAACTAACTCGATTACATGATAAATCTCATCCAACCCATCACCGTCCAGCAAGCCTACGATGGAATTACTCACGCACGGCGGTGAGCATCATGAAATTGTTGATGGAGGATGGTTGATGATGATGATGGCGACGGATTCCCCTCTCCGGAGCCCCGAACGGACTCCAGATCAGCCCTCCCGAGAGAGTTTAGGGCTTGGCGGCGACTCCGTATTGTAAAACGCGATGAATCCTTCTCCCTGATTTTTTCTCTCCGAACACGAATTTATAGAGTTGGAGTTGAGGTCGGAGGAGCTCCAGGGGGCCCACGAGGTAGGGGCGCGCCCAGGGGGGCAGGCGCGCCCCCACCCTCGTGGCAAGGGTGTGGTCCCCCTGGTCTTGATCTTTTGCCAGTATTTTTTATTATTTCCAAAAATATGCTCCGTGGAGTTTCAGGTCATTCCGAGAACTTTTGTTTCTGCACATAAATAACACCATGGCAATTCTGCTGAAAACAGCGTCAGTCCGGGTTAGCTTCATTCAAATCATGCAAGTTAGAGTCCAAAACAAGGGCAAAAGTGTTTGGAAAAGTAGATAGGATGGAGACGTATCAACTCCCTCAAGCTTAAACCTTTGCTTCTCCTCAAGCAATTCAGTTGACAAACTGAAAGTGATAAAGAAAAACTTTTACAAACTCGGTTTGCTTTTGTTGTTGTAAATATGTAAAGCCAGCATTCAAGTTTTTAGAAAAGATTATAAACTAACCATATTCGCAATAACTCTTAGGTCTCATGTTTACTCATATCAATAGCATAATCAACTAGCGAGCAATAATAATAAATCTCGGATGACAACACTTTCTCAAAACAATCATAATATGATATAACAAGATGGTATCTCGCTAGCCCTTTCTGAGACCACAAAACATAAATGCAGAGCACCTTTAAAGATCAAGTACTGACTAGACATTGTAATTCATGGTAAAAGAGATCCAGTCAAGTCATACTCAATCAAAACTAACAGTAATGAATGCAAATGGCAGCGGTGCTCTCCAATTGGTGCCTTTTAATAAGAGGAGGATGACTCAACATAAAAGTAAATAGATAGGCCCTTCGCAGAGGGAAGCAGGGATTTGTAGAGGTGCCAGAGCTCAGTTTTGAAATAGATATGAATAATATTTTGAGCGGTATACTTTCATTGTCAACATAACAACCAAGAGATGGTGATATCTTCCATGCTACACACATTATAGGCGGTTCCCAAACAGAATGGTAAAGTTTATACTCCCCCTCCACCAACAAGCATCAATCCATGGCTTGCTCGAAACAACGAGTGCCTCCAACTAACAAGAGTCCCGGTGGGAGTTATGTTTGCAATTATTTTGATTTGATTTGCATAAAGCATGGGACTAGGCATCCCGGTGACCAGCCATTTTCTCGTGAGTGAGGAGCAGAGTCCACTCCTCTTGAGAATAACCCACCTAACATGGAAGATACAGACAGCCCTAGTTGATACATGAGCTATTCGAGCATACAAAATAGGATATTTATTTGAAGGTTTAGAGTTTGGCACATACAAATTTACTTGGAACGGCAGGTAGATACTGCATATAGGTAGGTATGGTGGACTCGTATGGAATAACTTTGGGGTTTATGGGATTGGATGCACAAGCAGTATTCCTGCTTAGTACAGGTGAAGGCTAGAAAAAGACTGGGAAGCGACCAGCTAGAGAGCGACAACAGTCATGAACATGCATTAAAATTAATCAACACCGAATGCAAGCATGAGTAGGATATAATGCACCATGAACATAAATATCGTAGAGGCTACGTTGATTTTGTTTCAACTACATGCGTGAACATGTGCCAAGTCAAGCCACTCGAATCGTTCAAAAGAGGATACCACCCTATCATACCACATCACAACCATTTTAATGGCATGTTGGCATGCAAGGTAAACTATTATAAGCTCCTAGCTAATTAAGCATGGCATAAGAAACTATGATCTCTAATTGTCATTGCAAACATGTTTATTCATAATAGGCTGAATTAGGAACGATGAACTAATCATATTTACAAAAACAAGAGAGGTCAAGTTCATACCAGCTTTTCTCATCTCAACAAGTTCATCATATAATCATCATTATTGCTTTTCACTTGCATGACCCAATGATGTGAATAATAATAATAGTGCGCGTGCATTGGACTAAGCTGGAATCTACAAGCATTCAATAAACAGGAGAAGACAAGGCAATATGGGCTCTTTTGTCAAATCAACAATAATGCATATAAGAGCCACTTTAACAATTTAATTATGGTCTTCTCCTATCGACCCCCAAAGAAAAGAAAGTAAATAAAACTATATACATGGGAAAGATCCCAACAAGCAAAAAGAAGAACAAGAAATCTTTTTGGGTTTTCTTTTTAATTACTACTACAAGCATGGAAAGTAAACTATTTTTTTGTTTTTCTTAAGGTTTATTAAACACACAAGAAGAAAGCATAAAAAGGAAATAAACTAGCATGGATATTACAATGAAAAAGTATGAGCACAGACATCTAGCGATGAGTGTGTGAACATGAATGTAACGTCGGTGGGAAATGCATACTCCCCCAAGCTTAGGTTGTTGGCCTAAGTTGGTCTATGGCCACGGTTGGCCTGGCGGATATCCATAGTAATAGTTGGGGTCGTACTGAGAAGAAGAAGACTCTGATTGCCACTTGTTGGCAATCATCTCCGGATCCCACTGGTAATTAGACTGTCATGGAGGATCAACTTGTGGTTTCGACTCTGGCTCTATGGCTGATGTAGGGTTCCGGTAGGCGTGAATAGCCTCCAACGGAACAAGGTACTTGCCTGCAGATAAATCAAACAAAGAAGGAGCAGGCAGGGTAATAGTCTAAGGATGATGTTTATCAAAGAACAATTTGTATTTGAGCTCATTTCCCCTATTCTTAACAATAAAATCGTGTGCTACCATACTCTTATAATCTAAATAAACAGGAGGCAGCAATTTTTCTTCCTTCTCATAATGCCTAATAGGTATGTTAAAATGTGCAGCTAGGCGCGAGGCGAAGATGCCTCCAAAGACGGGGCCCTTAGTACGGTTAAGATTTAACCGCTTTGCAATAATAGCACCCATGTTGAATGTATCATCGCGAAATAAGGTGTGGCAGAAAATAACAATATCAGGGACACTCAGGTTTCCACAGTTTCCACGCCCAATTAAGCATCTACTAGCAAATATAGCAAAGTAACGTAGAACAGGAAAGTGTATGCTAGTAGTCCGTGCATAGGAAACCTTCATCATTTCCCCTACAGTGATGGTATCAACAAACCCATCCACATTGCCGCAATGTGGTTCCTCTATGATGCCCTCGAAAGGGATCAAACAAACCCGACAAAAATCACGAAGTGACATCTCCTTATGCTCATCATATAAATAAAACTCCACCGTAGGTGGTGAGCTCCTAGCATGGAAATGAAAGTTTTGCACAAAGATATTGGTGAGTAAGAGATACTGTTCGCGCTGGTCATGGAGGAAGGCGGTGAGGCCTACATTCTTAGCCAATTCATAGAAATCATCATAAATCCCGGCTGCTCTCAAGAAATCATCACAAGGCCATTCACACGGCCGAACCTCCTGATGCGAGGCAGATTATATTTGGGCTTCTTTGCTTCTTCATTTTGCTTTTCCTTCGAGCTTCAGCTCGATGATCCCCTCAAAAATCTCTTCATTATTTTCTAAAAAATTCTGAATTTTTTTAGTAACTTCAAATAAAAGTGAACCAAACTCAACAAAATTGATAGCAATTACTCCTACAAGTTCCTAGAGCCTATATCATGCATCGAAACTACTTGGAACCACATAAATTTGACATGCAAGCTCAAGAACATGGTCACCTAGGCAGCACAAATTTGCAATGAATAAAGCACTAGAACAAAAACTAATTGGACCATTGGAGGAGTCACATACCAAGGAACAATCCCCCAAAGCAGTTTTGTGAGAGGTGCTCTGAGCAAGCAGATCAAAAATCGCAGGAAAATGAGCTAGAACTCGTGCTTGAGCTGGATAATGGTGTTTGTGGGAGGAAGGAGTGTGTGTGGGTGTAGGAATAAGTGGAGGAGGGCCACCATGGGCCCATGAGGCAGGGGGCGCGCCCAGGGAGGTAGGGCGCCCCCTCCACCCTCGTGGCCAGGTGGATGCCCCCCTGATGTGTTCTCAGTGCCAAATATTCTCAAATATTCCAGAAAAAAAATCATATTTAAATTTTAGGGCATTTGGAGAACTTTTATTTTCGGGGTATTTTTTATTGCATGGATAATTCAGAAAACAGATAGAAAATACTATTTTTACTTTATTTAATATAAATAACAGAAAGTAGAAAGAGGGTACAGAGAGTTGTGTTTTCTAAATTCATCCATCTCATGATCATCAAAAGGAATCCACTAACAAGGTTGATCAAGTCTTGTTAACAAACTCATTCTGAATAACATTGAACTGGAGAATTTTCGAATAACACTAGGTTACCTCAACGGGGATATGCACATCCCCAACAATAAGAATATCATATTTCTTCTTGACAGTAGGAAGATTAAGTTCAAACCTCCAAAAATAATCGATGGAATTTTTCCAATAGAATTGATACTGTGGACTTGAGGTTGTTTCCTCGAAAACTGTACCGTATGCTCATTACCATTAACATGAAAATTGACATTGCCTTTGGTGCAATCAATAACAGCCCCTGCAGTATTCAAAAAGGGTCTTCCAAGAATAATAGAAATACTATCGTCCTCGGGAATATCAAGAATAACAAAGTCCGTTAAAATAGTAACGTTTGCAACCACAACATGCACATCCTCACAAATACCGACAGGTATAGTAGTTGATTTATCAGCCATTTGCAAAGATATTTCAGTAGGTGTCAACTTATTTAAATCAAGTCTATGATATAAAGAGAGAGGCATAACACTAACACCGGCTCCAAGATCACATAAAGCAGTTTTAACATAGTTTCTTTTAATGGAGCATGGTATAGTGGGTACTCCTGGATCTCCAACCTTCCTTGGTATTCCACCTTTAAAAGTATAATTAGCAAGCATGGTGGAAATTTCAGCTTCCGGTATCTTTCTTTTATTAGTAACAATTTCTTTCATGTACTTAGCATAAGGATTCATTTTGAGCATATCAGTTAATCGCATACGCAAAAAGATAGGTCTAATCATTTCAGCAAAGCGCTCAAAATCCTCATCATCCTTTTTCTTGGATGGTTTGGGAGGAAAAGGCATGGGTTTTTGAACCCATGGTTATCTTTCTTTGCCGTGTTTCCTAGCAACAATGTCTTTCTTATCATAACATTGATTCTTTGTGGGTTATCAAGATCAACAGCAGGTTCAGTTTCTACATCATTATCATTACTAGGTTGAGCATCAACATGAACATCATCATTAACATTATCACTAGTTTCATGTTCATCACCAGATTGTGTTTCAGCATCAGAAATAGAAATATCATTTGGATTCTCAGGTGTTTCAGCAATAGGTTCACTAGAAGCATGCAAAGTCCTATCATTTTTCTTTTTCTTCCTTTTAGAAGGACTAGGTGCATCTATATTATTTCTCTGAGAATCTTGCTCAATTCTCTTAGGGTGGCCTTCAGGATACAAAGGTTCCTGAGTCATTTTACCACCTCTAGTCATAACTCTAACAGCATAGTCCTTATTCTTACTATTCGATTCATTGAGCAAATCATTTTGAGCTTTAAGTACTTGTTCTACTTGAGTGGTAACCATAGAAGCATATTTACTAATAAGTTTAAGTTCACCTTTGACATTAGCCATATAATCACCCAAGTGTTCAAGCATATCAGCACTGTGTTTTAATTCTCTACCAAAATAAGCATTGAAGTCTTCTTGCTTAACCATAAATTTATCAAACTCATCTAAGCATGGGCTAGCAAACTTAGTAAATGGGATTTCAGCTTTATCATATCTATAGAGAGAATTTACCTTTACTACCTGTGTCGGGTTATCAAGACCATGTGTTTCTTCAATAGGCGATTGATTAAAACCATATGTTTCTTCAACAGGCGGTAAATTCTTAACATCTTTAGCTTTAATACCCTTTTCTTTCATAGATTTCTTTGCCTCTTGCATATCTTCAGGATTGAGAAATAGAACACCCCTTTTCTTCGGAGTTGGTTTAGGAATAGGCTCAGGAGTTGGCTTAGGAAGTGTCCAATTATGTTCATTTGTGAACATATTATTCAATAGAATTTCAGCTTCATCTGGTGTTCTTTCCCTGAAAACAGAACCAGCACAACTATCCAGGTAATCTCTGGAAGCATCGGTTAGTCCATTATAAAAGATATCAAGTATTTCATTTTTCTTAAGAAGATGATCAGGCAAAGCATTAAGTAATTGGAGAAGCCTCCCCCAAGCTTGTGGGAGACTCTCTTCTTAAATTTGCACAAAATTATATATATCCCTTAAGGCAGCTTGTTTCTTATGAGCAGGGAAATATTTAGCAGAGAAGTAATAAATCATATCCTGGGGACTACAAACACAACCAGGATCAAGAGAATTAAACCATATCTTAGCATCACCCTTTAATGAGAACGGAAATATTTTAAGGATATAAAAGTAGCGAGTTCTCTCATCATTAGTGAATAGGGTGGCTATATCATTTAATTTAGTAAGATGTGCCACAACAGTTTCAGATTCATAGCCATAAAAAGGATCAGATTCAACCAAAGTAATTATATCAGGATCAATAGAGAATTCATAATCCTTATCAGTAACAAAGATAGGTGAAGTAGCATAAGCAGGATCATATTTCATTCTAGCATTCAGAGTTTTTTGTTTAAGCTTAGCTAATAATTTCTTAAGATCACTTCTATCATTGCAAGCAAGAAAGTCTCTTTTAGTTTCTTCATCCATAACATAGCCCTCAGGCACAACAAGTAATTCATATTTGTTAGGAGAGCCTTCATAATCACTTACATCAGTATTATTAGTTTCAATAATTTCATTCTCTCTAGCCCTAGCAAGTTGTTCATCAAGAAATTCACCAAGTGGCACGGTAGTAGCAGGCATAGAAGTAGTTTCATCATAAGTATCATGCATAGCAGACGTGGCATCATGACATATCAGAATCAATAGCAGAAGCAGGTTTTGGTATCGCAAGCTTACTCAAAACAGAAGGTGAATCAAGTGCAGAGCTAGATGGCAGTTCCATACCTCCCCTCGTAGTTGAGGGATAAATCTTGGTTTTTGGATCTCTCAAGTTCTTCATAATGATAAGAAGATATAAATCCCAAGTGACTGGAAGAATAGAGCTATGCTCCCCGGCAACGGCGCCAGAAAATAGTCTTGATAACCCACAAGTATAGGGGGTTGCAACAGTTTTCGAGGGTAGAGTATTCAACCCAAATTTATTGATTCGACACAAGGGGTCCAAAGAATATTCTCAAGTATTAGCAGCTGAGTTGTCAATTCAACTACACCTGGAAACTTAATATCTGCAGCAAAGTATTTAGTAGCAAAGTAATATGATAGTAGTGGTAACGGTAGAAAAAGGTAACGATAGCAAATTTAATGTTTTTGGTTTTTTGTAGTGATGATAACAATAACAACAGAAAAGTAAATAAGCGAAGAACAATATATGAAAAGCTCGTAGGCAATGGATCGGTGATAGAGAATTATGCCGGATGCGGTTCATCATGTAATAGTCATAACCTAGGGTGACATAGAACTAGCTCCAATTCATCAATGTAATGTAGGCATGTATTCCGAATATAGTCATACGTGCTTATGGAAAAGAACTTGCATGACATCTTTTGTCCTACCCTCCCGTGGCAGCGGGGTCCTAGTGGAAACTAAGGGATATTAAGGCCTCCTTTTAATAGAGTAACGGACCAAAGCATTAACACATAGTGAATACATGAACTCCTCAAACTACGGTCATCACCGGAAGTGGTCCCGATTATTTTCACTTCAGGGTTGCCGGATCATAACACATAATAGGTGACTGTAGACTTGCAAGATAGGATCAAGAACTCACATATATTCATGAAAACATAATAGGTTCAGATCTGAAATCATGGCACTCGGGCCCTAGTGATAAGCATTAAGCATAGCAAAGTCATAGCAACATCAACCTCAGAACATAGTGGATACTAGGGATCAAACCCTAAAAAAACTAACTCGATTACATGATAAATCTCATCCAACCCATCACCGTCCAGTAAGCCTATGATGGAATTACTCACGCACGGCGGTGAGCATCATGAAATTGGTGATGGAGGATGGTTCATGATGACGATGGCGACAGATTCCCCTCTCCGGAGCCCCGAACAGACTCCAGATCAGCCCTCCCGAGAGAGTTTAGGGCTTGGCGGAGGCTCTGTATCGTAAAACGCGATGAATCCTTCTCCCTGATTTTTTTTCTCTCCAAACATGAATATATAGAGTTGGAGTTGAGGTCGGAGGAGCTCCAGGGGCACGAGGTAGGGGGCGCGCCCAGGGGGGCAGGCGCGCCACCCACCCTCGTGGCTAGGGTGTGGACCCCCTGGTCTTGATCTTTTGCCAGTATTTTTTATTATTTCCAAAAATATGCTCCGTGGAGTTTCAGGTCATTCCGAGAACTTTTGTTTTTGCACATAAATAACACCATGGCAATTCTGCTGAAAACAGCGTTAGTCCGGGTTAGTTTCATTCAAATCATGCAAGTTAGAGTCCAAAACAAGGGAAAAAGTGTTTGGAAAAGTAGATACGTCAGGGACGTATCAAAGGACCAAAGGCATTTCTTCCGCCATGGGGGTGGCCGTCTCTACGGCCAGGGCTTGGCGCCCTGCCGGAGCCAGCTACCCCTTGGCAGGCTCGGAATCCGCGGCAACACTCTTGCCGGCGGCCCCTGGGGGCTCGGTGTGAAAGTACTTGCCGGGGCACGATTTCCTCCGCTTGTTGCGCTCCGTTGACGGTTCGATGGATGGTTGAGTTAGCCGAAGCAAAAAGGTACCTGGTTCCACAGGTAGCTTGAATGCAGCGCGCTTTGACAGGTAGTCAACGATGTCGTTCTCCACTTGGGGAACGTGCTCCACTTGAATACCGTCGAAGCGCTCCTCCAGCTTCCTCACCTCATCTACGTAGGCCTCCATCAACGAAATCTGGTAATCTTTGTTGACCTGTCTGACGACAAGCTGCGAATCACCCCTGACGATGAGCTTCTTCACCCCGAGGTACGCCGCGATCCTGAGACCGGCAAGCAGCCCCTCGTACTCAGCAGTGTTGTTTTTGGACATCTCCCTGGGAAAGTGCATCTGGATCACATACTTGAGGTGCTCTTCGGTGGGTGCGACAAGCAGCACACCAGCACCGGCGCCTTGCAGCAAGAAAGCCCCATCAAAGTACATGATCCAGTCGCGACTTGCCTCTTTGCCGAGGAGAGCGGTCTCCTGGATTTCCTCGTCGGGCATTGAGGTCCATTCTGCAATGAACTCCGCCAAGACTCTTCTCTGGATTGTCGAAGTACTTTCAAACTTCAACCCAAAGCTTGACAACTCCAAGGCCCACTCCACAATCCTTCCGGTCGCATTTGGGTTGTGCAGTATTCGTTGCAACAGGAGGCGAGTGACGACAGTAATCTCGTGGGCTTGGAAGTAATGATGCGGCTTCCTCGAGGCCATAAGGAGGCCGAAGAGCAATTTCTACACATCGGAGTACCTTGACCTGGCCACCTGCAAGAGGGAGCTGACAAAGTAAACTGGGTGCTGCATCATCTTCTTCTTCTGCACCACTTCACTTGGCTGCGCGGGCCCTGCCCCGACGGCATCGGATTCTGCCGGGGGCCTTGCCTTGCCGGCACCAGGCCCTGCCAGGGGAATCTCTGACTTGCCATCCACTGGTCCTGTTGCTGCCACTGCCTCTTCGTCGACCTCTCTCTGTGCCACTAGTGCGGCGCTGACCACTTGATTCGTTGCCGCTAGATACAGCAGCAACGGCTCTTGTGGTTTAGGCGCAACCAGTATTTGCGTAGAGGAAAGGTATTTCTTCAGATCCTGCAACGCCGCCTCGGCCTCTGGGGTCCACTCCATTGGGCCTGCCTTCTTCAAGATTTTGAAAAAGGGAAGGCCACGTTCAACGAACTTGGAGATGAACCTGCTCATGGCGGCAACGCAGCCAGTGAGCCGGCGCACATCCTTGATCCGCTTGGGCACCTCAATCTGCTCAATAGCCTTGATCTTGTCCGGGTTTGCCTCGATCCCACGCTGCGACACAAAGAACCCGAGAAGTTCTCTTGACGGGACGCCAAAGACACACTTCTCAGGGTTCAGCTTGAGGTTGATCTTGCGTAGGTTGGAAAATGTCTCTCCTAGGTCTTGCACGAGGTTCGCCTTGTCCTTGGTTTTGTCCACTATGTCATCCATATATGCTTCCATATATCTATGTAGCTGGGGCTCAAAACCAATCTGGACCGCCCTTGCGAATGTCGAGCCAGCACTCTTCAACCCGAAAGGCATCCGTAAAAAGCAATACGTACCACATGGGGTGATAAAGGTTGTCTTCTCTTCATCTTCTCTTGCCATGAAGATCTGGTGGTAGCCCGAGTAGGCGTCGAGGAATGACAACAGATCACACCCGGCCGTGGAGTCAACAATCTGGTCGATGCGCGGCAACAGGAAGGGATCCTTAGTACAAGCCTTATTGACATCCGTGTAGTCAATACACAGCCTCCACTTCCCATTCGCTTTGCACACCAGCACCGGATTGGCCAACCACGTCAGATGGAGCACTCCTCTCACCAAACCTACCACTTCCAATTTCCTGATCTCCTCTGTGATGAACTCCTGTCGTTCCAAATCTTGCTTCCTGACCTTCTGCTTGATGGGCCGCGCATGGAGACGGACAGCAAGGTGGTGCTCAATCACTTCCCTGGGAACGCCGGGGATGTCAGATGCTTGCCACGCAAACATATCGACATTCACCCGCAGGAAAGTGACGAGCGCGCTTTCCTATTTGCCATCGAGGGTGGAGCTTATGGTAAAAGGCCCTCCCGTGCCATCTTCCTTGACGGACACCCTCTTGGTCTCTGGTGGTGCAGCTCTGGATTTCTTGCTCTTGCCGGTAGAGCTCTCGGGCACGTCCTCGATGGTAGCACAGCACTCTGAAGAGGTGCGCTTGCTGGAGTGGGTGCGAGAGGTCTTGCCGGTCTTCTTCTTCCCTCCCAGGGCTTCAACGGCAGGAGCAAGTGCCTTGGCGGCAGCTGCTGCAACTGCTTCTCGATAGAGTTGGTCAGCGCAGATCAGCACATCCTTCTTGTCAGAGGGGACCGTGATGATGGTCACCAGCCTAGGCATCTTCAGCATATTGTAGGCATAGTGCGACGCCGCCATGAATTTGGCTAGTGTCGGGCGGGCGAGGATCCCATTGTAGGGCAAGGGGATCTCGGCCACATCGAAGACGATCCTCTCAGTCCTGTAGTTCAACTCACCTCCAAACATCACGGGTAATGTGATCTTCCCCTTCGGCTGGCTCCTTCCTGGACTGACCCCTTGGAACATACGCATTTCCTCAAGGTCTCCATCAGGAATTTGCAGCCTTTTGATCACAACGGGCGAGATCAAGTTCAGGCCGGCCCCGCCGTCAACCAGTATCTTGTTAACCTTGAGGTTGCCTATCGTTGGTGATACCAACAATGGCAAACACCCGACCACAGTTGTGCGGTCAGGGTGGTCCTTGGCGTCAAAGATGAGGGGCGTGCTGGACCACTTCAGTGGCTTCTAAGCGTCGAATGATGGCTCTGCTGCTGTAATCTCATGCGCCCACTGCTTGAGCTGGCGGTGAGGAGTGTGCAGCGAGGCTCCACCATCGAGGCACATGGCCTTCGTAGCCTTCTAGAACTCATGCTCACCGGACTCGTCATCCTCGTTGCGATCATCATCTTCCTGCTTCTTGTCGCGGCCCTAGGCGGGCCTCTCTTGCTGGTTATCCTTGCCGCGGCGACCTCCTTGGCCGCCACACTTCTTGTCGGATCCTCCGGCACCATCCCGAACCTTCTCCTTGTCATGCCTCTCATATTAGGATTTTTTTTCTTTTCAGCAAGCAGCTCAACTTGTCGGCAGTTCTGGAGGTCGTGGCCCTTGGTGCGGTGGATCTTGCATTACTGCTTGTCGGAGCCTCCTGGCTTGTCGGCAGCTGCCAAGGCCCGGCAAGCGGCGCACCCAGCAATCTCCTTGCCGGGGTCATCTGCCTTGGCCTTCTTGGCGGCGCTGGTGTCACCGGATCCCTCGACGGCAAGCACGGTCTTGTCCTTGCATTTCCTGTTGCGACACCGGCCCTTCTTCGTCGGGGCGGCGGTGTCTTCGTCGGTAGAGTAGGTTTCCGCACCGGCGTCTTCGCCGGGGTACTTCCTTCCCTCTTCAGCCCAGGCGCATCTATCGGCCAGAACATAAAGTTCGGCCACGTCTTTGACCTTGTTCATTGCCAGCTCTTCACACATCTTGCGGTTACGCACATTCTGATAGAATGCACTGATCACGGCGGCAGGATGAACATCCGGGATGTTGTATTGCACTTGGTTGAACCTCTGTATGTACTTGTGCAGGTTTTCACCTTCCTTCTGGGGAATGATATGCAAATCACTCGCCTGGCCATGAGCTTGGTGGCCTCTAGCGAAGGCACCAACGAACTCGTGGCACAGATCTGACCAAGAAGAAATGGAATCCGCCGGCAAGTGCATCAACCAAGACGTGTGTAACACCCACGATGCTATATCTACCACGTGTCGGAGCACGACTTAGAGGCATAACCGCATGGTAGGCATGTCGCAAGAGGGGTAATCTTTGCACATCCCATGTACTGAATAAGAAAGGGATACAGAGTTGGCTTACAATCGCCACTTCACACAAATACAAGTTAAACATAAATCATCCAGAGTACAATCAAGGTCCGTCTACGGAACCAAAATAAAAGAAGACAACCCCAAATGCTAGATCCCCGATCGTCCCAACTGGGCTCCACTACTGATCAACAGGAAACGAAACAAAACAATGATCAAGATCTTCATCGAGCTCCCACTTGAGCTCCGTTGTGTCATCTGCACTGGTATCATCGGCACCTGCAACTGTTTGGAAGTATCTGTGAGCCACGGAGACTCAGCAATCTCACACCCGCGAGATCAAGACTATTTAAGCTTATGGGTAGGAAAAGGTAGTGAGGTTGAGCTGCAGCAAGCACTAGCATATATGGTGGCTAAATTACACAAATGAGAGCGAGAAGAGAAGCAAAGCACGGTCGTGAACTAGAAGTGATCAAGAAGTGATCCTGAAACTACTTACGTTCAAGCATAACACAAGAACCGTGGTCACTTACCGGACTCCGCCGGAAAGAGACCATCACGGCTACACACGCGGTTGATGCATTTTAATTAAGTTAAGTGTCAAGTTCTCTACAACCGGGTATTAACAAATTCCCATCTGCCCATAACTGCGGGCACGGCTTTCGAAAGTTCAAAACCCTACAGGGGTGTCCCAACTTAGGTCATCACAAGCTCTCACGGTCAACGAAGGATATTCCTTCTCCCGGGAAGACCCGATCAGACTCGGAATCCCGGTTACAAGACATTTCGACAATGGTAAAACAAGACCAGCAAGACCGCCCGATGCGCCGACATCCTGATAGGAGCTGCACATATCTCGTTCTCAGGGAAACATCGGATGAGCGCTCCATACAACTAAAACCAGCCCTCGAGTTTCCCCGAGGTGGCGCTGCAAAGGACTCTAGTTCGGACCAACACTTAGAGAAGCACTAGCCCGGGGGGTTAAAATAAAGATGACCCTTGAGTCTGCAGAACCCAAGGGAAGGTGATAGGTTGTTAGTGCAAATGTAAATCCAAGGTTGGGCCTTACTGGAGGAGTTTTATTCAAAGCGAACTATCAAGGGATTCCCATAACACTCGACCGCGTAAGGGACGCAAGATCAAGGAACATAACACCGGTATGACGGAAAATAGGGCGGCAAGAGTGGAACAAAACACCAGGCATAAGGCCGAGCCTTCCACCCTTTACCAAGTATATAGATGCATTAATTAAATAAGAGATATTGTGATATCCCAACATATCCATGTTCCAAACATGGAAAAAACTTAATCTTCACCTGCAACTAGCAACGCTATAAGAGGGGCTGAGCAAAAGCGGTAACATAGCCAAACAACGGTTTGCTAGGAAAGGTGGGTTAGAGGCTTGACATGGCAATATGGGAGGCATGATATAGCAAGTGGTAGGTGTCGCAGCATAGCAATAGAGCGAGCAACTAGCAAGAAAAGATTGAAGTGATTTCGAGGGTATGGTCATCTTGCCTGAGATCCCGCAAGGAAGAAGAATGAGTCCATGAAGAAGACAAACGGACGTAGTCGAACGGATCCTCACAAACGCGACGTTAACGGAACCAACCCGAAGAAGCACACCGGAAAGAAGCAAACAACATGGTAAACAACCATCACATAATCATGGCATGATGCACAACCAAGTATGATGCATGTCCAGTTTAATGAGACATGGCATGGCAAAGTGCACAAACAAAACTACAAATTAAGTGGAGCTCAATAAGCAACGAGTTGCATATTGACAGAACACCACATGACTTATTTAGTTCTCTCCCGTTTATGTACTCAACAATATTAAATGTTGTTAAACATGGCAAGAGGTGAAACATAAGTAAACTAAACATTTAGGCAAGTTTAAATGAGGCCGAAAATAACAACAACCATTCCGTAAAATCCTCATGTGCATTTGCAATTTAATGCAACAACAATTTTAAACATTTTAAATGTTATTATCATGATGTGGATGACATGTTCAAGTTTATGCAAATTTAAGAAAAAGTTGACATGATAATATATGAGGCATTTGTCGCCTGGCGGAAGGAAAAGGGGTACCACGGCGGTGAAATGGAAATGTTACCACGGCAACATTTCGGTGATCCGGCAGCTCAATTGAGATACCGGTGCAAAAGGAAAAGTGACGTGCGTGTGTCATGCAAGAGATGGTGGGATGCTCCCGGTTACTGGGTTCCCATGGGTCGACGGTGGTGCCAAGGGAGGGAAACAACTAACGTTCACGGGTGGATACAACATCCAAACATGCATCTCATACAACACATGCATTCGTTCATGAGCAGTCGTCTCGGGGTTATACCTTTTGAAGCGTGCATTATCAGAACAGATCAAGTTCGTAGAGGGAAGTAGGCGTTCTCGCAACGGCGGTAGTGGAAGTGGTCATTCTCGCTTCGTACATGTTCACACTCCATAGGTGTTCGGGGTCAAAACAAGGAACTTGACGTCCACGGGTCTTCAAGGGTCGACGGTACATGTTCTGTAGACGTTCGGGCGGCGGTAGTGGTACAAGTTTTTACGTTGACGGTAGTTGTTCACGGTTCATAGACGAACTTGACAGATCCGAGGGTTCCGGCCATCGGGGTTCTTGGCGCAACACCGTGTAGTCGTACATTTTGAAGAGGAACTTGGCCATCCGAAGGTGTACTAGGCGAACAACGGTCGTCATGGAAGTAGTGGTACTTAGGCGTTTCGGTCAGCACTCGTTCGGGCATCCAAGGTCTTCGGCGATACGGTAGTCATACACACATTCGGAGAGAAGCTCGGCGTATCCATGTACTTGGCGTTCCAGTGTGGTAGTCGTTCTCGGGATCGGGGTCCTCGTGCACTTGACGACTCCGAAAGAGGAACTTGGCACCCACGGTGGTTGTGACCACGGTCTTGACGTCAACGGCGCTAGGCAGCTACAGCACGCGTGCTGTGAAGAGGTCAGGAAGCCATGGTTCTTGGTGCATGCTCGAGCAGCGAGCTCCTCTCGCTCGAACGCGGTGTAGAAGATGGAGCTCGGGCTCCTGGACGGTGCTCGGGAGACGCGAAGCAGAGGAGCCGGTGCCTCGTAGGCTAGCGAGCTTGGCTAAGAGCAGCGGTTGGGCTGGGACAAGATGTTGGACTCCCTCAAGTCAGCACGGGCGCATGCGTCTATGGACGAAGCAGGCAGCAGCGGCTGGAGCAGGGGAGTTGCCGCGTGATGCAAGAAATTGGCGATGCAGGGTTTCAAATGGAGGCGACGATGTGGACCCGGCGGGGCAGAGATTGCCGGATCCGGCAGTGGGGCGATAAACAGGCAGCGGCCATGGAGGTGGCGCTGCAGGCGCGAGCAGCCAAAGGAGGGCGTCGGTGCGGGAGGAGAAGCAGGAAGGACGCGGCGTGCAAGGAGTGACAGCGAGGGCGGAGCAGCTTGGGCGGGGCGGACGCGGACGTGTCTTCGATGGAGCTGCGAGCTCGGCGTCCATGGCAGGACGACGAGGAGGCCGGAGACGCGAGGGCAAGGCGGGCGGCGCTCCGCTAGCTTTGGTCACCAGCGGGGCTGGAGCGACGGGAGGCCACAGGGCTTGCCGGGGCTCGCTGCTGGTGCCCCAACGAGCACAGGAGCAAGGCACCACAGGAGGAGGTCGGTCCTGGCCACGGGGATCGCCGCAAGGAAGAGAGCGGGAGGAGGGAGAGATGGGGATCGGACGAAGGAGCGATGCGTGTGTGCGTGCAGCGCTGCTGGCGGCGGTGAGGGAACGAGAGGAGATGGTATCGAGCGGAGGCCTCTCATGCGGCTAGGGTTAGAAGGGAATGGGCCTTGGAGGCCGGCCCAGTGGAGAGGGAGGCGCCTAGGCGCAGATGGGCCTGCCTGGCTGGCCTCTCTTCTCCCCCATAACCTCTCTTCTCAAAACAGAGGAGAGAAAGAAAAAGAAAAAAAAGAAAGGAAGCAAAAAAGAGAAAAGAAAGGGTTAGAGGAAGGATTTGGGCACGCGGATTATTTTCCCCAAGTCGCAAAAATGCGCTGGTTCCAAGAAAATAGAAATGGCCAAGATCGAACGATAAGAATTCAAACTCATTTGAATTTGAACTAGGACGAGGTTTTAGGAGTATCTAAAAATGTTGAGAATTTTAGTAGAGCTCCGGAAAATGGTAAAAGAATTATTGGCAAGGCTAGAGAGTCAAAACTTGAAGAAGAAAATGCCAAGGGATTTAATATGCAAGTGGGTTCATGGTTGATTCCAAAACAATGGAATATTTTATAATATCTCCCTAAATATCGGGAGGGTATGTTTTAAAGAGAAACCACCATGTGAGTTCCCTCAATTTAAATGGGTCGAAGATCCATACGGTTTATTTAGTTGAGTTCGAAAGATTAAAGACATGATGACATGATGCAATGCACATGATGCCATGATGAATGCAACAAGAAAAAATAAAACACACAACGAAACTCGGAAAACATGGAAGGCCTCCGGAGCTCTGGTCTTGGGGCGTCACAACATGACATTGGGTTTCAGGGCCAACGGGAAGTAATTGGCAAGCACCTTGTTGTCACGAGCTCCAGCGGCTTGCATCGTGATGGTGTAGATGCTGAGGAACTCTGACGGGTGGGTCTTGCCGTTGTACTTCTCGCCGACGTCGGGCTTGAACGTGCGGTGGGACGGCCACTGGAACTGTCGCAGCTCACGGGTAAAGGCTGGGCAACCCACCTCGTAAGGTAGGCCACCGGAGTCTCCCAGTGCTGGGTGGTCCATAGCAGGCCCCGCCCGCCTGTCTGACTAGTGGCGCGTATCACGCCAGCGCTCGATGGTGGCTCGAGCGTCTTCATGGGCTCGCTCCTGAAGAACCTGGCGTTGATCGCGGCTGGTCCATGGGTCGGACGGCGCTATGGAAATGTCATCACAAGCATCATCATGACGGACTGACATCTGCGGTGGCTGGCATGGAGGAGGAGAGTGCATCATGGCCGCGGCGCCTCCGGCCCCTCCACCGCCAGCATGCAGTGGCTCGATGGAGCGTCGGCCTGAGGGCCCCGCTGGCTGTGGCTCGTCTTTGTTGGCGACGCCGACGAGGCTCCGGATAGTGGCTCTCCACTCGTCGAGCTTCTCCGCGGCAGGAGGGAAGTCCAGGAGCAGTTGCGCGCGCGCGCCAAGGCTTCTGTTGGCGTGGGCGGCGGCGAAAGCTGCGTGGACGCGCTTCGACTTCTAACCACATTAGAAGGAGCTCTGTCACGGCCCAGCGGTTGTGCGCCATCCTCGCCAGCACTTCGGCGGGCATGCTGGCCTCCTTCATCCCACGAATGGCGCACATGACTCTTCCCACGGCGGCGTCCAGGGTCACCGGCGTGGTGACGCTGCTCGTCATGCACAACCTGGGAAGAGCGTGATGTGGGTGCCGGAGTGGGCGTCTTGGAGGTCGTCGCGCCGCCTGCGGGTGGTATGGCGATGCCCGCGGAGGGTCCCACGCCGTCTGCGGGAGGCCCAACTCCATCTCTGGATTTCGCGGCATGTGGCCCGTCGCCTTGGGCACGAACGATGCCGCTCGCCAGGCTCTGACTGCTAGAGCGATGTTGGTGCTCGCGGGTCGCACCTCGGGTTCTGTCCGCGACCGGCCCGCTGCTCACTCGCACTGGTATGAGACGTTCGGCTCCCGATGAACTGACCGCCGTGGCCGCCTTCTTCTTGGGAGCCATGGCGACGAAGAACTGCTAGGCTAACTGCTAGACCAGATTCCCACAACTGTGCCCCCTACCTGGCGCGCCAAAGATGTCGGTAGGAACGACACCTATGGGATCACTGGGATCCCTTCTACGGTCGGCGGGCGCAGGGTCATGAGAAGAGCAGGTTTAGGAGCAAGCACATGGATCGTTTACCCAGGTTCGGGCCATGAGGATGCGTAAAACCCTAGTCCTGCTTTGGTGGATGTATTGAGTGTTCTTGAGCTTTCTGAACTAGCTACGGTGGCTGTCCCGTTCCAAAAAGCCTGAATCCCTCTCCTGGTCGCCTCGTGCCTCCTTTTATAGAAAAAAGAGGCTGCCACAGTGGCACACAGGAGGTGGAAAGGCCTACAGTGCACGAGCTTATCGCACGGCATGACGGGACAAAGTGCATTAAGTGCACTACGTAGGTGTCCATTAGCTTTATCGGGGACGGGAACGAGGCCCGTCCGTCCGTCGCCGTTTCGCCTCGCTTCGACATGTGCCTAGGTTGGCGATGCATGCAGCACCATGTTGGCAGGCAGGCAGCTGAGGTGGCGCGGTGGTAGGGCCTTTAAGAAGATCTGTATGCTGCCACCCAGGTGCTTGCTGATCTGGCCTGGAAGCTGCATGTTGCAACGCAGGTGCCTGCCCAGCTGGTTGGGCTGGCAGCTGCATGCGAACGGCGGCGGAGTCTCAACTGGTGCGGGCCTGGCAGTGGCCCTGCTGACGCCCTCGGCAAGGGTCTTGCTGGGGGCCCGGCAAGGGTCTTATCGTGGCGTTGCTATCATCCCCGGCAAGGGTCTTGCCGAGGGTCTTGTGGATTTCCTCGGCTAGGATCCTGCCGAGGGTCGCCATCTTCTAGTCCTCATCTGAACTCATATATTTATGGGCTTGACGAAGATCTGCATGCCATCACAGAGGCGCCTCTCGAGCCTTGGTTCCGACGTTGTTGCTTGGGTCGGAGCCAGTGGGCTCAAGGGTGGCTCGCTCTGCTGGTGTTGGGCAAGTTTCCCCGGCAAGGCTCTTGTCGGGGCTGCGGGCGGGCGCCTCAGCAAGGATCTTGCCGAGGGAGTCCACCTCGCCCTCTTGCCCTCATGTGCTTCCCGTCTTGGCGTTGCCTTGATTGTCTTGTGCTTTGGCTTCTCTCCTGCTTCCCTCCTCTGCGCTGCTAAGTGTGGCCGCGGCGCGTGGCTCTGACTGCCCGTGCACAAGTAAAGGGGTCAAAAGGAGAGCCCCTACTTTTGTACACCAACAAGGAGGGGGAGGTGCCCCCCTCTTTCCTTCTCCCTCTCCCTCTCCTTCCTTCTTCTCCTACTTGGACTAGGAAAGGGGGGAACCTACTCCTACTAGGAGTAGGAATCCCCCCTTTGGGCGCGCCCCTTGAGGCCGGCCCTCCTCCTCCTCCCCTTCTTTATATACGGGGGAGGGGCACCCCATAGACACACAAGTTGATCTTTAGCCGTGTGCGGTGCCCCCCTCCATAGTTTTCCACTTCGGTCATATTGTCATAGTGCTTAGGCGAAGCCCTGCGTCGGTAACTTCATCATCACCGTCAATGCGCCGTCGTGCTGACGAAACTCACCCTCGGCCTCAACTGGATCAAGAGTATGAGGGACGTCACTGAGCTGAACGTGTGCAAATTGCGGAGGTGCCGTGCGTTCGGTACTTGATCGGTTCGACCACGAAGACGTTCGGCTACATCAACCGCGTTACTAAACGCTTACGCTTTCGGTCTACAAGGGTACGTGGACACACTCTCCCCTCTCGTTGCTATGCATCTCCTAGATAGATCTTGCATGATAGTAGGAAAAAAATTGAAATGCCGCGTTCCCCAACAATGCGTGCTTATGGAAAGAACTTGCATGACATCTTTTGTCCTACCCTCCCGTGGCAGCGAGGACCAAATTGGAAACTTAGGGATATTAAGGCCTCCTTTTAATAGACAACTGAAACAAAGCATTAACACATAGTGAATACATGAACTCCTCAAACTACGGTCATCACCAGGAGAAGTCCCGGTTATTGTCACTCCGGGGTTGCCGGATCTTAACACGTAGTAGGTGACTATAACTTGCAAGATCGGATCTGGAACATGGATATAATGGTGATAACATAAACGGTTCAGATCTGAAATCATGGCACCCGGGCCCAAAGTGACAAGCATTAAGCATGGCAAAGTCATAGCAACATCAATCTTAGAACATAGTGGATACTAGGGATCAAGCCCTAACAAAACTAACTTGATTACATGATGAATCTCATCCAACTCCTCACCAACCAGCGGGCCTACGAAGAAATTACTCACTCCCGGTGGGGAGCATCATGGAATTGGTGATGGAGAAGGGTTGGTGGTGATGAAGAACGAAGATCCCCCTCTCCGAAGCCCCAAAGAGACTCCAGATCTGGCCTCCGGATCAAGAACAGGAGGTGACGGAGGCTCTGTCTCGTGGGTCATGATAATTATTTCTCCCCAATTTTTTCTGGAAAATAGGATTTTATAGCGTCAGTTTCAAGGTCTGCGAGGCCACCAGGTGGGGAAAACCCACCTGGGCATGCCTGGTGAGGGGGGCGCGCCCTGGTGGGTTGTGCCCACCCAGGTGCCCCCCTTCGGTAGGTCTTGGCTCCATAAATTCTTATATATTATATAAAAATTCCTCACAAAGTTTCGTTCCATTCTGAGAAGTTTTATTTCTTCACAAAAACAACACCATGGTAGTTCTGCTGAAAACAGCGTCAGTCCGGGGTTAGTTTCATTCAAATCATGCAAATTAGAGTCCAAAACAAGAGGAAAAGCATTTGGAAAAGTAGATACGTTGGAGACGTATCAGTAGGCGAGAGTCAATCTGGATAGTCATGACGAGAAAAGCTTGCTTGCGCTTTTCAAGGAAGCATTGCAGTAGTATCGGTGTTACCTGAGGAAATCACACTTTGATGGCAAGTCTATAAACAAATTTCCGGTGAAGTCTTCTGTGCTAAATTTAGAAGACATTGAATGGAAAAACCTTGTTATGCACTGGTCTCGTTCCCAGGATGAGGTATTGTCTATGATATCACATGACAATTTGAACTTATACTTTTTCGCATGTGCCTTACGGATCTTTTTTGCAGGAAATCTGCTCGAAGAAGAATTCCGGTTTGAAAAGAATGACAAGATGTCGCAAATATGCTGCCTGCTGCTTTGCTCTTGTTAGTACTTGTCGTCCTATATCATTGTACTTGCATTCATACCTGGTTCATTATGTGACAGTAGTATGCATGATAGCTTGCTTATCAATTGTTCGCTCCAAATTATCTAATCTATATGAATAGTTACATTAGTGTAGAATATATCCAATGCCAATGAATTTTTTTAGCTCTGCATTGTTCTTGTAAGTACCTGATGTCCTTTATCAGTGTGCTTATATTGACAGGTAGTTGTTCATGTACCATCACTCTGCAGCTTATTTTCCTTTGCCCTCCATTTTCTACACATTGGATCTATATGTACTCTTACCATAAGGTTGGATAACACCGATGGTATTGAAGAAGTTTAGCTTTGCATTGCTCTTGGCTGTACCTTTTGCCTGTATGGCTGTACTTACATTTATAGCTACTTGGTTATGTAGCATCACTCTTCATCTTATTTTAAATATTCTCCATTTTTTCTTATATTATCACATCTATATTTACTCTTCACAAAATGTAGAATAAAGGCAATGCTTATGAAGAAGATTCTGTGGTAAACTTCTTGAATTGCCCCCCCCCCATCAGCATGGACAAGGGCTTTATAGAGCCTGTCTTCACCAATAATGTAATTTTGTCCTTCTCAAGCCTTCAAACTTTGTTGTGTATATTTGGTTAGGCATGACTGCAACAGCTGTTTATTTTTGGTGTTTGCATCAAATTGCATGTTTAAAGTTTATTATGTAGTTCATAAACAAATGTTTGTCCTTCTCAATTTAAGTTTTCAGTTGTACAACCAAGTTCCTTCTTCATACCATGTCAATTAAACTATACAAAGCAAGTGTTCTTCTTTTGCACTGCATGTATGCTTCTGTTCTTGATCCGTAATCCAGTGGTGTGGTGAACCTACCCACTACAGCACAATGTCATATTCTGCAATGTCTTAACTATGAACAATGTCATATCATTCTACTATTATTTAAACTGTCTCTTTATTTGCCAATCTGAAATGGGATAAATTGATAGCACACTAACCATTGATACTTATGAGTTCTTGATCTGTAATCCAGTGGTGTCGTAAAGCTGCCAGCTCCTTCACAATGTCATTTCTTTCTATGTCTTAACCTGAACAATACCATATTGTGTTAATGCTATTTTAACCTGTGTCACTTTGTTCGTCAGTAAGAAATGTGATGATTGTCAGCACTGATACTTATATGTGCAAAACCTGCCATCTGTCTGCTTGTTTATATTTCAGAGTGAGGAGGATATAAGTGTCAAACAAGCGCAGTCTCATCAGCTTGCTCAGCTGCTTGCGCTGCAGCTCCCGAGCAGGGCTAACCTTTCTTGAACTCTATTGAAGTGCTGTCGGTTTTGTATATTATTTTGTCGGCATGTTTATTTGCACTGGTGGCGATCTTTGATGCCCAGTGTATGCAATCTGCTGTCTACTTGTGCTTTATTATCATAGTGGCGAACTTTGATGCCCAGTGAATGTAATATGCCGTAATTTCTTTATTGTATAGTCTAGGTTTTTTCTTATTTACAATGTTGCAGTTATTTTATTGTATATATATCATGTCTTCGTAGTAAACCGGCCAAACCGTAAAATTATGGTAAATGATCGGGCCATCATGCAAATCACTATGTATGATCCGCATCATGGGCCCAGTCATCTTGGTCCGTTAACAGGCCTAAATGTAAAATGGCCCACTAGTAGATTCGGGCCTTTAATAGGCCGAGTAAACTGCCGGCCCTATTTTCGCAAGAAAACTCAATGGGCTTTTAGGAGGCTACAAAGTAGGTTGGGCCTGAAACATACCGAACAGCTCACCGCCGGCAGCAGGCCAAAATAGACCCCAGCCCATGATTGTGCCAATCGCATCACGGGCCGTTAACAGGCCAAAATTGTCTCAGATTATCGGCTGTGAGCAGGCCGGATGCAAACCGGGCCGTAGTTAGGCCCAACTATATGATGGGCTTTTAACAGGCCGAAATAAATATAGGGCCAAAATGTTAAATGGGCCTTTAACAGGCCGAATTACTAAATGGGCCTTTAGTAAGTGGGCACAAAGCATAGCGTCCAGTTGACGGGCCGAATCTGATATGGGCTATAATTTAGCCCAAAGCCTCTTAAAGGGCCGGATCTGATCTGGGCCGTAATTTGGCCCAGAACATGGTAGGATTTTAATGGGTCAGATCTCATATGGGCCTTTATTAGGCCCGGAACGTGCCAGGCTGTTAATGGACCGGATCAAATATGGGCCGACATTTGGCCCAAAACATGGCAGCCTATTAACGGGCCGGCCCACTAGTGTCCTCAAAATCTTGTGGGCCTTTAGCTGGGTCGGCTCATTATGGTCGGCGAAATCTCGTGGGCCTTTAGCTAGGCCGACCATTATGGTCCGCAAAATCTTGTGGGCCTTTAGTTGGGCCGGCCCATTTAATCTTTATGGGCCACTTTTGGGCTGGTCCACGTGTCAACATATCATAGGCACATCTCGCCCATTGGATGAGTAACACTTGTGCCAAAGCGGAGCTGACACGTGGTTCCGTCGGCCAATGAGAATTTTACACGTGGAAAATCGGCATTAGTCGTGGCTGTTAGCGGGTTATCGGATCCAAAACCGGACCCGATAACTTAACAGCGACCCGTTACGGTGGATGCCACGTGTCGGTCACCCTTGACGAAAGCACTTCTATGACGCACGATTTATTGTCATGGAAGTGGACACTTCCGTGATGATAATTTTGGTAATTTCATGGAACACTTCTACGATAGCACAGGTATGACTATCTTGATTCTGTCATAAAATCGTCATGGATGCACATGCATGATAGAAAACGTGACCTACTGTGATAAACATGTATCATCACAGAAGTGTATTTTTCTGTAGTGTTGCTAAGAACGACGGTCCACGCAAGTATGTCACTTTTGGAGATAACTCCAAGGTTAAGGTACTTGTCCTTGGTAAGGTGGCCATTTCCAATGATAGCTCTATCCAAAACGTTATGCTCGTTGAATCGCTTGGTTACAATCTACTTTCCGTGTCTAGACTAGCTGACTTCGGTTTCAATGTTCTATTTACTGAGGTAGATTGCCAAGTGTTTCATAGAGATAATCATAATATGGTCTTTACCGGTATTCGTAGAGGTGACATATACATTGTTGATTTCACTAAGAAAGCTCGACCTCGTACTTGCTTGATTGCTAATTCTTCTAAAGGTTGGTTATGGCATAGAAGGTTAGGTCATGTGGGCATGCGAAATCTTGATAAGCTTATTAAAGGTGATCATATCCTTGGTGTTGATTAAAGATGTCATATTTGACAAGGATAGACTTGGTAGTGCTTGTCAAGCAGGAAAACGGGTTGGAGGAAGTCATCCCATGAAGAAAATCGTGACCATGAGAAGACCGCTCGAGCTACTTCATATGGATCTTTTTGGTCCCAACGCCTACAAGAGTCTCGGTGGTAACTCGTTCGGATTGGTCATTGTTGAAATTTTTTCAAGATTTACGTGGGTGTTCTTTCTTGATGATAAATTGCAGGTCCAAAAGATTTTCAAGAACTTCGCTAGGAAGGCCCAAAACCAATTTGAAGTGAAGATCAAGAAGATTCAAAGCGACAATGGAACGGAGTTCAAGAACGCCAATGTGGATACCTTTCTTGACGAAGAAGTGATCTCACATGAGTTCTCTGCTACGTACACGCCTCAACAAAATGGAGTTGTTGAGAGGAAGAACCGGAAACTTATCGAGATGGCAAGAACGATGCTTAATGAATACAAGACGCCAAGACATTTTTGGGAGGAAGCGGTTGAGACATCTTGTCGTGCCACGAATCGACTATATCTTCACAAGCTTCTCGGCAAGACAGCATACAAACTTCTCACCGGTAACAAACCCCAAGTTGGATACTTTCGAGTATTTGGCTCAAAGTGTTACAATCACCGCTCAAAATTTGCTCCTAAATCTCATGAGGGTTTCCTACTCGATTATGGCTCAAACTCTCACACTCGTGTCTACAACAATTTCACCCGAAAGTTTGAAGAGACAGTTGATGTGGAGTTTGATGAATCTAACGACTTGCAAGTAGAGCAATTGCCACTTGATGCAGGAGACAAAGATCCTTTGGAAGCAATCCAAGATTTGTCCATTGGCAAGATTCGCCCAACGGAGTTGAAGGAGAGTACCTCTTTCGTTCAAGTGGAAGCCACAACTTCACATCAAGGTGAACCACAAGTTGATTTGGAGGCATCCACAAGTGGAACATGTCAAGACAGAGAAAATGAGGAAGTACAACAAGACGAACCACCTCAACCTCCTCCTCCACCTCCACAAGTGAACGACAACGCCAACAACAATGAGGAAGGAGAAGAAGAAGAACTCATTCATTTCTAGTGTTGAACCTATGAAGGTTGAAGAAGCTCTTGAGGATCCGGATTGGGTGAATGCTATGCACGAAGAGATATGTAACTTCGAGAGGAATCAAGTGTGTACATTGGTTGAAAAGCCCGACGACAATCACAATGTTATTGGAACCAAATGGATGTTTCGGAATAAGCATGATGAAGATGGACAAGTTGTACGCAACAATGACCATCTCGTCGCTCAAGGCTACACTCAAGACGAAGGTACGGACTATGATGAGACATATGCCCCCGTTGCTAGACTTGAGTCCATACGCATATTACTTGCTTATGACAATCACCATGATATCACTCTATATCAAATGGACATTAAAAGTGTTTTTCTTAAGGGAGAAATTGAGGAGGAGGTGTATGTTAAACAACCTCCTGGATTTGTCAATCCCAAGAAACCTAATCATGTCTACAAACTTCACAGAGCTTTTTATGGTCTTAAACAAGCTTCTAGAGCATGGTATAAATGCTTGGCCGAGTTTCTTATTAAAAAGGGCTTTGCAATTGGAAAGATTGATTCTACACTTTTTACTAAAAGGGTTAATGGTGAATTATTTGTGTGCCATATTTATGTGGATGATATCATATTTGGTTCTACTAACCCTCATTTTAGTGAAAAGTTTGGAAGCCTAATGTTGTGATATTTTCATTATAACTATTTTTCATTAATTAATCAGCCGTCATTGTAATGTGGTGCGTGTATGTGGATCAATGTTAAAAATAGAATTTATGTATCTGATCCAGGTGCAATATGTTGCAATAGCCTCAATTCTAACAGTGGAGGGCAGTGGAGAGAGCCCACCATTGCAACACAAAACTTCTTTGCCAGGCGGCCCAAGCCGCCCGCCACTGCTGACGGCCCACCACTGGCAGGCAGGCGCCCGCCACTAATGGCATGTTAGTAGTGGCAGGAGGTCGATGGCGGGCGGCCCTGGAAGCCTGGCCCGTCACTGCTAGCCTTTTTGCACCCACCACTGCTAGGCATTCCTGCAGTAGTGGGGTGGCCCTACATCCCGTGCCTTGCACGCCGATCCAAAGTTCAGAGCATATATTGTATCGCGAGCCATGTGAATATTTTGCACTTTGGAGGTGCCCAACTCCTCCATATGCATTGAGCCGTTGGAGGTCTCACCAATCCTTGGCACAGTCTGTTATATGTGGATTTAGTGGAGTAGACACCTGTGGGATCTGCCGGCCAAGTGAACTCGTCGTCTTCATGGCGGAATCTTTGAACAGTGGTGACCACGTGTCTCGGGTGCATAATTTGCACGAGGGATGTGAATGTTGAGTCAGGTTCTATGTCTGTAATCCAATTCTCGTTGATCAGTGCTTCTGCAATTGTTCTAGTGTTCTTTATTCTCGTTTCCACCTGCTCTATAAGCCTTGGGGCAATGTTGCCCACGGCAAAACCATGGATCAATCGATCTGTCTAGAATAGAACTTTGTCGCCTTTCCCCACTCGGACTAAGTTGTTAAAGATTTCTCGAGCCTCTTTGTCCACCAGCAGCGCAAGGCCTTGCGAAGGTCTCAGTGGGTTCGTCCTCCTCGACAATTCCCATCTCACTCTTAGGGCCATCAGCACTTGTAACTGTAAGTTTTTGACTCCAAGGCCTCCATAGCTCAGAGCTTGCAGATTGTTTTCCACGCCACCATACACTGCCCTTCATTCACCTCTTCCTTTCCTGGCTAGAAGAATGAACACATGCATCCATTTATGTCCTCAAACACCAAAGTCGGTGCCTCCATGACCAACAGATGATTAATTGGCCCTGCTGCTATGACAAATTTAACCAAGACCAATCAACTTGATCTCTGAATCATTCCCCTTTTCCATGTTGGTATGAAGTGTCTCACTTGATCTAGCATTGGTTGCCATCGCGGCCTAGTCAGTTGCTTGATAGCCAGTTGTAAGCCAAGGTACTTGCACAAGAATGCTTTGATGGGACGATGGGACAATTCAGTAAGCTCTCCACTCGGGCTCAATCTTCCTGGTTGTCTGCAATCAAAATCGCTAAAGATTTCATGTAGTTCACACGCAACCCAGTCACTTCCCCGAACACCTGTAGGGCATATCTAATGAACCGAAGATCATTCTCAGTTGGCCTTAAGAAGAAGGCGGCGTCATCAGCATAGATAGATTGGCTCTGAGTTGCCGTGATCCCTCTGTAATTGCTCAGCACTCCTTCTTTCAGCGCCCGGTTTATTATTGTTGTGAGGGCATTCATCGCAATGATGAACAGTAACAGTGAGTTGGGGTCACCTTGACGTAGCCCTTTTGCATGCCGGATCCGTCATCCTGGGGCTCCATTCACTAGCACCTTAGTGTTTGCAGTTTGTAGTAATGTGACAATCCATCGTAACTAGGAATCGCCAAAACCTTTAGCTCTGAGGATCTCGAATAAGAACGGCCAGAATAGCGAATCGAATCGTGCGCGAGATGTCCAATTTCAAAAAGATTCCTTGACTTTTTTTTTGCATCTGGATTTTCTTGGCCACTTGACACACCAGCAGGTAGTTATCATGTAAGCTATATCCCTGGATAAACGTCGTTTGATTAGTTCCCACAAGCACATGCATGTGTCTTCGGGCCCTAGTGGCAAGCATCTTGGCCACCAATTTTGCAAAGTTGTGCCGCAGGCTTATAGTGCGGAAATCTCCAACTAGTTTTTCATCAACCTTCTTCAGGATTAATACGATCAAAGCTCTGTTAAGCCTAGCACAACCTCTGCCGTCTCCTACGTAAAACTTCAGCAAAGCTGCCATGATATTCTTCTTGATGATCGGCCATGCTTTCTGATAGAAAACTCCTATAAATCCATCCGGGCTGAAGCACGGTCCGGGTGTAACTCTTTTATGGTCGACCAGTTTGTAGTTTAGTCAAAACCCCTTTTATTTATTGAATATTATTGAAAAAAATTAAAAAAAAAAACTTTTATTATTGCTTTCAATAGAATAGACTATTTTTAAACTATGATTTGTGTAGTCATGTCCATGACAACGTAGCTGCGGGTTTGGTAGTTGTCAGCTCATCGCTCCCTGTGGGTTCGACAAACATTTATCACCAATTACAATAGCCATGTACACTCGCAGGTCACTGTGCTTTTCTGACGCCGTTGCCGAGGAGAATGGCACTTGGTTTGGAAAAAATGAATCCAGTTTTCGTTTGACAATTTCGGACGAAAAAATAACGAAAAAAATCCCTTCGACTATTTCTCGATTGAGAAATTAGCAGATCAATTTATTTTTTCTGATGGCTCCCTAAAATGCTCTTGGCCCGCCAATGGAGCCGGAGAGTCTTAGATAGCGAGGCAGTGGCATCTTCCTCCGCATCTCAGTTCCACCCGGCACATACTCTCCATGTCAACGCGCACGGCCGTTTCTTTACTCCAGCACGTAGCCATCACCGGTACGGCCACCATCTACCTCGCGCCTCATAAAACAAAGCAAAATCCTAAGTTGCAGTCAGACCAGTACCCTCCCTAATCAAACCTGACCGCAGGTTCCAATCTTTTCCCCGCGGGCTCTCGCTCGATCGACCGGTAGCTGCCGCGGCGGCGGTCCGGAATGGCGCCGATACGCGTGCTCACGGCGCTGGACCACGCCCGCACGCAGTACTACCACTTCAAGGCCATCATCATCGCCGGCATGGGCCTCTTCACCGACTCCTACGACCTCTTCTGCATCGTGCCCGTCATGAAGATCATCGGGCGCGTGTACTACCCTTCGCCCGCCGGCGACGGGAGGCCGGGCGTGACGCCGCCCGCCGTCGTGTCCGCCACGGTCGGCGTCGCCCTGCTGGGCGCGGTGGTCGGGAACCTCCTCTTCGGCGCGCTCGGCGACCGCGTCGGGCGGCGGCGCGTCTACGGCCCGTGCCTGCTGCTGCTGGTGTGCAGCTCCATCGGGAGCGGCTTCTCCATCTGCCGCACGCGCGGGTGCGTGCTCTCCAGCCTCTGCTTCTTCCGCTTCATCCTCGGGGTGGGCGTCGGGGGAGACTACCCGCTGTCGGCGACCATCATGTCGGAGTTCGCCAACAAGCGCACTCGGGGAGCGTTCATCGCCGCCGTGTTCTCCATGCAAGGGTTCGGGATACTGGCCAGCTCCGGCGTCACCATGGTCGTCGCCGCCGCGTTCGACCGGTTCACGGGCCACCCGGACCCGCTTGACACTCCGGAGGCCGCCGACCTCGCCTGGCGCGTCATACTCATGGCCGGCGCCGTCCCCGCCGGGCTCACCTTCTACTGGAGGATGGCCATGCCAGAAACAGCCAGGTACGTCGGTTGTCCTAACCCCCAACTGGTGCACTACGTGTCTCTTCGACCACGTACGTTGTATTTCCCTAACGTAGTACTAGTACTCTGTACGAGTGACATTCATACAGGGTGTTATCTTTGAAGGAACATGGCAGTACTTCTGCCTTTTCATATTAGAAGAGGGAAAGAAACCAAGGTTTCAGGTGTTGTACAGAGCGGCCAAAGCCCATACACACACTCTTAAAGAAAAACACAACTCTGGAAACCAAATGAAAAGGAAATAAAAGCGCTAAACAGTAGCCTTCTTGAACATTGCTATTTCATCTCTAGCCATAACAGGGTGTTATCGTACGTACGTATGTTTCAGTACGTTGTCAGTACCTTAGAGAAAGCTCCAATTTTCATATGAGTCAAGCCGTAGTCTCACGTTGGGGAGTAACTTTGATCAAAATATTGTCTGTGATGACCAATGCCCACCTCACATGAAAACCCGGATTTAAGCTGATATATCTGAAAGGGGTAAAAAAATGAACAGTTTAAGAGTTCTAGGCTGCGTTTAGTTCCATTGCACAGTCAGTTTAGTTTGCAGGTGATTTTCTCGTACTGTGTGTCCGTTTCTAAGCTGTGAACGAAGTACCTTTGAACGGCTCCATGACTGTTAATCCTGGATTATACTATACTTTTTCGAGTTTGGCATCCTGGGTTATATTCGACTACCATCGTAAGACACACGAGCGCGAGTGGCACACCTTGCACTAAACATTTCAGCAAGTCATCGCATTGATTGGTAGACTAAACTAAACTGCGATGATCGATGTGTACACTGACTGGTATCTCAAACAAATGGCGTGGAGAAGAATATACCGTGGGATACTTGAGATCCGACGAAGCAGCAGCTTCCTGCTGACCAACGAAGAAGTTCAGTCTGTTCCCCGTAAACGAACCTGGGCGCAGTTTGCCTAATTATTTTCTCTGACCCAAAGCTTAAGTGTACTGTCAGGCTCTGGCCACCATCATAAGGTTGCTGGTTATACTCCCTCTGTTTTTATTTAGTCTGCATATTAGGTTTGACCGAAGTCAAACTTTGCAAAGTTTGATCAAGTTTATAGAAAAATATATAAACATTTGCCATAACAAATCTATATGATGTGAAAGTACATTCAATAATGAATCTAGTGGTATTGATTTTTTATTGTATATATTAATATTTTTGTTTATAAACTTAGTCAAAATTTATAAAGCTTGACTTTGACCAAAGCTAATATGCAGACTAAATAAAAACGGAGGAAGTACTTGTCTAGTTTTAGTATTAGTATATCTTATCGTCAAGTTGCCTGGCTCTGTTTGACCTTGCACTATCTTCTAGAACGAGTCGTGCATCTGGCTGTCATGTTTAAGCATACTTGAACAAGTTGCATAAGCATACTTAAACAGGTTGCATACGTTGTAAAATAAGCAAGTTGAGCATATCTATATCTGGATCGATCTGCGTCTCGTTGGATTGGCCTCGTCACACCACACGTCAGGCCGGCATATCAAATTGAAGTGGCATGTACTGGCAATCTGGCATTGAATCTGGTTCACTTTAGTTTTCCTTTTGCAGTTAACAAACCAGGTCGATCAGGAGGTGATTCTTTACACCAAAAGCTAAAGTAGTCACGTACTACTGTAGTGTCAAAAAAGAAAGTTAAAGTAGTAACCAACTAAAGTTCAGTAATTAACTGAGCTAACTACTCTATCTGATGGGTGCTGGTGGTGCAGGTTTACGGCGCTGGTACAGCGCGACGTGCTCAAGGCGACCAGCGACATGGGCTGCGTCCTCACCGACCTCGACCTGAACGGGATATCCGAGGGGGAGGACGCGGCGGCCATGCCCCGCACCCCGTCGCCGTTCGGGCACGCGCCGACGGCCCAGTACGGCCTCTTCTCGCGCGGGTTCCTGCGGGAGCACGGCCGGGACCTGTTCGGGTGCGCGGCGACGTGGTTCCTGCTCGACATCCCCTACTACAGCAGCACCCTGTTCCAGTCGCAGATCTACCGGCCGTGGTTCCCGCCGGCGAGCCACCAGAACGTCTTCCAGGAGGCGTACAACGTGGCGAGGTTCCAGGCCATCATCGCCGTCGCATCCACCATCCCGGGGTACTTCGCCGCCGTCCTGCTCATCGACCGCACCGGCCGGCGCCGCCTGCAGATGGCCGGCTTCTTCCTCATGGCCGCGTTCCTCTTCGCGCTCGCCGGCCCCTACGACCACTACTGGCGCGGCAACGCCAAGAACGCCTGGTACATCGTGCTCTACGCGCTCACCTTCTTCTCCGCCAACCTCGGGCCCAACACCACCACCTTCATCCTGCCGGCCGAACTCTTCCCGGCGCGGTTCCGGTCCACCTGCCACGGGATATCCGCCGCCGCCGGGAAGGTCGGCGCGCTCGTTGGCTCGGTGGGGTTCCTCTGGGCGTCGCAGTCGCGTGACAGGGGAGATGTGCAGGCCGGGTACGAGCCCGGCATCGGCATGATGTACGCGCTCGTCATTCTCGGAGCCATCAGCCTGCTCGGGCTCGTCGTCACCTACTTCTTCACGCCGGAGACGATGAGGCGGTCGCTGGAGGAGAACGAGAGCGAGCGGGACCAGAACCAGGACGGCGACGGCGGGATGTGCTTCCAGGAACTAACTCTGACGCCCAAGAGCCCGGGGTCCTTGGTGAGCTCGCACGTTAGCACGTCGCCTATCCATCCGCACCGCTTCTCTGTCTGACGGAACTTTGAAAACATAGCACGACGCATAAGCAGTTCCGTTTTTGGTTACTGGCACGTGAAATGCAGATGTAGATAATCCTAAAAAGAAGAAATACATATGTAGATTTCCCCGCATGGTTGTTCCGTTTGATTGGTTGAGATGAGACAAAATTGCATAGCTCAAACTTTGTAAAGGTCTGTCGTATGTAACTGGGCTATGTTATTATATGCAAGTTGGTGACGGTGATTGTGGTGTCACACAAAACACAAATATAGTCGGGTCAGTGCGCAACATCAAACCCATCCCACTTAAAAATACCATATGGGTAATATTTTCGAAAAAGGGCGCTTTATTACTTAAAAAGTTTAAGCATTACACCCGACCTCTGCATAATTATGATGCGCACAGCCAAATAAGTTCTCTCACACAAACAAAATTAAGAAGGCGAAATACAAAGAAACACGTAGAGTCTGTATAACAGCTAAAGCGGAGGTGGACCAATCCTAAGATCATGCTGCCACCCATGTTGGGTAAAAGTATCCCTCATCATATCCTTCAATCATGTAATTAATATAACGCTTAAAGCGGAGGTGGGCCAATCGGGATGTGCTGTAATGTAATTAATATGTGCATGGCGCGGTGGTAGTTCCTTTTTTTACGGGATGGGCCAGTGGCAGTTCGTTTCTATATATTGCTTCCTAATTGTTTGCTTCCTAATTAAGCTCCTAATAATTAGTTTGCTTCCAAGATTGATGCATCATTTTGTCCACATGATTTATTTCTGTAATTCACATATTCTATTTTGAGCCAACGCATATTTGCTTCCATCTACTCAATAATATGCTTCAAGTGCGTACAACCAAATTTGTGTCGATTTGATGAAAATGTGTGAATATAAATGTTTATTTTGCTTCCAATCAAGCAACAATTTATTTCCATCGACTCATATATTTGTTACCATATATATATAGGTAAATTGTTTGGGACACCTAGGTGCCTGGGCATCTAGGCCTGTGATGTTAACTCATATTCAATAGTGCATGGCATACAATTGACAATTGATGGCTTTCCATATTTTGTTTGCATGCACTAGTAACCTAAATAGTCAATGATTTCTTTCCAAAACAAAAATAATCTGAACACTCACACTTGGATGCGTATATACGTACATGTAACAAAGAGAAAACCACGTGTACATGTTTTTGACCATGATACCAGTTAGTGCGTATTATACCTAATGAAAATATGTACGTGTTGTTTTATACTCAATAAAAATATACACATAAATGTCATAGATTTTTTAATAAGTACGTGTTGGTGTTATATTTAATAAAAATATACACATATATATACATACCTTAATGTGAATATGCACATGAATATACATACCTCGATGTTAATATACACATGAATATGTACGCGTTGGTGTTATACCCAATGAAAATATTCACATAAATATATATAACTCGATGTAAATTTTATTTGTATATAACCATAAATTTCACACCTTTTAATAAGTGGTAAATGTACCCGAGAAACCCATATATACATTTTATTAGACCGCAATACCAGTTAGCGAGTATATACCTAATAAAAATATGCACATGTTGCTGTTATACCCAATAAAAATATGTACGTGTTAGTGTTATACCCAACGAGAATAAATATACATGTTGGTGTTATACCCAACGAGAATAAATATACGTGTTGGTGTTATACTTGATGAAAATGTGTACGTGTTGGTGTACGTGGTAAAAATATTGCGTAGTATTTTTCTAATTAATTTATCTTGCATTTACCATGCATGCCAAAAATCATGATAAATAAATAATTACAATTTCCTATCAAGAAGGGATAAATAATGACAATTATTAATTAGACAATCATTATTACTTCTCGCAACAGTAATGTCATGTAAACAAATAGGAAAGTAATAATGCAGGTATGCATGCAAAATTTAAACACATCTTATCAACAAAAACTAGTGTGATCCAACGGCATCTAGGCAAGGAGCTTGGGCACCTAGGTGTCCCAAACAGTCGTCCTATATATAGGTAAATTGTTTGGGGCACCTAGGTGTCTGGGCATTTGGATGTATGTGACGTGCATCATTATTGATTTGTTTCCTAATTTACTCCACTCAAGACTATCCATATATGAGATAACATTAAGCATTTGATTTTTTTTCCTACAGTTTACTTGCATTCTCTCTACGGTCACATTTTCTACGCATGCAAGTTCATATAAATTAGATTCGTCAACCATATGATCATCTACGTTCAATTTTGTATCATTCTTGCCTACTTGCACCTAAGACACGCACATGTATGTGTTTGTAATTTCTTTTACATAATAAAATTCTTTGTTCGTACAAACATACCTGATATCCATGTGTACATATTATTAGACCGTAATACCAGTTGATGGGTATGCGCATACCTAAAAAATATTTATGTGTTGCGTACATATTATTAGACTGCGATACCAATTGTTGGGTATCATACCCAATTATTTGCGTCTATGTACTTCAAAAGTGAGTAGATATAATACCTATGTATTTTTGGGGTATGTACTCATGCATTTCACGTCGGGGTATATAGTTATAGGAAATACGATGAGTATGCGCATACCTAAAAAATATCGAGTACTTTCAATTTTGCATATCCATAGATATTTCAGGTATGTAGTTGTTGAGTATTATACCTAATGAAAATATTCATGTGTGGGTGCTATACCTAATCAAAATATATACGTAGTCGGGTATTTATCCCATAAAAATATACACATACTTAAAAAACGCTTGTGTACGTATTGGTAATTTAGTCAAAATACGAATCGTGCATACCGTATAACTACAAATAATTTTTCCTACATTCGTAAGGAGTATCATATACCTCCATCTATGAAACATGGCAAGTAATATGAGATAATTAATCGTGACACATTAATTTCTAATTTCCCTCTCCTATAATGTCTATCAACATGCAATGTTGCCTTGCGTGGTACTTTTTCCTGGACGGGGCTTGCCTGCGCCCCGGCGTGCGCCCATCTGTGCGCCGCTGACACGCGTCACCCATCCATGCCTCCCCCTCCCGTGGCCCTTTTTAGCCGCAGAAAAAAAAACCCGAAATACCCATCGACTAGTACACCGCTGCCCCGTCGTATTCCTCACCTCTTTCACTTGGACCCGTAATACTTGCAGATCACCAAAACTGAATACAAAAATGGAGGGAAATAATCCCACCCAATCAGATCTCTTAGTCCCGTCAAATCAAATCTCTTAATCCCGTCAATAATCAGGGATACAGAGGACTGCATCCTTGTCTCCAAATCTCACGCTGCTGCATTGGAATCAATCAGAAAATACAAAGATTAACAGAGACTGCTGAAACAACTAGCAGACTCTTATCATTCATCAATCAGTGGCGTCAAGCAGATGCAACGTCTCGAGTCTGGAGCGACCTAGAGATTGAAGAAGGATCTTCTTGTCCTCCCTGATGGCTTCTCCAGGGAGTGGTCATGGGAACCATGATGATAATGGATCAGAAACACCAAAAGTGAGATTCTCACTTGTATTCTTCATATCCTCCTTTCATCTTTCTAGTCTCCATCTTGCAATGCAAATAAACATGGTTGTTATACATCTGTGTATTAACTAAAAATGTATATTAATTGATACAGGATGTGCAAGAAACCGCAACTACCAATGCGAAAGATCGTATTAATGAAAGAGTACCAAAGATTGGAATGAATTTTTTATCTGATGAGGAGGCTTATTCCTTTTATAACAAGTATGCTGAAGTTATGGGTTTTAGCGTCCGGAGAGGCAGTAAGCATAAAGTAAAGAACTCTGATACAATACAACAGAGGACATTTTTCTGTTCTCGTCAAGGTATTGACCACTTGTAATTTGTTTGGAGTATAATAATTTTTAGATGCACTAAGACAATATTTTCAACTACTAGGAACTCGAGCTGAAGATAAGAGAGAAGATACATTCAGTTATAGTAGGCCTGAATCACGATGTGGATGTAATGCACATATGAAAATAAGTCTTAGGAATGGATTTTATCAGGTGTATGAATTTGAGGAGACACATAACCACATTCTTGCTACTGGAACCATGGCCCAATACTTGAGATCTCACAGAAAAGTTACCGATGCACAGATAGCGGCTGCAGAGGTCGCAAAGTCTGTAGGCATTTCAAATAAAGCAACTATTGATCTTATGGCCAAAGAAGCATGTGGACAGGAGAACCTTGGTTTTATCCCGCAAGACATGAAAAATCGGTTGTACTCGAAAAGAACATTACAAGCAGCGAAAGGTGATACAGGGGGAGTGTTAGAATACATGGAGAAGAAGGTAGCAGAAGATGTCAAGTTTTTTTATTCAATTCAAGTAGATGAGGACGATTTGATAACTAATATTTTTTGGGCTGACTCCAAAATGGTCTCAGACTATGCAACTTTCGGTGATGTCATAAGCTTTGACACCACATATAGGAAACTAAATGATGGGCGTCCATTTGGTTTGATTGTTGGGGTGAATAATCACAAGAAAACTATTGTGTTTGGTGCTGCACTTCTCTATGATGAAACTGCTGAAAGTTTTGGTTGGCTTTTTAGAACTTTTCTAAAAGTTATGTCAGGGAAACATCCACAGACAATTCTAACTGATGAATATGCAGCAATGGCCAAGGCAATCAGTGAAGTCCTACCTCACTCTCACCATAGACTTTGTGTGTGGCACATGAATCAAAATGCTTGCAAGCACCTTGGTGGAGTTGTTCCAGAATATAAGAAGTTCAATAGTGATTTCCAGCATTGTATCTATGACATAGAGGAAGAAGAAGAATTTATAAGTGCATGGAATGATATGCTTGATAAGCATGGACTACGTGAGAATACATGGCTTCAAAGGTTGTTCGAGAAAAGGGAACAGTGGGCACTAGTGTATGGTAGAAATACATTCTCTGCCCACATGAGCACTACCCAAAGAAGTGAAAGCATGAACAATGAACTGAAGCGTTACATCAGTATTAAGTATGACATGCTTACTTTTTTCGAGCATTTCGAACGGCTTGTTGCAGATAAAAGATTTGAAGAAGTGAAGTGTGACTTCAAGGCATCACAAACTACTCCCAAGATGAAGGCAGAATCAAGCTATATATTAAGGCAAGCTGTAACTACATATACTCCAGCAATATTCAAGATATTTCAGGAGGAAGTGCTTCTGACCCTGAACTATGACACATTCCTTTGTGATGACAGTGATACAGAGCAGAAGGTTTATATGGTAAAATTTCATGACACAAAACGTGAGCATGTTGTTAGATTTGCTCCAAATGAACAAAAGGTGAATTGTAGTTGTAAGAAGTTTGAATTCGCTGGAATTTTGTGCCGTCATTGCTTAAAGGTACTTGATATCAATAATATCAAGCATATCCCTGAACAATATATATTGAAAAGGTGGACAATAGATGCCAAAGTTCTAGAGATAACAAGCAATCGCAATCTGCATGAGGATCGAAAAGCAAAAATGTCAAACTACTACAAGGAGTTGTGCAGAATGTTTGTGAAAATAGCTGCTCGTGCCTCTGAATCCGACGAAACATATGATATGGTTGCTAAATGCGCAGAGCAGCTAGCACAAGCTGTGGAGAAACACTTGAAAATAAGAACTGATCCTGACCCTCCTGATCCAGATTTGGGCAACTCGTCTGTTTCACAAGGTATATATTGTACTACTAATTGCATACAGTTTTGTATAAGACTTGCATTTCACTTTATAGTTGTAGGTCCACTTATCGACTCTAGTAGAGTTTCAAAACACAACGAGGGGCTTGCCAAGCCGAGAGGTATTAAGGAGAAGGAGAAGACTGCACGAGGATCAGCAAGACCCATTGGTGGATTGGAGAAAGCAATAACAAAGAAGAAAAAGAAGAAAAATGATCCTTTACAAGTTCAACATGAAAGCACATCAATGGTCTGAAACTGTCCCACTTGTTTCACATAGAAAATTTAATTTTACTCACATTTATCTATCACTTTTTATAGGGTCGTTTGGAGCTTCTGACAAATCAAATGGGTGCACCGCAATTGCAGTACAACCCATTCCTAAATGCTTCAATGCAGCAATCACTTGGTAACACAATGTTGATGTCACCACAACCCACTTGTGGCTTGGTGAAAGGGAAAACAAAAAAGAAGACAAACAATTCTCTACAGGCACAACTTACAAGCACATCAACAGTATAAAACTGTCACACTTGTTTCACATAGAAATAAATTTTGCTAACATTCATCAATCACTTTTTATAGGGTCATTTCGAAACTATGGCACATCAAATGGGTGTGCCGCAACTACAGTACAACCCATTCCTAAATGCTTCAGTGCAGCCATCACTTGGTAATACAGTCTCAATGTCACTGCAACCAACTGGTGGCTTTGAGATAGCAAAAACAACGCAGAAAAAGAAGGCCAGTGATTCTTTACGAGTACAACCTGAAAGCATATCGAGAGTATAAAATGATCTTGCTTGTTTCACATAGAAAATTTACTTTTACTGACATGTATCTATCATTTTTATAGGGTCATTTGGAGTTTATGACAAATCAAATGGTTGCACCGTACTTGCAGTACAACCCATTGCTAAATCCTTCAATTCAATTGTCACTTGGAAATACAATCTCGATGCCATAGAACCCAAGAATGCTGGCAGGATACCAACAATACAATACACTAATGGTATAAGCATTCTACATTGTCAACTTTTTTTTTATCATTTTGAAACTTCTGCATCATTGAACTTTGCTACATTTCTGCACATAGGGCCATCCAGAAAATCACATATGCACTGAATTCCAACTGCACAACTCAGCTCTGCAGCAACAGAGCATTGGAACCTCTACCTCTACTATGATGACAGAGCAGAATCAAGTCTTCTTCCATGAACCGGAGCCAAGTTAATAAATTTGCTATGAACGATTTGTAGCTATGGCGTGACTGCCGTCCTTCTGCCATCTTGGTCCACCTTTCCTACCCCGTCATCACCCTACGTGCTTACGGCAGATCGAACGAAAAATGACTGCTCACACCAGACAAGATTTCTCACATTCGCTCCATAAGATACTCAATTTGTTGTGTACAAACTTTTGTCTCGTGTACTGAAGTCGATTTAATCAATGTCATGGTTGACACTAATTTTCTTGTTATTGGCCATGGATTGAAACAGAAATCGATCAATTATCCCTATGCATTGAAGTCGATTTAATCAAATGCATAGTTGACACTACTTTTAACTTGTTATTCACCATGGATTGAATGTGATAGTAATCAGATTATCTCTATGCACATAAGCATAGTTGGTGCTTGTCTCCCGTGGGATAGTAATCAGATTACCTCTATAAACAAGCAATAAATCAGAGCTCACGAGAGCAACAAAGCAACAAGAGAGTATACCTGTGTGGATGTGTCGTGTCTGCCGTGGAGGTAGAGCTGAATATCCTTCCGAACGGACAAACGAACGGCCGGAGCACTCCATCGCGAGCCGGAGGAGCTTCCAGCAACCAGGTCTGCCGCCTCCGGCTGACCTGCAGCACGCTCAAGGCAGCGGCTGCGCCACCCGGGATCCACCGCCTCCATGTACGGGTACGGGTTGCCACGCTCGAGCTAATTGAGGCAGCTGCGCCACCCAGGATCCACCTCCTCCCGGTCCCGGGCTGGAGCGCTCGAGCTGGTCAGGCGCGTCGCGGAGCTCAGCTCCCAGGATCCAGCTCCTCCATGTCCGGGACGGAGCGCTCGAGCTGGTGATCCGCTGCGCGTCTGGCGAGACAAGGATGAGGCCACCGGCGGGGGGAATTGCCATCCGGTGAGAGGGAAAGGGGCGCAGCTGCAGGGGGAGGACATCCGACGGCTTCATCCTCTCCGTCCTCCATGCTTGTTCCATGTCTGAGTTCTCGAGGGGAAAGAAGGCAGTAGTACTACAGTAGCATTTTTTCTACAGGAAGTGAAAGAGGTGAGGAATACGACGGGGCAGCGGTGTACTAGTCGATGGGTATTTCGGGGTTTTTTTTCTGCGGCTAAAAAGGGCCAGGGAGGAGGAGGCATGGATGGGTGACGCGTGTCAGCGGCGCACAGATGGGCGCACGCCGGGGCGCAGGCAAGCCCCGTCCCCTTTTTTCTTTCCCACGAAACGACTCTTGCCATGCATGGTGTGTGGGGTCATATTTATGGCATTCAATAAGTAATTATCTCAGAATTAATTTGATCGGCAATTTGTAATGGAATAACCCGTTAACAACAATACCCATTACAACAACACACATCTAAATGCGATCGAGTGGTGGAAAGGCAAGGAGCCTGGACACCTAGGTGTCCCAAATGGTCGTCCTATATATATATATATATATATATATATATATATATATATGCTTCCACTCAAAAATAAATTGGTTTCTGTTATAGCTATACATTATTTCCACAAGAAACGAAAATTTGCTTCCAAAGAATAGAGAATCTGCTTCCATGAAACCAAAATATAATACAACACATATTAATTACATTACAATAAAATATAATACAAAATTCAAGCCTAATATATCTGGGAAGCATGGGTAGTCTTGGGCTGCAGCGTCGCGATAAGGACCGAGATCTCAGTGACCTTTGTTGCTTCCACCACCTTTGTTGCCTTCACCACCTCCACCACCTCTGTTGCCTTCATATCGTCAGTGTCGACATCATGGAGAGAGGGCACTACAAGGCGATTGGAAAACCAATGATGCACGGTCGGAATTGTGTGGTACAAAACATTTGTATAACAGAAACACATGAGAAAATATGACACATTTTGATATATCACTACATAGATGCTAGGCAGTGGAGGAGTAGAATATTGAGATAAAGAAAAAAGGGTCATTACTAAAAAAATAGGAAGCATAGCTTACAAGAAGGAATAGCTTGATCTATCACAGCACACATGACAGGTAAAGGAAGCATAGAGAATTGATACGGAGAAAAACAATCATTGCTATAGAAGCATATGCAAAATATAAAGGTAGAAATCATGGCTTATATGAAGCAATGATTTGATCTATCAAAACATTCATGATACACATTGGAAGCATGAATGTAGCACAACGGCAATGTTTACATACGTGTGTTCAAATGTGAATAATTTAAAAAAAATGACAAGCTGGAACTATGTGAACAAACTACCTGGAATGAAGACACATGTGATAATGAGGATATAACACAAAAGTGATAAAATAAAAAGCAGGAAATAGAGAAGCGATCTGCATAAACCGAAGAAGCACTTGAAGTATGATTTGGAAGCTCACAGGAAGCATGAAAATATGTTATATAAATATGATTTTTCTTAGTTGGAAATATAGAATATTGAAAATGAAAATAAATAAAGATTCGGCAAACATTGGGATGCATGTTTGGTCTCAACAACATACAAATTTCATTGAATTTTGTTTACCTATGGAAGCAAACTCTAACCCTAAGAAACATGTGTGTTACAATTTAAAATATCCATGAGTAAGAAGCATGGAAAGAGCGTGTTGCAAGATGCTTGCCAATAAGTAGAACATCCGCTAAATACAAGAGCTCAAATGGAAGCATATAACAACGAACATTGAAGCAGACTAATACTATTGGTAACAAGGGGATGGATGTTTTGTGTCACCAACATACAAATGCTTAGATTGTTTTTACAACCTATGGAAGCAGATTGTATAGTGGAAGCATGGACATAGGCTTCTTGTCCATAATACATGTGAAATTAGGAAGGAAGAATTGGTTATTGATTAAGTAAAAACAAGATGACTGCATACGCATAGGAAGCATGGAGACGAGGCAAAGCTTGACACTGTAAAAAAAAAGCAATCTATACGGACTGAAAATGCAAAGGCACAACACGTATGAAGCATGTCGGCTGGACCAGCGATGCATGGTCGTTGTGCCGTTGTGAAGAACGGACGCCCAGGCAGACACCGGCAAAATCAACCTTCTCTGCAGCGTTGGTGAGGCTCCCGGTAACCTTGGTGCGCCGTTATTGAAGGCCTACACAGATGGTTAGGTTAGCATAGGCGCTGCAGCGAGATAGGGACGGAGGAGCGAAATCATGACCAGATGGAAGAGGTGCTCACCGTTAGGGCCACCATGGTCGCCTTTAGGAGAGGACGTCGAGGCTGCGCTCCAGCACGATGGGCTGCGCTACAAGCGGCAGGAGGGTGTAGGGGAATGTAGCAGAAATTCAAAATTTTCCTGCGTGTCACCAAGATCAATCTATGGAGAGACCAGCAACGAGGGGAAGGAGAGTGCATCTACATACCCTTGTAGATCGCTAAGCGGAAGCGTTCAAGTGAACGGGGTTGATGGAGTCGTACTCGTCGTGATTCAAATCACCGATGACCAAGTGCTGAACGCACGACACCTCCGCGTTCAACACACGTACAGCCCGGTGACGTCTCCCACGCCTTGATCCAGCAAGGAGAGAGGGAGAGGTTGAGGAAGACTCCATCCAGCAGCAGCACAACGGCGTGGTGGTGATGGAGGAGCGTGGCAATCCTGCAGGGCTTCGCCAAGCACCACAGAAGAGGAGGGAGAGAGAGATGCAGGGCTGCACCAACGAGAGACTTCATCGCGTATTGTGGGCAGCCCAATGCCTCTATTTATATAGGGAAGGGGAGGGGCTGCGCCCCCTCTAGGGTTCCCACCCCTAGGGGGGGCGGCAGCCCTAGACGGGGACAAGGGTGGCGGCCAAGAGGGGAGATGGGAGGGAGGCGCCACTAGATGGGCCCTAAGGCCCATCCCCTTTTAGGGTTTGCCCCCTTCCCACCTCTTAGGCGCCATGGGCCCTTGTGGGAGGCGCACCAGCCCACTAAGGGGCTGGTTCCTCACCACTCTCAGCCCATGCAAGCCTCCAGGGTTGGTGGCCCCACTTGGTGGACCCCCGGGACCCTCCCGGTGGTCCCGGTACGTTACCGATAAACCCCGAAACTCTTCCGGTGACCAAAACAGGACTTCCCATATATAAAACTTTACCTCCGGACCATTCCGGAACTCCTCGTGACGTCCGGGATCTCATCCGGGACTCCGAACAACATTCGGTAACCACATACTAACTTCCTTTATAACCCTAGCGTCATCGAACCTTAAGTGTGTAGACCCTACGGGTTCGGGAGACATGCAGACATGACCAAGACGTTCTCCGGTCAATAACCAACAGCGGGATCTGGATACCCATGTTGGCTCCCACATGTTCCACGATGATCTCATCGGATGAACCACGATGTCAAGGACTTAATCAATCCCGTATACAATTCCCTTTGTCTAGCGGTATTGTACTTGCCCGAGATTCGATCGTCGGTATACCGATACCTTGTTCAATCTCGTTACCGGCAAGTCTCTTTACTCGTTCCGTAACACATCATCCCGTGATCAACTCCTTGATCACATTGTGCACATTATGATGATGTCCTACCGAGTGGGCCCAGAGATACCTCTCCGTTTACACGGAGTGACAAATCCCAGTCTCGATTCGTGCCAACCCAACAGACACTTTCGGAGATACCTGTAGTGTACCTTTATAGCCACCCAGTTACGTTGTGACGTTTGACACCCAAAGCACTCCTACGGTATCCGGGAGTTGCACAATCTCATGGTCTAAGGAAATGATACTTGACATTAGAAAAGCTTTAGCATACTTACACGATCTGTGCTATGCTTTAGGATTGGGTCTTGTCCATCACATCATTCTCCTAATGATGTGATCCCGTTATCAATGACATCCAATGTCCATGGTCAGGAAACCGTAACCATCTATTGATCAACGAGCTAGTCAACTAGAGGCTCACTAGGGACATGGTGTTGTCTATGTATCCACACATGTATCTGAGTTTCCCATCAATACAATTATAGCATGGATAATAAACGATTATCATGAACAAGGAAATATAATAATAATCAATTTATTATTGCCTCTAGGGCATATTTCCAACAGTCTCCCACTTGCACTAGAGTCAATAATCTAGTTCACATTGCCATGTGATTAACACTCACAGGTCACATCGCCATGTGACTAACACCCAAAGAGTTCTGGGTTTGATCATGTTGCTTGTGAGAGAGGTTTTAGTCAACGGGTCTGAACCTTTCAGTTCCGTGTGTGCTTTACAAATCTCTATGTCATCTCCTAGATGTAGCTACCACGTTCTATTTGGAGCTATTCCAAATAACTGTTCTACTTGGAGCTATTCCAAATTGTTGCTCCATTATATGCATCCGGTATCTCTACTCAGAGCTATCCGGATAGGTGTTAAGCTTGCATCGACGTAACCCTTTACGACGAACTCTTTTCCACCTCCATAATCGAGAAAATTCCTTAGTCCACTAGTTACTAAGGATAACTTTGACCACTGTCCTGTGATCCGTTCATGGATCACTCTTGTACCCCTTGACTGACTCATGGCAAGGCACACTTCAGGTGCGGTACACAGCATAGCATACTGTAGAGCCTACGTCTTAAGCATAGGGGACGACCTTCGTCTCTTCTCTCTATTATGCCGTGGTCGAGCTTTAAGTCTTAACTTCATACCTTACAACTCAGGCAAGAACTCCTTCTTTGACTGATCCATCTTGAACACCTTCAAGATCACGTCAAGGCATGTGCTCATTTGAAAGTACTATTAAGCGTTTTGATCTATCCTTATAGATCTTGATGCTCAATGCTCAAGTAGCTTAATCCAGGTTTTCCATTGAAAACACTTTCCAAATAACCCTATATGCTTTCCAGAAATTCTACGTCATTTCTGATCAACAACATATATTTATCAGAAATTCTATAGTGCTCCCACTCACTTCTTTGGAAATACAAGTTTCTCATAAACTTTGTATACACCCAAAATCTTTGATCATCTCATCAAAGCATACATTCCAACTCCGAGATGCTTACTCCAATCCTCAGAAGGATTGCTGGAGCTTTGCATACTTATTAGCATCTTTCAGGATTGACAAAACCTTCCGGTTGTATCACATACAACCTTTCCTCAAGAAAATCGTCGAGGAAACAATGTTTTGACATCCTATCTGCAAGATTTCATAAATAATGCAGTAATCGCTAATATAATTCCAACAGACTCTTAGCATCGCTACGAGTGAGAAAGTCTCATCATAGTCAACTCCTTGAACTTGTCGGAAAACATCTTAACGACAAGTCGAGCTTTCTTAATGGTGACATTTACCATCATTGTCCGTCTTCCTTTTAAAATCCATCTACACTCAACAGCCTTACGACCATCAAGTAGTTCTTCCAAAGTCTACACTTTGTTTTCATACATGGATCCTCTCTCGGATTATATGGCCTCGAGCCATTTATCGGAATCCGGGCCCACCATCGCTTCTCCATAGCTCGTAGGTTCATTGTTGTCTAGCAACATGACTTCCAAGACAGGATTACGTACCAATCTGAAGTAGTACGCATCCTTGTCACCCTACGAAGTACGGTAGTGACTTGATCCGAAGTCTCATGATCACTATCATAAGCTTCTACTTCAATTGGTGTAGGTGTCACAGGAACAACTTCCTGTGCCCTGCCACACACCAGTTGTAGCGACGGTTCAATAACCTCATCAAGTCTCCACCATCCTCCCACTCAATTCTTTCGAGAGAAACTTTTCCTCGAGAAAGGACCCGATTCTAGAAACAATCCCTTATTGCTTTCGGATCTGAGATAGGAGGTATACCCAACTGTTTTGGGTGTCCTATGAAGATGCATTTATCCGCTTTTGGTTCGAGCTTATCATTCTGAAACCTTTTCATATAAGCGTCGCAGCCCCAAACTTTTAAGAAATGACAGCTTAGGTTTCTCTAAACCATAGTTCATACGGTGTCATCTCATCGGAATTACGTGGTGCCCTATTTAAAGTGAATGTGGTTGTCTCTAATGCTCAACCCATAAACTATTGTGGTAATTCGATAAGAGACATCATGGTATGCATCATATCCAATAGGGTGCAGTTATGATGTTCGGACACACCATCACACTATGGTGTTCCAGGCTGTATCAGTTGTGAAATAATTTCCACAATGTCTTAATTCTGTGCCAAACTCGTAATTCAGATATTCATCTCTATGATCATATCATAGATCTTTTATCCTCTTGTCACGACGATCTTTCAACTTCACCCTGAAATTACTTGAACCTTTCAATAATTCAGACTCATGATTCATCAAGTAAATATACACTACATCTACTCAAATCATCTGTGAAGCAAGAACATAACGATATCCACTACATGCCTTAGCACTCATTGGACTGCACACATCAAATGTATTACTTCCAGCAAGTTGCTCTCTGGTTCCATTTTACTGAAACCGAGGCTTTCAGTCATCTTGCCCATGTGGTATGATTTGCATGTCTCAAGTGATTCAAGATCAAGTGAGTCCAAACGGTCCATTTGCATGGAGGTTCTTCATGCATATACACCAATAGACATGGTTCGCATGTCTCAAACTTTTCAAAATTGAGTGAGTCCAAAGATCCATCAACATGGAGCTTCTTCATGCGTTTTATACCGATATGACTTAAGTGGCAGTGCCACAAGTAGGTGGTACTATCATTACTATCTTTTGGCATGAACATGTGTATCACTACGATCGAGATTCAATAAACCATTCATTTTAGGTGTAAGACCATTGAAGGTATTATTCAAATAAACAGAGTAACCATTATTCTCCTTAAATGAATAACCGTATTACGATAGGCATAATCCAATCATGTCTATTCTCAACACAAACACCAATCTCGATGGTAGAAGGAGCGTGCGATGCTTGATCATATCAACATTGGAAACACTTCCAACACATATCGTCAGCTCACCTTTAGCTAGTCTCCATTTATTCCGTAGCTTTTATTTCGAGTTACTAACACTTAGCAACCGAACCGGTATCTAATACCCTGGTGCTACTAGGAGTACTAGTAAAGTACACATCAACACAATGTATATCCAATATACTTCTATCGACCTTGCCAGCCTTCTCATCTACCAAGTATCTAGGGTAATTCTACTCCAGTGGCTGTTCCCCTTATTACAGAAGCACTCAGTCTCGGGTTTGGGTTCAACCTTGGGTTTCTTCACTAGAGCAGCAGCTGAATTGCCGTTTCACGAAGTATCCCTTCTTGCCCTTGCCCTTCTTGAAACTAGCGGTTTCACAAACCATCAACAATTGATGCTCCTTCTTGATTTCTACTTTCGCGGTGTCAAACAACGCGAATATCTCAAGGATCATCATATATGTCCCTGATATATTATAGTTCATCACGAAGCTCTAGCAGCTTGGTGGTAATGACTTCGGAGAAACATCACTATCTCATATGGAAGATCAACTCCCACTTGATTCAAGCGATTGTTGTACTCAGACAATCTGAGCACAAGCTCAACAATTGAGCTTTTCTCCTTAGTTTGTAGGCTAAGAAAATCGTCGGAGGTCTTATACCTCTTGACGTGGGCACGAGCCTGAAATCCCAATTTCAGCCCTCAAAACATCTCATATGTTTTGCGACGTTTCAAAAACCGTCTTCGGTGCCTCAACTCTAAACCGTTTAACTGAACTATCACGTAGTTATCAAAACGTGTATGTCAGATGTTCGCAACATCCACAGACAACGTTCGAGGTTCAGCACACTGAGCGGTGCATTAAGGACATAAGCCTTTTATAAAGCAATGAGGACAATCCTCAGTTTACGGACCTAGTCCGCATAATTGCTACTATCAACTTTCAACTAAATTTTCTCTAGGAACATAACTAAACAGTAGAACTGAAGCGCAAGCTACGACATAATTTGCAAAATCCTTTTGACTATGTTCAGGATAATTAAGTTCATCTTATGAACTCCCACTTAGATAGACATCCCTCTAGTCATCTAAGCGATTACATGATCCGAGTCAACTAGGCCGTGTCCGATCATCACGTGAGACGAACTAGTCAACGTCGGTGAACATCTTCATGTTGATCGTATCTTCTATACGACTCATGCTCGACCTTTCGGTCTTCTGTGTTCCGAGGCCATGTCTATACACATGCTAGGCTCGTCAAGTTAACCCTAAGTGTTTTGCTGTGTAAAACTGTCTTACACCCGTTGTATGTGAACGTAAGGATCCATCACACCCGATCATCACGGCGTGCTTAGAAACGACGAACTGTAGCAACGGTGCACAGTTAGGGGAGAACACTTCTTGAAATTTTAATGAGGGATCATCTTATTTACTACCGTCGTTCTAAGCAAATAAGATGTATAAACATGATAAACATCACATGCAATCAAATAGTGACATGATATGGCCAATATCATATTGCTCCTTTTGATCTCCATCTTCGGGGCTCCATGATCATCATCGTCACCGGCATGACACCATGATCTCCATCATCATGATCTCCATCATCGTGTCTTCTTGAAGTTGTCACGCCAACTATTACTTCTACTACTATGGCTAACGGTTAGCAATAAAGTAAAGTAATTACATGACGTTTAAGTTGACACGCAGGTCATAAATAAATAAAGACAACTCCTATGGCTCCTGCCGGTTGTCATACTCATCGACATGCAAGTCGTGATTCCTATTACAAGAACATGATCAATCTCATACATCACATATATCATTCATCACATCCTTTGGCCATATCACATCACATAGCATACCCTGCAAAAACAAGTTAGACGTCCTCTAATTGTTGTTGCATGTTTTACGTGGCTGCTATGGGTTTCTAGCAAGAACGTTTCTTACCTACGCAAAGACCACAACGTGATATGCCAATTGCTATTTACCCTTCATAAGGACCCTGTTCATCGAATCCGATCCGACTAAAGTGGGAGAGACAGACACCCGCCAGCCACCTTATGCAACTAGTGCATGTTTGTCGGTGGAACCGGTCTCACGTAAGAGTACGTGTAAGGTTGGTCCGGGCCGCTTCATCCCACGATGCCGCCGAATCAAGATAAGACTAGTAACGGCAAGCATATTGAACAAAATCAATGCCCACAACTACTTTGTGTTCTACTCGTGCATAGAATCTACGCATAGACCTAGCTCATGATGCCACTGTAGGGGAACGTAGCAGAAATTCAAAATTTTCCTACGTGTCACCAAGATCAATCTATGGAGAGACCAGCAACGAGGGGAAGGAGAGTGCATCTACATACCCTTGTAGATCGCTAAGCGGAAGCGTTCAAGTGAACGGGGTTGATGGAGTCGTACTCGTCGTGATTCAAATCACCGATGACCAAGTGCTGAACGCACGACACCTCCGCGTTCAACACACGTACAGCCCGGTGACGTCTCCCACGCCTTGATCCAGCAAGGAGAGAGGGAGAGGTTGAGGAAGACTCCATCCAGCAGCAGCACAACGGCGTGGTGGTGATGGAGGAGCGTGGCAATCCTGCAGGGCTTCGCCAAGCACCACAGAAGAGGAGGGAGAGAGAGATGCAGGGCTGCACCAACGAGAGACTTCATCGCGTATTGTGGGCAGCCCAATGCCTCTATTTATATAGGGAAGGGGAGGGGCTGCGCCCCCTCTAGGGTTCCCACCCCTAGGGGGGGCGGCAGCCCTAGACGGGGACAAGGGTGGCGGCCAAGAGGGGAGATGGGAGGGAGGCGCCACTAGATGGGCCCTAAGGCCCATCCCCTTTTAGGGTTTGCCCCCTTCCCACCTCTTAGGCGCCATGGGCCCTTGTGGGAGGCGCACCAGCCCACTAAGGGGCTGGTTCCTCACCACTCTCAGCCCATGCAAGCCTCCAGGGTTGGTGGCCCCACTTGGTGGACCCCCGGGACCCTCCCGGTGGTCCCGGTACGTTACCGATAAACCCCGAAACTCTTCCGGTGACCAAAACAGGACTTCCCATATATAAAACTTTACCTCCGGACCATTCCGGAACTCCTCGTGACGTCCGGGATCTCATCCGGGACTCCGAACAACATTCGGTAACCACATACTAACTTCCTTTATAACCCTAGCGTCATCGAACCTTAAGTGTGTAGACCCTACGGGTTCGGGAGACATGCAGACATGACCAAGACGTTCTCCGGTCAATAACCAACAGCGGGATCTGGATACCCATGTTGGCTCCCACATGTTCCACGATGATCTCATCGGATGAACCACGATGTCAAGGACTTAATCAATCCCGTATACAATTCCCTTTGTCTAGCGGTATTGTACTTGCCCGAGATTCGATCGTCGGTATACCGATACCTTGTTCAATCTCGTTACCGGCAAGTCTCTTTACTCGTTCCGTAACACATCATCCCGTGATCAACTCCTTGATCACATTGTGCACATTATGATGATGTCCTACCGAGTGGGCCCAGAGATACCTCTCCGTTTACACGGAGTGACAAATCCCAGTCTCGATTCGTGCCAACCCAACAGACACTTTCGGAGATACCCGTAGTGTACCTTTATAGCCACCCAGTTACGTTGTGACATTTGATACACCCAAAGCACTCCTACGGTATCCGGGAGTTGCACAATCTCATGGTCTAAGGAAATGATACTTGACATTAGAAAAGCTTTAGCATACGAACTACACGATCTAGTGCTATGCTTAGGATTGGGTCTTGTCCATCACATCATTCTCCTAATGATGTGATCCCGTTATCAATGACATCCAATGTCCATGGTCAGGAAACCGTAACCATCTATTGATCAACGAGCTAGTCAACTAGAGGCTCACTAGGGACATGGTGTTGTCTATGTATCCACACATGTATCTGAGTTTCCCATCAATACAATTATAGCATGGATAATAAACGATTATCATGAACAAGGAAATATAATAATAATCAATTTATTATTGCCTCTAGGGCATATTTCCAACAGAGGGATCACCGAGCAAGGCGAAAACAGCGGTGGAGCAACCAAGCGATTAATTATGATTTCGTTTTTTTAACTTAATTATGATTTCGTTTTGATTTCCCTAACCATGGGTGCATGATTAACGGGTTGGTGAGAAGTTGTCCTAGATTAATGGGTGCATGGCTTGGAGAGAGGGAGGTTCTGGACCATACGATGGAAAATGAATCAATGGTATAAGATTGGTCTGACGAAGGAAATAAATCAGACCTCTGATGGAAAGTGTTTCCCTATAGAACGAGCCAATTTGCATTGGAAGAATAAATGTTTTATTGTCTCATCATGGTGACAAAAGACACATTGTGGACTTTCATGCCAATTTCTCTTAATAAGGTTATCTTTATTAAGAATGACTCTGCGACAAAGATATCATGCAAAGATTTTATTCTTTAGAGGTATCTTCATCTTCCAGATCTTCTTGTTATTATCAACTGTCGCATCAGATTGGATTAACGCTCTATTGATAGACTCCACTGAGAATTGTCCATTTTCATGTAGGTTCCATTAAAATACATCAGACCCATGTGACAAATACAACACTACAAGGGTAATATGGGTAAGTAGACTGATATTTGGTTGCCCAAGGACTTGGAGGTCTAGGACTCGTATTCTTGCCGTACCGACTAAAAAAGTATTTTTGCATCCCGTCGCATTAATGTGACCCTTACGTTGAGATGGGTTTGGTGGATCCTCTCAAAGGATGGCGGCCTGCGGCCGAAGCTTATAAAAGCAAAGTATGTGCAGGGTTGCCTTCTTCTTGTGTGTGATAGTAGGAAGGGATCCCTTGTAGTCTGATGTATTTGTCACATGAGTCTGATGTATTTGTCACATGGATCTCGAAATCGTGACCGGCTTGACAGCATGATGGGCGTGATGATTGTGGCAGCTTGTCGCCTGGCCCCGCCACATAGCCACTGATTTGTCGGTCACTTGGTTGTAAGTTTTCCTCTTTCTTTGTTACTTTATTTGTGCATGTTTGTGTTGTTGCCCTAGCGGACTTACTTTTATTTTATGTAAACTTGAGCTTGTTGTATGGACATGGTGGTTTCTTTAGCAATAAAGCGGGGGCGAAAACCTAATTCGAGATCAAGCCTATCCCACTTAAAATGTTAACCCCTAGCAATAAACCAGAAGATAACCTAGATCTTGGTACACATATACATACAGAGGAGGGGTGAATCTTAGGGTTTGGCAAGGGGAAAAGGAGCACACGCCGGTGCAGGTTACACATACTTAAACCCAATAAGAGCGAAACACATGGTGAACGCTGGCATGATGCACATGGCGGTAGGAACAGTGCTTGGTGGAGAAACACTCGTGGAGCATTAGGCGTTGTTTTTCATTGTGATTGGCCCACCACATTAGAAGAGAGTTAGAAAAGAGCGGCTCGTTTGCTTCTCATCTAAGGCCTCTTTTGGTTCATAGGATAAGATTATCATAGGAATAGGAATCTTATAGGAAATGAGATGACATGTATCTCAAATCCTATGAGTAGGAATAGGAAATAAGATGTCATTTGGTTGACACCAAAGGAATTTTTCCATTGAGTCTAGGCTCTTTTTTATTTTCCTATAAAATGTGGAGGATAGGAACCAATCCTATGTAGGAATAGGAATCCATTCCTATGAACCAAAGGGCTCTAAAGGAAAAAATCCTATAAGAATCCTATCCTCTAGAATTCCTATGAAATTCCTCTAAACCAAAGGAGGCCTAAACCTGTGCAAAATGTCGACCCGAGCCGGGTTTTAGGCTAGGCTTGAAAAATCCCAACCTCCGAGCCCGATCGAAAGCATGAATACTCTCTTTTCTCAAGCCCGAGCTCGGCCCAAAATCAAGCCAGGAGCAGGAAGCCCGAACCGAATGTTGAATTTCAATGTTTACACGTTTAAGCCCTACCTGAAGCCCAAAAGCCTGGTCCAAAATACTAGAGATAATAAGCCTGAGCCTAGCTCTAACTACACTGCAGGCTGCAAAACATTTTTTTTCAAATGCACGTTTTGAACATTTATTCGAATACGTGTTGCACATTTTTCAAATAGAAGTTCAGGTCTTTTTTGGTATACGATTTATTAAACTACACACATATTTTTCATTGTATAAACATTTCAAAAAATGTCATGAACATTTTTTTAAAACATGTGAACATTTTTTAGTGGTACAAGATATATATTTTCGAATTACGCAATTTATTTCTACATTGTATAAATATTTTACAAAAAAATAACAAATATTTATTTTGAAATGCAGGACAAACATGTTTTTCAGTACTATCAACATTTCCTAATAGTTGTGTGAACATTTTTTGAATGCAAAATAAACTTTAAAAAATACAATATTTTCCATTTTCTAGATTAATAAAAGTACTAAATGAAAAACGAATGGAATTAATGAACTAATGCTAATGGGTCGTCCCACTTCGCACGCTCCTAAGGCGAGCGGGGACGCTCGTTCTCGCACTAAGCAAGAGAAAGACTCGCCCAAGCCATTCTGCGCCATCAAGTCGCTCTTGAGTTGGCGAGAATGAGAAGAAATGTTTATATTCTTCCAAGCAAACCCGCACTATTTTATTGGAATTCGTGAATATTTTTGAAACTTGGGGTTCCATTTGGAGTTCCTCTAACTGTCCAAACTACCATTTGCTACCTAGCTAATAGGCTTTCTACAGCGTTACGCGTGCACATTTTCAAGCTTGAGAAGTTGATTTGTACTAGTGAACTGCAGCTATAGCAAATGGCTCTCCTCAACTTCTAAGCCTGCCTTTTTCTTATTCCCTACGTAAAGAAATATAAGAGTGTTTAGATCAAATCATTTTTTTGCGGGGAGTTAAGATCAAATCATTAAAGTAGTGATCTAAACGCTCTCATATTTCTTTGCAGAGTGAGTACGTATTAATTTGTACCACTCTTGGCTTTTCAAAAAACAAGTGGGTTTTAGACTTTATCATTTGCAACAACACGGTCAGAGCACCAACGGAATTGTCACGACACACGACTGATGATGGACCGCTGAAGATCAAGCAACCGATATGTTGGTTTCCTACATTGTACCGAACTGAATGTTTCCTTTCTGCAGATTCATGATAAATTTGTTAACATAATGTAATACTCTCAATTCCAATGCAGGTTCGCTATGAGTCTAACATGATGACTGAGTTCGCTACTAAAATTCAGGTTAACTGAATGTTTCTTGTCTGCAGATTCCTGACAAATTTGTTAAAAGTACTGTACTACTGTCAATTTCAATGCAAGTTCATTGTCACGCTGTGAGTCTGAGATGACGATCAAGGTCAGCCCATATGATCCATATAGCTCAAAATTGGCAGACAATACTAATACTGAACTCAACAGACATATATGATGGGAAAACACAACTGACAAAAATTTGGTAATAACATTCAGACTGACAGTTACATCCAGAGGGCAACTAATCATCGTGGTTTATCTGCACATTGTCGACCAAATCTCCTGTAATGTTTATACCCCTTGTTGGTTCACCTCCCATGTCATGCTTTACGACTGCCTCTTGGTCTTATTGACCAGTAATATATAGCGAATGCGTGCGAAGTACGAAAACACAGCCTCAATCATATACGTAGGTGGACTTGACTTGTTCGTTCCCCCAACCACTCCCACCAGACCCATATCATCGCATACTACTCTGCTCGTTCTTCTCCTTATTTCGCACGTGCAGTAGAATTTCATCTCCTCCGACTCCGATAAGTCGTACCGCGAGCTCTGCTCGCCGCCGGCCTTTACGGCCACCACCAGCGAGCAGCCAGGGGCATCTCCTCCGAGCACGCGTTTCAACTTTCAGAGGTTATTAACTCTCTCAGGAACTCTGCTTTGCTTTTCGTTGCCAACCCGAGCTTCAGTATGCTGTGAATTAGTAGGAACTCAACGTCTTCGATTGGGTAAACAGCTACAAAGTTGTACTAAAGTTGAGACAATTAATATGGATCGAAGGGAGCACGATATAGTATCTGTAGGCATGATTAGTTTTTTAACATCCTTAGTTTTCGTTTCAATTAACATGCTGTTACATATTATATTAGAAGTTCTTTTCCTTTCTACTATTATCTAGGCAAAAAAATCGAACCAACTTGGAAATCCTGATATACACTGCAGGAGCATAACCAGGAGCCAAGATAAACGGTTGAGATGGACAGGATATTGGTGAGTGCTTCCACAGGCGCGATGAACTCCGTCTTGGGTAAGCTGGCCAACCTCATGGGGGAGGAGTTCGCCAAGCTCAAAAACCTCCGGAAAGAGGTCAAGTTCGTCAGCGATGAACTTGCCAGCATGAAGGATGCACTTGAGGGGCTTTCTTATCTGGACGAGCTAGATCCACAAACCAAGAGATGGAGGGACATCGTCAGGGAGATGTCATACGACATCGAGGAAATCATTGATGACTTTATGCAAAACATTGGAGGCACCGATAAAAGTGATGGGTTTGTCAGCAGCACGATACGACGCCTCAAAACTTTGAGGTCTCGCCATCGGATTGCTCGACAAATCGAGGATGTAAAGAAACTTGTTCTCGAGACAAGTGCACGGCGTCAAAGGTATAAGATTGATACCTCCTCATCAAGCAATGTGGCCATTGACCCACGTGTTGCCTCGCTCTATGAAAACGCAGCTAACCTTGTTGGTGTTGAAGAGCCAACGAATGAGCTTATTAACTTGCTAAGAGACGGGGAGAAGAAGTTGAAAGTGGTATCTATTGTGGGATTTGGAGGTCTGGGCAAAACAACACTTGCTAGTGTGGTACATGGTAAGCTCAAGGGTGAAGTTAGCAGTTGTACTGCTTTTGTGCTCGTTTCTCAGAAGCCAGACATCCCAAAACTTCTCCGTGGTTTACTATCACAACTTGGGGTAGAGCCATCTATTCACGCATGCGAGTCACATCTTATCGACATGCTCAGGGAACATCTCAAAAATGAGAGGTGCATATTCTTACTTCATGTATTATTGTTTGTTCTTGTCTTTGTTTTTTCAAGATTTCTCAGATACACACATATATAGTATATTTTTAAGATTATTGTATGTTTTAAAGTCTTGGTAGAAAATCATTAGATGAGCATAACAAACATACAACAAGTTTAGTAGTTAATAGATGCATCTACTGATTCATTTAGTAAACTTATACGAGTAAACCGTATTAGTCTATTGCATGCTAATTTTATTACTGGTGACAATATTGGTCTTAAACAAAATGTGTTAATTTATTTCAGATCATATATTATGTTTTCTCCCATAATTTTAGTTTATTAACAATCACAAACAAATTAATGAGTCTTTTTTATTCAATCACAATTATGTTTGATTAAACAAAGTTCTGTTTTTTGGTTCGATGTCTTAATTACTTGACACTGTAAATTTCAGTTGGCTGACATAGTGATGAATGTTTGCAGGTACTTGATTATAATCGATGATATATGGGATGTATCAGCCTGGGATATTATCAAATGTGCTTTTCCAGAAAATTATCTTGGGAGCAGAGTAATAACTACTACTAGAATTCAGGTTGTGGCTAAGGCATGTTGTTTCCATGGTCATGATCACATTTTAGAAATGAAGCCCCTCAACGACAAAGACTCAAGAAGACTATTTTTTGGCAGGATATTTGGCTCCGAGGAAGCTTGCCCTCGCCATCTTAGAGATGTTTCAGTTCAAATTCTTAAAAAATGTGGTGGTTTGCCTCTTGCAATTGTTACTATATCCAGCATGCTAGCCAGTGAAGATTCCATCCAAAAAGAAAGGTGGGAACATGTAAGGAGTTGTTTAGGCTCATTAAAAAATCTCACGTTGGAAGGAGTTAGGCAAATCTTAAACCTTAGCTACAGAGATCTTCCCCTTCATCTTAAGACGTGCTTGCTGTATCTTGGTATGTATCCAGAGGACTACATAATATCAAGGTATGATCTAGAACGTCAATGGATGGCGGAAGGATTTGTCGGCAAAGATTATGGACAAGATTGTGTGAAGGTCGCAAGTAATTATTTCAATGAGCTTGTCAATAGGAGTCTTATTCAACCTGTAAAATTTGACGGCAGAGGATCAGTGACCAAATGCAAGATACATGATATGATGCTCGATCTTATCTTGCTCAAGTCCACAGAAGAGAATTTTTTCACTATAGTGGATGACCCACGAACCATTACAGGACTGGATTACAAGATCCGTCGGCTGTCTGTTCACTTAGATAGTCTCAGTAACAATCAAGCAATATTACCGAGGAACATTAGTATGTCACATGTCCGATCAGTTATGTTCTTTGGGAGCTCTGAGAGTACACCTGATCTAGTAGAGTTCAAGCTCCTCCGAGTTTTGTTCATTAACCTCCACCGTGCTACAGTTGATCTCAGTGGACTGTCTAAATTGTATCAGCTGAGGTATTTACGGATTAGTCGCTTTTGCTTGTACCAACTACCAACACAGATTAGAGCGCTACAACACTTGCAAACACTTGATATGGAAAGGTATTCCAATATTCCCTCAGATATTTTGTCGAAAAAAATTCCCTCAGATATAGTTCACCTACCATACTTGATGCATCTAAATGTTGGATCGGAGCTTTTTGATGGGATAGGCAAGATGAAGTCCCTACGACATCTATGTGCATTTGATTTGGCGGTGAACACCATGGACAATATCAAAAACATTGGTGAGCTCACCAATCTGAGATATCTATTTATCTCATGTGGCCCTCACCTGGACGATACGGAGAGACGGATGGATGTATTACGCTCTTCTCTGGGAAAACTTCGCAACCTTGAGGACCTGATTGTCAGTATGAGGGGCTGCATAGATGGCTTGATGCCATTGTCTCCTCCCCCAACTCCTTACCAACTTGAGAGATTCGTCATGTTCCGGAACTGCTGGTTTTCCAGGATCCCTAGCTGGATAGGGGAACTCCGTAACCTCGGTGAACTACGGTTGCAAGTTTGTGAGCTGCTAAATGATGGTGTTGGTATCCTTTCAGAGCTGCCTGTCCTCGTTCACCTTGATATGGATATCCGAAGAGCCGTAGATAAAATGATTGTCATATGTGCGGGGAGGGGAACATTCCCTGCTCTAAAGCGTTTGTCTCTCCAAATAAGCAGCATGACATACCTGGACTTCCAGGCTGGTGTAATGCCCAAACTCCAGAGACTCGAGGTAATGCATAATATGAATGGATCAGATCAGAATGGGGCTTCACCAGCCGGCATCGAGCACTTGTTAGCGCTTGAAGAGTTATCTGCAGCAATCGGCTGTGAAGGTGCTACGGAACCCACGAAGAGAAGCACAGAGTCTGCCTTGAGGAGTGCTATCAACATGCATCCAAGCCATCCTCGTGTTACAATCAGATTCTTCCGTCGCAATTTGAAATTTTTTCCGGAGTAATTTCTCCTTTGGCTCAGCAGCAGCAACATCTCGTATGTACAAATCCGCACCTTCATTCTCCCCGTCTCAATCTCTCTCTCTCTCTCTCTCTCTCTCTCTCTCTCTCTCTCATTTTTTGTTTGTTTCATAGAAATTACCATGAAATGTACATCCACCTCACCAGTCACCATGGTATCATTATTGCTTTGCTAGCTATGATTTTCTTTTATTTTGGTATGGCAAGGTTTACGTAAGATATACTTAGCTAAAAATATGGCTAACAAGTAGAGATAGTTTGGAGGTAATCATGGTCACATGGAAGAGTGTGTTATCAATTTTGCAAAGAGATAGTGTTTAACATGATTTAATTTCTATTATATGTGAAATATGTTTGCTAATACGACATTTAGACTTTGTATGCTGTGTCTTATGTTCCTCTCTTCAATCTTCTGCTGGGGGTTTCTTTATTTTCTTGAGGAAACTGCCGTACTGCTAGATTAAATGGGCAATAAATTGTAGAAGATGGTTTTTCTGAACTCCTACAGCTGCCTGAGTTTTTACAAAATTACTGACCACTCGACTATATTGGTTTTCAGGAAAGGAGCGGATTTCAGTTTCTGTCACTTGGAACAACAGGCCAGGGTCACAACAACAAGGAAGATGTCTCTGCTGAAGATAAAGCTATTGGTTTTTGCTCGTGATACTATTTCATCTGTTGTTCCATTCAGTTGCTTGTAACAGGATTGTTGGAGGGCAGGAATTTGCCCTGATGTATCCCGTGCCTGAATTATTCATTTCAGTGACAGATGGTTGTTGTTCTGGTGTGCTGAATGACTGGTTCCTACTTTGTACTGTACTGAATAATTTGCCCTGATGCTCCTACTTTGATAAAAACTTGTTAAAATTTGTTATCCTCTGGATTTCAACACAAGTAGATGCGTTTGATATGATAACCGACTTGCAAGCTGCTTGTTTTACAAGACAACTAACTGAGTTCGCAGAATCGAACCGGGATATGAAACAAGGCTGGTTAAATTTACAGAGCAACAGGGAAACTAACAGAACCGCATCGCTTATAATGAATTACCACTTGTTGGATCACCTCCCATGTCATGCTTCACGACGGCCTCTTGGTCTTGGTTTTAGTGCATCCTCTCAACCGCATGTTCTGGCACAAGTTTCAGGGCTTATTCTGAGCCCCTCCAAGCTTCTAAAACTCCTCAAATTCAGCTTCCAAACGCAGCTTCTAACTCCAAGTGGCGATTTCAGCAACGTTCGGCACCGAAGTAGCTTCTCCCAGCTTGGCAGCCCAGCTGGGGAGGCTGCTAGCCGGCTGGGCGCTAGTATGGACCGGCTGGAAGCAGCTAGCCCAGTTCGTCCTAGGGTTTATGGCGTCGGAGAGAGGGCTCAGAGGTTGAGGCGGGATACGTCGAGGTGAGCATCGGCCGGCGGCGGGGTGGAGCTGGCCGTCGGGGTGACGCCCTGGACATGAACCGGAGGGGATGGCCCTAGAAGTGCCGGATCTCGCGGTGGAGGAGAGCGCCGGCCGGTGGTGGGGGCGGCGTGAGGGTTCGGCCGAGGAAGTGTATCCCGTGCACCCACACTTGCTACCGGTGCACCGGATGCTATAGAATATTTTGAAAAATCTAAAAAAAATTCTAACACGTTAACACAACATCAATGTATGATTTTATAAAATTTCATATACAAATTTGAAATATTTTCTGAGATACAAAAATGACAAATTTGATATCAGTGTGACAATGGGTCAAATCTAAAGTCCAAGTTATATTGTGTACTACTATTCAGTGTTGAATTTGTCATTTTTGTTTTTCAAGTTATGTTTCAAATTTTGACTTGAAATTTTGTGACAACCTACATTAATGTTATGTGAGTGTGCTAAAAAAAATCAGAATTTTTTGAACGTTTTAAAAGCATAATATAAGTTCGGTGCACCAGTAGCACCACAAGCTCCGGTGCACCAGATATTTCCCCCTCCTGCTGATGCGGTGGCATTCTTCTGTAAAACTAGTAATGGGAGAGGTAGATTTGTTCGGGCGTGGCCTCCTCCTGCTGAACCGTTCTCTTTCACGATGACATTCTTCTGTAAAACTAGTAATGCCCATGTGTTGCAACATATGCAAAGTAGAATAATACATATTCATAAATTTGAAAGAAAACAGTCTAGTTTTGATATACATATATACTAAAAATATCTTATGTTTCACTTAAAATATATTCTTTGGCCTGTTTTGATGAGGTAAGGGAGGAATGTGGTTGGTTTCAAAATACTAAGTGCCTGTTCGGCAACCAACTGGCTCCAAAAAATATGAGAATCTGCAGAGCGGGTGTTTCCCTACTCCTTTATTTTCAACTAAGGCTATGTCCGCTCCGGGAGTGGAGTCAGGGCGTGGAGAGACTCCGAACAGTCCCTAAGTGTTTTTTTTTTATAAATTGGAGCACAGAAGTGGGATATTGTTGCAACAAGGTCACAACTTACATCATAGTCAATAGATGCAGATCTAATAATTAGAAATGACGTATGACAGACACACCATTATCATCAACTGAGTCTTTTATAGGAGTAGAGATATGGGCAACTCCTCATTCTCATTTTTCTGGAGCTGAGCCTTTGCGTTTTTAAGCCCCGGTTGGCCCTACCAATCCGTTGGCACACCATCCGGCCGCCCTTAGCTCGCCTGTGAATTGGCCAAAAATTTAACTGCGGCAGCTTTATCTTTTTCATAGATAGTGTGAGTTCGAGCTACTGTAGTCTCCCCCATTGACCTTTGTTTAGATAGAATCCTCAATGAGTGGAAATGACTACCAGCCTTGCTCTACAGTACTATACCATACAGAGCCGCGCCCTTGTGATATAATAAGAAGAAAAGGGTCAGATGCTTCGCGAACCACTGGTACATTTCGTTGCACTTAAATCACCCTCGTTAAGAGGCGCACTCCGATACCATTGATGTCCAATAGCTCACATGCAACATCGGCATGCCAAATAGTTGGCCATCAACTAAATAGGTGCCCAACAGTCAACGCCAATATTCTGATTAGGCGTCTCCAGGCTTCAACCCAAACAGCCCCTTACATTGGAGGTTGGATAAACTTCTCAATTGCTCCGCATTTTTACACTGGAGGTCGGCTGAGCTACTCGAATTTAGCTTCTCGGAGCTCAGACGAGGATTTTGTAGAGCTAGAAGCTAGAGAGGTTCAGTCTATTACTTCTTCATCATGTCGCTCAAACTGGAATTCAACTCCTGAAGTGAACTTAAATCGGTGATCTGATTTTATTAAAGTCAGTTTTTGTTTTTTCTGTTTGGGTTTTCAGTTTTTTTGTTTTCGTTTTTCCTTTCTCTTCCGTTTTTCCTTTTTTCTTCTCTTAGCTCTTTTTTTCCATTTTGTTATTTTTTTCAAAAACTTTTTTAATACATGTTGTAAACTTTTTTATACACACGCATAACATTTACTTGATACACATTCAATATTTTCCAAATAAACGATCAACATTTTTTCAAATGCCCTCGTGAATTTTTTTCAAATGCATGTTTGAAACATTTTATTTTAATAACTACTACACATTTTCAAATGTACGTCGAACATTTTTTAAATGGATGAAACATTTTTTAAAACAACAAAAACATTTTTTATACTGTATAAACATTTTTCTAAATGTCACATATATTTTTTGAAACACATCAACATTTATATAAAATATCACGAACAGTTTTTTAATGGTATTGAACATTTTTAAAATGAATAAATGTTTTTTAAAATGTCATGAACATTTTGTGAATATTACAAAAAAATATTAAACCACACAACATATTTCTAAAATTGGATAAACCTTTTTTAATGGAGTTCTCTAGATTATGTGAACATTTGTCTTGTATTGTATTAACATTTAAAAAATGTTAAGAACATATTGTTGAAATGCTTGAACATTTCTTTAAAATGTCACGTACATTTTGAATGGCATGAAACATTTTTTTGAATCATATGAACTTTTTATTACAATGTATAATTGTTTTCTAAAATTGGCACAGTTTTTTGTAAACCCATGAACAATTTTGAAATGTCAACAACATTTTCTGAAATGTTATGGACATTTCTTATAAATTGCACGAACATTGTTTCACTGCATGATTTTTTCCAATGTATGATGAACATTGAAAAAAAATAAGAAAAATGTATTCCAATTTCCGAAATATAAATAAAAGTAACAAAAAAGATGATCAATAAGGCCAACAACATGTAGATGGCGGTATTGTGAAGCTTAACTGCTACTCAAACAATCAGAAAGAAAACTTACCAAACGATTAATGGGCTAGGCCACCAAGGGGCACTTGTAGGCAAGCACGCACTCTACCTCGCCGAAAGCCAGAGATAAAGACCCCTATATGCCGCTTGGTGTGGCAGCTAGTCGCTCCTTGTGCCCCAACTAGGTTGACCCATTAGCACCACAGTGCAAAGAACTGGAGGAATAGGTACTTCGGCAATGGGACGAATTACTGCAACAAACCATATGTCGTGAACCGACAAACATGTTTGATAATCTGAACATTTTCTGAAAACCGAGATTGTTTTTTTAGAACTTGCAAACAATTTTGAAATTTTTTAGATTTTGAAAAAAAATCAATTTTTGAATTTCCCAACATTTTTTGCAAATTGCGAACAAAATTTCAATTAGAACATTTTAGAAAAACTGGGAATAATTTTTAAACCTTTTGAACATTGTTCGAAAGTTGTGAACATTTTTGGAATATCCTATTTTGAAGAACATGAATAATTTTCGAAAATATGAGCAACTTTTTATAATATATTCTACATTTTCGATTTTTTTTGAATTTTTGAAAAAGAACAAGAAACAGTAAAACATTTTTTTTTGAGAAACAGTGAAGAAAGATGAAAAAACAATGAAAAAAATTGAAAAATGAAAACATGTTCAAGAACCTTATAGAAGGTGAACAAAACCGACAAGAACTCAGGCTGGAACCTTCCAGGACATTCTTAAAGAACAAAAGAACCAACCGATCTCCAAAGCATTAAATCGGCCACCCCAAAGCAATCACCAGTGTGCTCATTTGTGTGAAGTGGCAACAACTTGTCACAGTAAGCGCGGAATAACTAGTTAAGGGGTACCCTTTACAAAGGTCACACCCACTTCCTCTGATGCTGACAGGTGGTGCACTGCTTGTGCAACACTTGTCACAATCCATTTATTTGTAGATTATTTTTTAAAAAGTTTTATCTCTTCAATCGTGCATCCAAAACACGAATTATTTTTACTATTGCATTTCTTGCATCGAGATATTCGAAACCAGATCTCATGTTAATAAATTTAGACAGACTTTCTTAAAAAACAAAAAAAATGAAATTGAAAGCCCCCCAAAAATAAACAAATGAAAACTAAAATAAATTAAAAACTGGAAGCACAGTTGTGCTTTGAATTTTTAGGGAAGCACAATTATGGCTCACATGGAAACACAATTGTGTTTTTCACTTTTAGGAGGAAGTAAAACCATGCTTCACTCGAAACACAACCGTGCTTCACTTTTCGAGAAAGCACAACTGTTGTTGGGGGTTGGGTGCGACATATGCCAATGGATGACTTATCATGGTGGGGACGAGTAGAACGTCACCGGTGCCTGGAAACGGGATGAGGCGTAGACACGAACGCCGGCGTACTTTACCCAGGTTCGGGGCTCTCCTAGGAGATAACACCCCTAGTCCTGCTCTGTGGGGCTTCCGCATGATCACTAAGGCAAAGTGAATACAAGGGCGCTCCTCGAGCTGTATGCTGAAGGTAGGAGAAGGCAGGGTCAGCTCTTTCCCCCCTCTGTGATCTGGTCTAGTTCTAATGGATCAGAACCCTTTGCATAGGTGCCTTGGGGGGTTTATATAGGCCTACCCTCCCAGTGTTACAGTGGTAAACTGTCTGGGCGCAGGGCCCAGCCGTCGGTCTCTTCGCCTGCCGGCCCCTTTGCCGACTGCTGGGGCCCGCCGATTGGTGGGCCCCACCGACTGGTCTGGTACGAAGCCGACAGGCCGTACCCGCCGCTTGCGGGTCTTGCCGGCTGCTGATTACTGTAGCCGTGCCTCTAATGACGCATGCTTGGTTATGGGGTCGTGGCTACAGCCCCGCCGTCTGGCGGGTGATCACTGTAGCCACTCCCTGTCTCGTCTGGTTAATGGCGTGGGGAACCCGTGGGAGGGGCAGGCCGACTCCCGGGGGCCGGCTTCCTACGGGTCTGACTGGTGGCGCCCTTGCCGTCTTCCGGACTCTCGCTGACTGGTAGGGCCCATCATCCGTGGACCGTACTGTCAGGCCATCATGGACACAGGACTCCGCCCACTGTTGCTGATGTCAGGGATGGCATGGCAACAGTGCCGTGCCAGACGGAGATCTCCGTTGGTATAGCGCACTGTGGCCTAGGCATCTCCTGGAAAAGGGGAGGGAGTGGGCTTTACTGTTGCCACTCCCTGTCCCATCCCCCCTGATGAGGGCATGGCCTTTGTTGGTGCCGTGGGCCGACTCCCCGCGGCCGGCTTCTCCGGAAGCCGCCAGGCGGAGCCGGCCGGTCTTGACCTCGCCTCTAGGACTCGGATGCATGCGGGAGGCCGAGTGTTCCTTCAGCCGTCCTCCAGAAGGCGGCTCTTCATCTGTCGTCTTGAGGGGCGCAGTCAGCCCCGATATCTTGAAAGGTTTTGGGCCTCGGGCTAGCCTACCCGTGGTCCATTACTCCGACAGTAGTCTCCGAAGCTGATGAGGCGCCGCGGACAGCCAGCCGAGGAGCCTCGGCAGTTTCTTTCTCCGAGTATTTGAGGTGGAAACCTCGTTCGATTTCTGCCGGGCCGACTGGTAGGAGTCGGATTCGCCCGATTTGACTTGTCCAAAACTTTTGAATCCCCCGGCGGGATCTTTGTGGCGTACCAGCTAAGCTTCCGGGCCGCCACCCGTTTCGGGCCCGCCATGTGTCAACCAGCGGCCGGGCCAGCCTGCCCACCCATACACGGGACGGGACATGCCAGCAGGCGGGGCCCGCCACTACCACGCCTCGGCACGCGAGCGGATCCGCTGCGGCCGGGGGGGACGGTTGAGGTTCCCATGGAGTTACTGCGCGCAGTAATTTTGCGCGATAAATGTGGGGGCGTGGGGTAGTGGGCGCAGTAGATCCCACAACTGCCCCCTCGGCTTCGCAGCCCATGAGGCTATAAGTAAGGGGAGGAGGGGGAGCGGCGGAGCACGCGCGTCCCTCCTCCTCATTGCTTCTTCTCCTTCTCTCTCGCCGCTGCACCTCAAGCTACGTCGAGCGCTGCGGTGGTCCGCTCACAATGAGCTCTTCCTCCACCGTCACGCCCCCTACGGCGCACTCCAGCACCTGGGACGGTTCGGAGGTCCACGACGACCACGTCGATTTCCTCCGCAAGACGTGTCGGTTGCCCGGCGAGGACCTCGTGCGGGTCCGCCTCGCGCGGAGGGGGGAAATTTCACCGGCACCGCAGGAGGGCGAGCGGGTCGTCTTCCGCTCGCACTGCCTACGCGGCCTGGGCTTACCGGCAAGTAGCTTCTTCCGCTCTTTTCTTGAGTTCTACGGACTCCAGCCGCACCACCTTACCCCCAACACGGTGGTGCTACTGTCCACCTTCGTCACCTTGTGCGAAGGCTTCCTCGGCGTTCTCCCCACTATCGAGCTCTGGGGGGAGTTCTTCTACTCCAAGCCCGGCACCCAAGCCGCGGGCATGCCGGCTCAGTGCGGCGCGTTCATCGCCGTGCGGAGGTCAGGGGCCGACAACCCGTTTCCCTCCATCAAGCTGATAAAGTCGGTGAAGATGTGGCAGCGGTCGTACTTCTACATGAAGAACGTCTCCGCGGAGGGTGATTGGGCCAATCTGCCGGCCTACGTAGCCGGCCCGCCGGCGGGGAGGCAGCCCAACTGGTCGCATCGGGCCTGGACGTTGACGCCCGCAGGAGCCGGCTGCTACCTCTTGAGCTTGTGTTGGATTTCCCCGAAGAGGAAGGGATGATGCAGCAGAGTAGCGTAAGTATTTCCCTCAGTTTTTGAGAACCAAGGTATCAATCCAGTAGGAGGCCACGCTCAAGTCCCTCATACCTGCACAAAACGATAGCTACTCGCAACCAACGAGATTAGGGGTTGTCAATCCCTTCACGATCACTTACGAGAGTGAGATCTGATAGATATAATATTTTTTTGGTATTTTTGGTATAAAGATGCAAAGTGAAAAGTAAAAGGCAAAGTAAAAAAGCAAAACAAGATTAAAGTGATGGAGGTTGATATGATGAGAATAGACCCGGGGGCCATAGGTTTCACTAGTGGCTTCTCTCAAGATCATAAGTATTCTACGGTGGGTGAACAAATTACTGTTGAGCAATTGACATAATTGAGCATAGTTATGAGAATATCTAGGCATGATCATGTATATAGGCATCACGTCTGTGACAAGTAGACCAAAATGATTCTGCATCTACTACTATTACTCCACCCATCGACCGCTATCCAGCATGCATCTAGAGTATTAAGTTAAAAATAGAGTAACACCTTAAGCAAGATGACATGATGTAGAGAGATAAATCCATGCAATATGAAATAAATCCCATCTTGTTATCCTCGATGGCAACGATGCAATATGTGCCTTGCTGCCCCTTCTGTCACTGGGAAAGGACACCGCAAGATCGAACCCAAAGCTAAGCACTTCTCCCATGGCAAGAACTACCAATCTAGTTGGCCAAACCAAACAGATAATTCGAAGAGACTTGCAAAGATAACCAATTATACATAAAAGAATTCAGAGAAGATTCAAATATTATTCATAGATAGACTTCATCATAAACCCACAATTCATCGGTCTCAACAAACACACGCGAAAAGAAGATTACATCGAATAGATCTCCACAAGAGAGGGGAGAACTTTGTATTGAGATCCAAAAAGAGAGAAGAAGCCATCTAGCTACTAACTATGGACCCGAAGGTCTGAGGTAAACTACTCACACTTCATCGGAGAGGCTATGATGATGTAGAAGCCCTCCGTGATGACGGCCCTCTCCGGCGGAGCTCCGGAACAGGCCCCAAGATGGGATCTCGTGGATACAGAAAGTTGCGGCGGTGGAATTAGGTTTTTGGCTCCTGTTCTGATCGTTTGGGGGTACGTAGGTATATATAAGAGGCAGGAGTACGTCGGTGGAGCTCCGAGGGGCCCACGAGGCAGGGGGGGCGCCATAGGGGGGCGCGCCCCCCACCCTCGTGACCGCCTCTCTGATGCCTTGGCGTAGGGTCCAAGTCTCCTGGATCACGTTCGGTGAGAAAATCACGTTCCCGAAGGTTTCGTTCCGTTTGGACTCCGTTTGATATTCCGTTTCTTTGAAACACTGAAATAGGCAAAAAACAGCAATTCTGGGCAGGGCCTCCGGTTAATAGGTTAGTCCCAAAAATAATATAAAAGTGGAAAATAAAGCCCAATATAGTCCAAAACAGTAGATAATATAGCATGGAGCAATCAAAAATTATAGATACGTTGGAGACGTATCAGGCATCCCCAAGCTTAGTTCCTGCTCGTCCTCGAGTAGGTAAATGATAAAAAGAGAATTTTTGATGTGGAGTGCTACTTGGCATAATTTCAATGCAAATCTTCTTAATTGTGATATGAATATTCAGATTCGAAAGATTCAAGACAAAAGTTTATATTGACATAAAAATAATAATACTTCAATCATACTAACAAAGCAATTATGTCTTCTCAAAATATCATGGCCAAAGAAAGTTATCCCTAAAAATCATATAGTCTGGCTATGCTCTATCTTCACCACACAAAGTATTTAAATTATGCACAACCCCGATGACAAGCCAAGCAATTGTTTCATACTCTAACTTTTTCAAACCTTTTCAATCTTCACGCAATACATGAGCGTGAGCCATGGATATAGCACTATAGGTGGAATAGAATGGTGGTTATGGAGAAGACAAAAAGGAGAAGATAGTCCCACATCAACTAGGCGTATCAACGGGCTATGGAGATGCCCATCAATAGATATCAATGTGAGTGAGTAGGAATTGCCATGCAACGGATGCACTAGAGCTATAAGTATATGAAAGCTCAAAAAGAAACTAAGTGGGTGTGCATCCAACTTGCTTGCTCATGAAGACCTAGGGCAATTTGAGGAAGCCCATCATTGGAATATACAAGCCAAGTTCTATAATGAAAGATTCCCACTAGTATATGAAAGTGACATAACGAGAGACTCTCTATCATGAAGATCATGGTGCTACTTTGAAGCACAAGTGTGGTAAAAGGATAGTAACATTGTCCCTTCTCTTTTTCTCTCATTTTTTTATTTATATTTTTTATTTGGGCCTTTTCTCCTTTTTTTATGGCCTCTTTTTTTCTCTTTTTTTGGGCTTCTTTGGCCTCTTTTATTTATTTTTCGTCCGGAGTCTCATCCCGACTTATGGGGGAATCATAGTCTCCATCATTCTTTCCTCACTTGGGACAATGCTCTAAAAATGATGATCATCACACTTTTATTTTTCTTACAACTCAACAATTACAACTCGATACTTAGAACAAAATATGACTCTATATGAATGCCTCCGGCGGTGTGCCGGGATATGCAATATGACAATGATGAATGTGTCATGATAAACTGGATGGTGGAAAGTTTCATGGCAATATATCTCGGAATGGCTATGGAAATGCCATAATAGGTAGGTATGGTGGCTGTTTTGAGGAAGGTATATGGTGGGTGTATGATACCGGCGAAAGGTGCGTGGTATTAGAGAGGCTAGCAAAGGTGGAAGGGTGATAGTGCGTATAATCCATGGACTCAACATTAGTCATAAAGAACTCATATACTTATTGCAAAAATCTAGAAGTTATCAAAGCAAAGTATTACGCGCATGCTCCTAGGGGGATAGATTGGTAGGAAAAGACCATCGCTCGTCCCCGACCGCCACTCATAAGGAAGACAATCAATAAATAAATCATGCTCCGACTTCATCACATAACAGTTCACCATACGTGCATGCTACGGGAATCACAAACTTTAACACAAGTATTCTTTAAATTCACAACTACTCAACTAGCATGACTCTAATATTATCACCTCCATATCTCAAAACAATTATCATGCTTCAATCTTTTCTTAGTATTCAACACACTCAAAAGAAAGTTTCACAAATCTTGAATACCAAGCATATTATTATTAAGCAAATTACCATGCTATTAAGAGACTCTCAAAATAATTTAAGTGAAGCATGAGAGATCAATAGTTTCTTTAAACAAATCCACCACCGTGCTCTAAAAGATCTAAGTGGAGCACATAGAGCAAAATTATAACGCTCAAAAGATATAAGTGAAGCACATAGAGCAAAACTACATAGCTCAAAAGATATAAGTGAAGCACATAGAGCAAAATTATAATGCTCAAAAGATATAAGTGAAGCACATAGAGCAAAACTACATAGCTCAAAAGATATAAGTGAAGCACATAGAGTATCCTATCAAATTATAATTCATGTATGGCTCTCTTAAAAGGTGTGTACAGCAAGGATGATTGTGGCACACTAACAACCAAAGACACAAATAATACAAGACGCTCCAAGCAAAACACATATCATGTTGGTGAATAAAAATATAGCTCCAAGTAAATTACCAATGGAAGTGGACGAAAGAGGGGATGCCTTCCGGGGCATCCCCAAGCTTTGACTTTTTGGTGTCCTTGGATTATCTTGGGGGTGCCATGGGCATCCCCAAGCTTAGGCTCTTTCCACTCCTTGTTCCATGATCCATCACAAGAATTCACCCAAAACTTGAAAACTTCACAACACAAAACTTAAAGTAGAAAACTCGTGAGCTCCGTTAGCGAAAGAAAACAAAAGACCACTTCAAGGTACTGTAATGAACTAATTCTTTATTTATATTGGTGTCAAACCTACTGTATTCCAACTTCTCTATGGATTATAAACTATTTTACGAACCATAGATTCATCAAAATAAGCAAACAACACACGAAAAACAGAATCTGTCAAAAAAAGAACAGTCTGTAGTAATTTGTATCTAGCGCAAGATCTGGAACCCCAAAAATTCTAAAATAAATTGCTGGACGTGAGGAATTTATCTATTAATCATCTGCAAAAAGAATTAACTAAATAGTTGTAACGCCCCGAGACCGATGTGCCAGGTGTCCTCTAGTTATTCGCTGTTGTTGCCTTGTCATTGCTTGCGTGTCATGCATTGCATATCATGTCATCATGTGCACTTCATTTGCATACATGTTCGTCTCATGCATCCGAGCATTTTTCCCGTTGTCCGTTTTGCAATCCGGCGCTCCTATCTCCTCCGGTGGTCCTTTCTACCTTCCTTTCGTATGTGGGGGTTAAACATTTCCGGATTGGACCGAGACTTGCCAAGCAGCCTTGGTTTACTACCGGTAGACCGCCTGTCAAGTTTCGTACCATTTGGACTTCGTTTGATACTCCAACGGTTAACCGAGGGACCGAGAAGGCCTCGTGTGTGTTGCAGCCCAACACCCCTTCATTTTGGCCCAAAACCCACCTAAACCTCCTCCATCATCTCGGTCGTTCGATCACGATCGCGTGGCCGAAAACCGCACCTCATTTGGACTCTTCTAGCTCCCTCTACCTATAAATATGTGCTCCCCTCCCGAAATTCGCGGATGAACCCTAGCGTCTTCCTCCTCACGCCACCGGACATGTCCGTCCTGCCGCTGGACGTGTCCGCCACCGCCGCCACATCACTCCGACCAATGGGAGCCTGCCACGTCATCTCGGCGACCGCTCCCGGCCAACCGGAGCGCGCCACATCAGCCCGCGCCGCGCTCTCCTCTCTCCTCCCCGCCGCCGCCGGCCCAGATCCGGCCCGCGCGGGGCCGAACCGGGCTAGATCCCGCCGCCGCCAACCGTGGGCGCTGCCCCGCCCGTGACCGCCCGTCGCCGCCACGGCGTGCCTCGCCGCCGCCTCCTCCACCGGCCATCGCCACCGACCGCCGGGCGCCTGCCGTCATGCGCCTCCCGCCGGCCAACCGCCACCGCGCAAGCTCCACCCCGCCGCCAAGCTTCCTCGTCGCCGGCATGGCGCCCCGCGCCGCCCGTAGCCCGCGGCCGTCGCCGGACCTCCTCCTCGGCTCCATTCAAGATCGCCGGAGCTCGCGGAGGTCACCGGAGTAGACTCCGGCCGGATCCACTCGGGGTGGAACAGATCCACCAACCCTGCCATCCAAACGCCTCCCTGCGTTCCGGATCCCTCCGTCCCGTACCACCTCGTCCGCCCGTTGACTTTTCCGGAGGTATAATTCCACTAAGTCCCCGAGATTTCCAGTTTCAAATGCCCTTGTTCATCATGCCATAACTCATCACCCATAACTCCGTTTTGCACATGTAGCATATCAAAATGTTCGTCTCAGACAGTACATCATTTCATCTCATTGCATCATTTTCATTTGAGTTCATCTTTATGCCCTAAATGCTGTTGTAAGAGTGCTATTTGAGATAATTGTCAGATCTACTGCTCCATATAGCTATTTGTCTTTTTTGCCATGATTAATCTGTGCATGATATGCCCCTGAGCTCTACATGTGTTTTGTTATATGCCATGCCATCTTTCCAGAAGTGCTATCCATGTATTTTTGTGATATGTGTGGTGACTAGCACAAGCTTGCAAAGTGGTGCATTCGTTAATGCTGATTTCAGGGACTTAGCAATTCCACCAAGTCCTTGATCTGTTTTTATCAATATGCCATATGTTCATGTTGTTTCCTAGTGATCCGTGCATCTTTTATGCCCAATATAGTTGCAGTTCTGGAATACCTGAGTTTAGTTTCGCCGACATCGAAAATCTCTTTTATGCAGTTGTTGGTGAGATAACCTCGACGCCACCCAGTACTGGGGCGGGAGTTCGGAAGTATTGCCATAACTCGTATAACGGATGCTTTTCGAAGGTTGAGGTATATGATTTCCGAAGGTTTCTTGGTTATGTGTTGAAGGATGGATACAGCTGGATGTAGGATTTGCTAGATTTGGGTGAGATATTATGCTTCCCCTATATCCCCAACACCTCATTGCATAACCGGAAAATTTCGGGAGTTTATAAGTGGGAATTCAAGTATCTCTTAGGATATCTTTTTGACAGATGCATGACATGAAATTGGGGTTCGACGTCTAGTGGTCCGCCTATTCACGGTTGGTTTTACAGTGGTCTCGTTGTGTCTTAAAGAGTCCTTGGCTATGCCGACTCGGGGACGCTTCGTATGTCATGTGCACTGCCTTGTACATGATGGTGCTGTACGATCGAGCCCGTGTAGGCCCCACCACGAAAATTTCAGACGAAATCTCTATCATATGTTTGTTCGGGCTTATTCTGCAAGCCAATCCTTTGTTTTGTTTTTGAGCTGTGGTATTCGAGTTGCTTCGAAGTCAAATGTTGATTCCATACCTTTTCCTAACCGGTGTTCTCATACTCCGATGTGAATACTAATCCTTCATGATAATCGAGATTGTCATGCCAATTTCTTTTAAACCGGCGTGTTTCTCTTCAAGTGGATCCGATCATTTCAACTCCCGCAAGATCAATTATCACTTCTTCTCAACGGTGTTTGTTTCATCCGTCCCAAGTTGCCTTTGTTTTCCCCCCCCCCCCCCCCTTTTTTTTTCGAGGACTCAGATGTCTTAATAAAGTATCCTTTTATTCTTGCGAAGTCCCTCCATTCCTTTTCCGTCAATGTTCTTATCCGGTGATTCTCATGAAGATTCTAACGGAGCTCCAAGTTCATCACTTTTCGTTCTTTTTCATCTCCGGTGGAACCAGTTCAAGCTTTGTTGTTCATATCCTTTTCCTCATTCCAAATGCTTTTCTCATGCCGGTGCTCCTCATAATCATCCATTTCTCGCTATTTTATTATTCCGGAGTGCTGAAGATATCTCGAAGATTCGTGTTTTCCACTCTGCATTCATTCAAGATCTTTCGAGGTTGTTATCTCATTCAAGTCATTTAATTCAACCGGTGCAACCTCTCTTTTAAATCATTTCAATGGTGTGTCTTTTGAGTGGGCCCTAACCCACAGGCCTTTTCCCAGGATCTTACCTGACTCTTCTTATTCTCCCGGAGCTATCCTAAATTCATTTCAAATTTGACGTAAGAATGATTCATCATCTGTCATATGTTTTTATCCAAGATCTTTCAAATTCTTTTCATCATTGGTTCAACCTTTTATAATTTTCATCCTGGAGTATCTCAACAACTCTTGTTGGTGTCTCTCGTCGTCATTCTCAACATTTGAAGACCGAAGAAGAGTTTTACCTCCAAATCTTGTCCGTTCTCTCAGAGACTCATGACTCTAGCTTGTTGCCTTCCTCTCATAATTGTTTTCGTTCGTGATAATTCTTTTCACCCATCCGGAGTAATTCAGAGTATTTTCAGTTTGATTCTCCGGAGCCCATCATTTTAGAAGATTTATTCATTCTCAGCTTTCTGTTATCATTCTCCAAATCTCACCGGTGCATCGTTCAAATATCCTCTAATCAGTTCATGATCTCTTCGTTCTCATGGGTCTAAATTCTCTCAAGCATCTTCATTTAAATTGCTAATTCTTCTCGGTGTGTCTTCATGTTTTAATCATTCATTTCCAATTCTTACGGTGGTTTGATCAAGATTCTTCTTCCTTCGTTATCATATCAATTCTTTCATTCTTTCAAATCCTATCGGTGGATCATTGAAGGCCTCTTCAAGTTTGTGCAATATCTATCTTAATCCTTTCTAAGAGAGTAAATAGTATGCCAAATCCATTGTTTTTCATCAACTTAATTGGTGAAGGATACGCATAACACAATTCTTACTTTTGCCTCACTCAAGTGATTAATTCCTTATTCCAGAGGTTCATCAAATTCTCGGTTCGAGATGCTTTATCTATTCTTTTCCCGGAGTTCCAAGTTCTCTCAATTATTGCACCATGGAGATTCATCTAAATCGTACAAGGATTTTACTGGTGTTTTCGACTTCTCTTTCCTTTCGTTTAACCATTCTTTTGTTACCGGAGTTTCTTCATGGAGGCTATACATGATGGTTCATCAAGGATTTATTTCCTTTTCGAAGTGTTCATCAAGATTCTTTTCTAAGGAGCTTAAGTTTCTAAATCTTTCAATCCGGAGTGCAATTCTTTCTACCATATTATCGGAGGTGGTATTATGTCATTCTTGATAATTTGAGTTTATGTTTCATGATTCACATATTATTAAGAATGAGGTATTTTAAATCCATCAATCTCGTCATTGGGGTTATCTTGGGTTATATTTCACCTAAAGCCTTCCCTAAGGATTGTTGCTATAATGGTGCTCATATATGATCCAAGTTCTTCATCTACCCTCTCAGTGAAATAAGTTTCTCGTCTCCTCGTTCATATCAATCCAATTCTTTTCCCGTGAGTGGCAGGTTGTCACCTCAAAAATTTGAGATGTATTCCATAAGACCATATCAAGCTTATTCTTTTCGTTGTGGGTTTTCCAACAACTCCGTTCTAGAATTTGTTGTAAGCGTGCTCCCTCGTGATCTTGGTTCCCTTCGTTCATCCCATTTCATTCTTACTTTTGTTCCGAAGGCTTTGTGATGTTGCTCTCTTCAACTCATCATCTTGTTTGTCAAGATCATGTTCAGTTCCTTCCAATTTCAGTCGAAGTGCTGCCCAAATTATACCATTCTTTCCCTCTCTATCTTGTTTTCATGAGTGGATCCCTGCCATGTATTTTGTTGCCATGTTTGAGTGCTGTAGCATAATTATCTTGATGCATTTAGGTGGCTACTTGCTGATTATCGCAGACCGGTGCCATATTTGTTTTGCTTGCCATTTCCAAACCGTGCCTCCGATTCCTGCGATCTTTATATCAATTTCAACCGAAATCACCTCACCTATCCAGTGGCACTCTTGGATTTCCAAGTTGAGGCCAGGTTCAATCATTCCTTTGCAAATCATGCATATGCATCGCATACCGCATCCCGCATATCATACCATGTTCATGTGTTGGTTGTTTACTATGTTGTGTGCTTCTTTCCGGTGTTTGCTTCTTCGGGTTGGTTCCGATAATGTCGCGTTTTTGAGGACCCGTTCGTCTACGTCCGTTTGTCTTCTTCATGGACTCGTTCTTCTTCCTTGCGGGATTTCAGGCAAGATGACCATACCCTCGAAATCACTTCTATCTTTGCTTGCTAGTTGCTCGCTCTTTTGCTATGCCTATGCTGCGATACCTACCACTTGCTCATCATGCCTCCCATATTGTTGAACCAAGCCTCTAACCCACCTTGTCCTAGCAAACCGTTGTTTGGCTATGTTACCGCTTTGCTCAGCCCCTCTTATAGCGTTGTTAGTTGCAGGTGAAGATTGAAGTTTGTTCTTCCTTGTTGGAACATGGAGATCGTTCTTGTTGGAACATTGTACTTGTTGGGATATCACAATATCTTATTTAATTAATGCATATAGATACTTGGTAAAGGGTGGAAGGCTCGGCCTTATGCCTGGTGTTTTGTTCCACTCTTGCCGCCCTAGTTTCCGTCATATCGGTGTTATGTTCCTGGATTTTGCGTTCCTTACGCGGTTGGGTTATAATGGGAACCCCTTGACAGTTCGCCTTGAATAAAACTCCTCCAGCAAGCCCAACATTGGTTTTACCATTTGCCACCTAGCCTTTTCTTTCCCTTGGGTTCTGCAGACTCAAGGGTCATCTTTTAAACCCCCCCCCCCGCCAGTGCTCCTCTGAGTGTTGGTCCGAAACGGGCAGCCTGCGGAGGCCACCTCGGGGCAACTCTGAGGGTGGTTTTACTCATAGCTGCCTATCTGGATGTGCCCCTGAGAACGAGATATGTGCAGCTCCTATCGGGATTTGTCGGCACATTCGGGCGGTGTTGCTGGACTTGTTTTACCATTGTCGAGGGTGTCTTGTAACCGGGATTCCGAGTCTGATCGGGTCTTCCCGCTAGAAGGAATATCCTTCGTTGACCGTGAGAGCTTGTGATGGGCTAAGTTGGGACACCCCTGCAGGGATTTGAACTTTCGAAAGCCATGCCCGCGGTTATGGGCAGATGGGAATTTGTTAACGTCCGGTTGTAGAAAACCTGAAGTTGACCTTAATTAAGATATATCAACCGCGTGTGTAACCGTGATGGTCTCTTTCCGGCGGAGTCCGTAAAGTGAACACGGTGTTGGAGTTATTCTTGACGTAGGTTGTTCTAGGATCACTTCTTGATCATACTTTTATCGACCGTGCTTTGCCTTCTCTTCTCACTCTCATTTGCGTACGTTAGCCACCATATATGCTAGTCGCTTGCTGCAGCTCCACCTCATACCTTTACCTTACCCATAAGCTTAAATAGTCTTGATCGCGAGGGTACGAGATTTCTGAGTCCCCGTGGCTCACAGATACTTCCAAAACCAGTTTGCACGTACCGATGTTACCGTGCAGATGACGCAACCAAGCTCAGGAGGAGCTCAATGAAGATCTTGTCCTTTGTGTTGTTTCGTTCTAGTTGATCAGTAGTGGAGCCTAGTTGGGGTCGATCGGGGACCTTGTCGCTTTTGGGGTTCTTCTTTTATTTTGGTTCCGTAGACGGACCTTGATTGTATTTGGATGTTGTAATGCTTTATTCATGTAATTGCGTGAAGTGGCGATTGTAAGCCAACTATGTATCTCTTTCCCTTATGTATTACAAGGTTGTGTGAAGATTGCCTCACTTGCGACATTGCTTTCAATGCGGTTATGCCTCTAAGTCGTGGTTCGACACGTGGGAGATACAGCCGCATCGAGGGCGTTACAAGTTGGTATTCAGAGCCTCCCCCGACCTTAGGAGCCTCCATTGCTTGATCGTTATTAGCAGTCGTGTTGAGTCTAGAAAAATGTTTTGAGTCATTTAGGAATTATATATCGGAGAGTTTAGGAATTCTTTTTACTCCCCAGTCCCTTCATCGCTCTAGTAAGGCATCTTAATGTAGAGTTTTGACTCTTCTCTTCTCAAATTTCACTAAATTTTTTTAGGATCACGCGGGTATCTTGGAATCATTCTGATGGTTTTGTGACGAGAACATTGTTCTTGGTGCCTCCTGACATTTAGGGGTTGTGGTAGTGTCCCGGGGAGTTGAGCTCCGAGGTGTTGTCATCACAATTATATCGTTGCAGTTCTGGAATACCTGAGTTTAGTTTCGCCGACATCAAAAATCTCTTTTATGCAGTTGTTGGTGAGATAACCTCGACACCACCCAGTACTGGGGCGGGAGTTCGGGAGTATTGCCATAACTCGTATAACGGATGCTTTTCGAAGGTTGAGGTAGATGATTTCCGAAGGTTTCTTGGTTATGTGTTGAAGGATGGATACAGCTGGATGTAGGATTTGCTAGATTTGGGTGAGATATTATGCTTCCCCTGTATCCCCAACACCTGATTGCATAACCGTAAAATTTCGGGAGTTTATAAGTGGGAATTCAAGTAGCTCTTAGGATATCTTTTCGACAGATGTATGATATGAAATTGGGGTTCGACGTCTAGTGGTCCGCCTATTCACGGTTGGTTTTACAGTGGTCTCGTTGTGTCTTAAAGAGTCCTAGGCTATGCCGACTCGGGGACACTTCGTATGTCATGTGCACTACCTTGTACATGATGGTGTTGTACGATCGATCCCGTGTAGGCCCCACCACGAAAATTTCGAATGAAATCTCTATCATATGTTTGTTCTGGCTTATTCTGCAAGCCAATCCTTTGTTTTCTTTTTGAGCTGTGGTATTCGAGTTGCTTCGAAGTCAAATGTTGATTCCATACCTTTTCCTAACCGGTGTTCTCATACTCTGATGTGAATACTAATCCTTCATGATAATCGAGATTGTCATGCCAATTTCTTTTAAACCGGCGTGTTTCTCTTCAAGTGGATCCGATCATTTCAACTCCCGCAAGATCAATTATCACTTCTTCTCAACGGTGTTTGTTTCATCCATCCCAAGTTGCCTTTGTTTTCCCCCCCCCCCCCCCCCCTTTTTTTTCGAGGACTCAGATGTCTTAATCAAGTATCCTTTTATTCTTGTGAAGTCCCTCCATTCCTTTTCCGTCAATGTTCTTATCCGGTGATTCTCATGAAGATTCTAACGGAGCTCCAAGTTCATCATTTTTCGTTCTTTTTCTTCTCCGGTGGAACCAGTTCAAGCTTTGTTGATCATATCCTTTTCCTCGTTCAAAATGCTTTTCTCATGCCGGTGCTCCTCATAATCATCCATTTCTCGCTATTTTATTATTCCGGAGTGCTAAAGATATCTCGAAGATTCGTGTTTTCCACTCTGCATTCATTCAAGATCTTTCGAGGTTGTTATCTCATTCAAGTCATTTAATTCAACCGGTGCAACCTCTCTTTTAAATCATTTCAACGGTGTGTCTTTTGAGTGGGCCCTAACCCACAGGCCTTTTCCCGGGATCTTACCTGACTCTTCTTATTCTCCCGGAGCTATCCTAAATTCATTTCAAATTTGACGTAAGAATGATTCATCATCTGTCATATGTTTTTCTCCAAGATCTTTCAAATTCTTCTCATCATTGGTTCGACCTTTTATAATTTTCATCCCGGAGTATCTCAACAACTCTTGTTGGTGTCTCTCGTCGTCATTCTCAACATTTGAAGACCGAAGAAGAGTTTTACCTCCAAATCTTGTCCGTTCTCTCAGAGACTCGTGACTCTAGCTTGTTGCCTTCGTCTCATAATTGTTTTAGTTCATGATAATTCTTTTCACCCATCCGGAGTAATTCAGAGCATTTTCAGTTTGATTCTCCGGAGCCCATCATTTCAGAAGATTTATTCATTCTCAGCTTTCTGTTATCATTCTCCAAATCTCACCGGTGCATCGTTCAAATATCCTCTAATCAGTTCATGATCTCTTCTTTCTCATGGGTCTAAATTCTCTCAAGCATCTTCGTTTAAATTGCTAATTCTTCTCGGTGTGTCTTCATGTTTTAATCATTCATTTCCAATTCTTACGGTGGTTTGATCAAGATTCTTCTTCCTTCGTTATCATATCAATTCTTTCGTTCTTTCAAATCCTACCGGTGGATCATTGAAGGCCTCTTCAAGTTTGCGCAATATCTATCTTAATCCTTTCTAAGAGAGTAAGTAGTATGCCAAATCCATTGTTTGTCATCAACTTAATTGGTGAAGGATACGCATAACACAATTCTTACTTTTGCCTCACTCAAGTGATTAATTCCTTATTCCGAAGGTTCATCAAATTCTCGGTTCGAGATGCTTTATCTATTCTTTTCCCGGAGTTCCAAGTTTTCTCAATTATTGCACCATGGAGATTCATCTAAATCGTACAAGGATTTTACTGGTGTTTTCGACTTCTCTTTCCTTTTGTTTAACCATTCTTTTGTTACCGGAGTTTCTTCATGGAGGCTATACATGATGGTTCATCAAGGATTTATTTCCTTTTCGAAGTGTTCATCAAGATTCTTTTCTAAGGAGCTTAAGTTTCTAAATCTTTCAATCCGGAGTGCAATTCTTTCTACCATATTATCGGAGGTGGTATTATGTCATTCTTGATAATTTGAGTTTATGTTTCATGATTCACATATTATTAAGAATGAGGTATTTTAAATCCATCAATCTCGTCATTGGGGTTATCTTGGGTTATATTTCACCTAAAGCCTTCCCTAAGGATTGTTGCTATAATGGTGCTCATATATGATCCAAGTTCTTCATCTACCCTCTCAGTGAAATAAGTTTCTCGTCTCCTCGTTCATATCAATCCAATTCTTTTCCCGTGAGTGGCAGGTTTGTCACCTCAAAAATTTGAGATGTATTCCATAAGACCATATCAAGCTTATTCTTTTCGTTGTGGGTTTTCCAACAACTTCGTTCTAGATTTTTTGTAAGCGTGCTCCCTCGTGATCTTGGTTCCCTTCGTTCATCCCATTTCATTCTTACTTTTGTTCCGAAGGCTTTGTGATGTTGCTCTCTTCAACTCATCATCTTGTTTGTCAAGATCATGTTCAGTTCCTTCCAATTTCAGTCGAAGTGCTGCCCAAATTATACCATTCTTTCCCTCTCTATCTTGTTTTCATGAGTGGATCCCTGCCATGTATTTTGTTGCCATGTTTGAGTGCTGTAGCATAATTATCTTGATGCATTTAGGTGGCTACTTGCTGATTATCGCAGACCGGTGCCATATTTGTTTTGCTTGCCATTTCCAAACCGTGCCTCCGATTCTTGCGATCTTTATATCAATTTCAACCGAAATCACCTCACCTATCCAGTGGCACTCTTGGATTTCCAAGTTGAGGCCAGGTTCAATCATTCCTTTGCAAATCATGCATATGCATCGCATACCGCATCCCGCATATCATACCATGTTCATGTGTTGGTTGTTTACTATGTTGTGTGCTTCTTTCCGGTGTTTGCTTCTTCGGGTTGGTTCCGATAACGTCGCGTTTTTGAGGACCCGTTCGTATACGTCCGTTTGTCTTCTTCATGGACTCGTTCTTCTTCCTTGCGGGATTTCAGGCAAGATGACCATACCCTCGAAATCACTTCTATCTTTGCTTGCTAGTTGCTCGCTCTTTTGCTATGCCTATGCTGCGATACCTACCACTTGCTCATCATGCCTCCCATATTGTTGAACCAAGCCTCTAACCCACCTTGTCCTAGCAAACCGTTGTTTGGCTATGTTACCGCTTTGCTCAGCCCCTCTTATAGCGTTGTTAGTTGCAGGTGAAGATTGAAGTTTGTTCCTTGTTGGAACATGGAGATCGTTCCTTGTTGGAACATTGCTTACTTGTTGGGATATCACAATATATCTTATTTAATTAATGCATCTATATACTTGGTAAAGGGTGGAAGGCTCGGCCTTATGCCTGGTGTTTTGTTCCACTCTTGCCGCCCTAGTTTCCGTCATATCGGTGTTATGTTCCCGGATTTTGCGTTCCTTACGCGGTTGGGTTATAATGGGAACCCCTTGATAGTTCGCCTTGAATAAAACTCCTCCAGCAATGCCCAACATTGGTTTTACCATTTGCCACCTAGCCTTTTCTTTCCCTTGGGTTCTGCAGACTCAAGGGTCATCATTATTTTATACCCCCCCCCCCCCCCGGGCCAGTGCTCCTCTGAGTGTTTGTCCAAACTAGAGCCCCTTGCAGCGCCACCTCGGGGAAACTCGAGGGTTGGTTTTAGTTGTATGGACTGCTCATCTAAGTGTGCCCTGAGAACGAGATATGTGCAGCTCCTATCGGGATTTGTCGGCACATTCGGGCGGTGTTGCTGGACTTGTTTTACCATTGTCGAGGGTGTCTTGTAACCGGGATTCCGAGTCTGATCGGGTCTTCCCGCTAGAAGGAATATCCTTTGTTGACCGTGAGAGCTTGTGATGGGCTAAGTTGGGACACCCCTGCAGGGATTTGAACTTTCGAAAGCCATGCCCGCGGTTATGGGCAGATGGGAATTTGTTAACGTCCGGTTGTAGAAAACCTGAAGTTGACCTTAATTAAGATATATCAACCGCGTGTGTAACCGTGATGGTCTCTTTCCGGCGGAGTCCGTAAAGTGAACACGGTGTTGGAGTTATTCTTGACGTAGGTTGTTCTAGGATCACTTCTTGATCATACTTTTATCGACCGTGCTTTGCCTTCTCTTCTCGCTCTCATTTGCGTATGTTAGCCACCATATATGCTAGTCGCTTACTGCAGCTCTACCTCATACCTTTACCTTACCCATAAGCTTAAATAGTCTTGATCGCGAGGGTACGAGATTGCTGAGTCCCCGTGGCTCACAGATACTTCCAAAACCAGTTTGCAGGTACCGATGTTACCGTGCAGATGACGCAACCAAGCTCAGGAGGAGCTCGATGAAGATCTTGTCCTTTGTGTTGTTTCGTTCTAGTTGATCAGTAGTGGAGCCCAGTTGGGGTCGATCGGGGACCTTGTCGCTTTTGGGGTTCTTCTTTTATTTTGGTCCCGTAGACGGAACATGATTGTATTTGGATGTTGTAATGCTTTATTCATGTAATTGCATGAAGTGGCGATTGTAAGCCAACTATGTATCTCTTTCCCTTATGTATTACATGGGTTGTGTGAAGATTACCTCACTTGCGACATTGCTTTCAATGCGGTTATGCCTCTAAGTCGTGCTTCGACACGTGGGAGATATAGCTGCATCGAGGGCGTTACAATAGCACTCTTCAAATAAAAATGACAGCAGTTCTCGTGAGCACTAAAGTTTCTGTTTTTTACAGCAAGTTCAACAAGACTTTCCCCAAGTCTTCCCAATGGTTCTACTTGGCAAAAACACTAATTAAACACAAAAAACACAACCAAAACAGAGGCTAGATAATTTATTTATTACTAAACAGGAGCAAAAAGCAAGGAATAAAAATAAAATTGGGTTGCCTCCCAACAAGCGCTATCGTTTAACGCCCCTAGCTAGGCATAAAAGCAAGGATAGATCTAGGTATTGCCGTAGTAATAAGATAGATTGGTGAAACTCATTTCATATTCTCTACATTCGGCAGCAAGTTTTCTTTGAGGCAAGCAAAAGTAATCAAAAGGGCTAAATTTAATAGGACAGGAGTCCCCAAGATCAATTTTAGGAGGTATAGGTTCCTCTTTCGGCCCTTCGTATTGCACAATCAATTCATCATTATAAGCATTCTTTTGACAGAACCTTGTGAGCCTAAACTCAAGAGAGCATCCTACCTCATTGTTTCGAATAGACAAATCATCATTAAGTTCATAAATTCTATCAATTAAAATATTGATTGGCACCTTTTTTCTAAGGTTTTCATTAAAAGCAACATGGTTAAGAGATTGAAAGCGCATAATTTCTTCTTGATCGAAGAGGATAGATTCTATGGGAGGACGTCCAGCGTCCACCATATAGTGCGCAAAGATTTCTTTGGCTTCTTTTATTATAAATCTGAATTCATGAGCCAAAAAGATAGTAGAGGCACGCTTAACAGAGGAATGCTCGATATTAGAAAATTCTAGGAAGACTCTTTGTATAGACGGGTGCATATGCATAAATTGCATTTCAAGTTCAACGATAAGCATGGCAATAGCATCTGCAAGACTACTAGTTCTATGAAGAATAGAACCGCCCATAGAGGGCAAAGCACCGACACAAGTAAAAAAATCTTGGATGACTCCTTTTCCAATAATATTACCACTACCGATTCGAAATCTTTTTGTATGATAGGTAGGGGGTTCTTCAGCCGGAGCATCAGATTTTTCCATGACATTGTTATCGCCCATATCGGCGATAACTTCCCCAATTTCAGACATAACGACAAGCAAGCAAACTAGCACACGAGCAAACAAGAGCAAACGGGCAAAGAGAGGGACGATAGAGAGAGAGGGAGAGGGCGAATAAAACGGCAAGGGTGAAGTGGGGGAGAGGAAAACGAGAGGCAAATGGCAAATAATGTAATGCGAGAGATAGGGATTGTGATGGGTACTTGGTATGTTGACTTTTTGCATAGACTCCCTGGCAACGGCGCCAAAAATCCTTCTTGCTACCTCTTGAGCTTGCGTTGGATTTCCCCGAAGAGGAAGGGATGATGCAGCAGAGTAGCATAAGTATTTCCCTCAGTTTTTGAGAACCAAGGTATCAATCTAGTAGGAGGCCACGCTCAAGTCCCTCGTACCTGCACAAAACGATAGCTACTCGCAACCAACGCGATTAGGGGTTGTCAATCCCTTCACGGTCACTTGCGAGAGTGAGATCTGATAGATATAATATTTTTTTTGGTATTTTTGGTATAAAGATGCAAAGTGAAAAGTAAAAGGCAAAGTAAAAAAGCAAAACAAGATTAAAGTGATGGAGGTTGATATGATGAGAATAGACCCGGGGGCCATAGGTTTCACTAGTGGCTTCTCTCAAGAGCATAAGTATTCTACGGTGGGTGAACAAATTACTGTTGAGCAATTGACAGAATTGAGCATAGTTATGAGAATATCTGGGCATGATCATGTATATAGGCATCACGTCCGTGACAAGTAGACCGAAATTATTCTGCATCTACTACTATTACTCCACTCATCGACCGCTATCCAGCATGCATCTAGAGTATTAAGTTAAAAACAGAGTAATGCCTTAAGCAAGATGACATGATGTAGAGAGATAAATTCATGCAATATGAAATAAACCCCATCTTGTTATCCTCGATGGCAACGATGCAATATGTGCCTTGCTGCTCCTTCTGTCACTGGGAAAGGACACCGCAAGATCGAACCCAAAGCTAAGCACTTCTCCCATGGCAAGAACTACCAATCTAGTTGGCCAAACCAAATGGATAATTTGAAGAGACTTGCAAAGATAACCAATCATACATAAAAGAATTCAGAGAAGATTCAAATATTATTCATAGATAGACTTGATCATAAACCCACAATTCATCGATCTCAACAAACACACCGCAAAAAGAAGATTACATCGAATAGATCTCCACAAGAGAGGGGGAGAACTTTGTATTGAGATCCAAAAAGAGAGAAGAAGCCATCTAGCTACTAACTATGGACCCAAAGGTTTGAGGTAAACTACTCACACTTCATCGGAGAGGCTATGATGATGTAGAAGCCCTCCGTGATGACGGCCCTCTCCGGCGGAGCTCCGGAACAGGCCCCAAGATGGGATCTCGTGGATACAGAAAGTTGCGGCGGTGGAATTAGGTTTTTGGCTCCTGTTCTGGTCGTTTGGGGGTACGTAGGTATATATAGGAGGAAGGAGTACGTCGGTGGAGCTCCGAGGGGCCCACGAGGCAGGGGGCGTGCCCCCCACCCTCGTGACCGCCTCTCTGATGCCTTGGCGTAGGGTCCAAGTCTCCTGGATCACGTTCGGTGAGAAAATCACGTTCCCGAAGGTTTCATTCCGTTTGGACTCCGTTTGATATTCCATTTCTTCGAAACACTAAAATAGGCAAAAAAACAGCAATTCTGGGCTGGGCCTCCGGTTAATAGGTTAGTCCCAAAAATAATATAAAAGTGGAAAATAAAGCCCAATATAGTCCAAAACAGTAGATAATATAGCATGGAGCGGTCAAAAATTATAGATACGTTGGAGACGTGTCACCGGCGCTGTTGCACGACTCCGAGTGCTGGCGCAGTCGGAGGGCCTTACCAGGCCGGATTTGCTGGCCGCCTTCGTGGCGCGCCGAGTGCTCCCACTCCGAAGTCGCCCCCACATGATCTGCCAGATGAGCGGGCACCGGGACCCGAGTCGGATGTGCACCAAGGAAATGCCTCACGAGGAGGTAGCCTATATGGTGAATTATCTTGCGAGCTGCGACCTCAAAGAAGAGTGGCAGTTCGGCAAGGAGCCGTATTCACGTGCCGCCCCTCCGCCTCTGGTGAGTCATTTTCCTTTTCTCTTTTTCTTCAACTCTCCTGACTTCTTTGCTGTCGAGTCCGTCTTGTCCGATCTGACCAGTCAGCTTTGGTCAGAACCCCCTCCTCCAGCCAGCAGCCGGCATCGTGGGGCCGGACCGCGAATTCCTCCCCGACCGAGCGGAGAGCGACGTTGACGACCTCGACTTGGGGGCGGCGGCCCTGGAGGACGACGCCGAGGGAGGAAGCGGTGCAGCGGGTGGCCCGATTGGGGCCAGTCTCGAGGACTGGCCCGACGATGATGAGGAGGTCGCCCCGCGCCACCAGCCAGGAGTCGGCCAGCCGGGCGTGAGCTCGTCCGCCGTGCCGGACGCTCAAGGCGGCGCCAAGAAGCGTAGGGCCGGGACGAGCCAGTTCGGCAGCCGGCCGAAGAAGCCCAAGGGCTCAGCCGCGGCGACCAAGCGGGACGAAGTGGCCGCAAAGGCCAACCGCTTCCGCAAGGTGGTGAAGACGCCGCAGTTGATTTCGGCGTAAGTGCTACCTCCCTTTGCACCTTCACATTTCTTCGTTGGCTCTTTCTGAAATTCCTTTGCTTTATTTTCTCGACTTTAGGGCCCCGCTCTCTCTTGAGAAGTCGGCCGCCGGCTCCGTCGTAAAGTCGGGGAGACCTCCTCCACCACCCGGTGCATTGATCCGGCCGCCGACCTCCAGGAGGCGACGGAGCGGAACGCGTGCGAGGAGCGGGAAGCCGCCCGCCTGAAGAAGGCGGAAGCCGATAAGGCGGAGGCCGCTGCCCTGAAGAAGCTGGCGGAAGCCGAGGCCGCCAACGCGGAGAAGAAGTGCGCTGAAGAAGCTGCACACCGCCAGTCGGCGGTGTTCGTCGTCCCCCTGAACTCTGCGCCGCCACCACTGGAGTTCACGGCACAGACTGGGGAAGTCGGCGTCGAGAACCCGGTCATGGAGAGGGATGCCGACGACACCGCCACGCCGGACATAATTGTGTCGCCACCACCGCCCTCTGGAAGCGCGCCAGGCGGGCAGCCGGCGGACCCACCGGTGCCGCCAACTAAAGGCGTGGTGGCGACGGGCCTGGCTCTTGAGGTTGTCACGCCGACACGCCGCTGTCTTGAGAAGGCGGCCTCAGCGCCGCGCCCTTTGGAGACCGATGCCACGAGCTCCACGATCCCGGACACCGAGGTGACGAGCGCTGCGCCCACTGGGTGGGTGCGGGGAGGCGGGACGGGCCCGTTGAATCGGGCGCTTTTGGACGTCCAAGCCAAGCTCCGAGCTGAGGGCGACGCCATCAAGGAATGCACCAAGGCGTATCTGGCGTCGCGAACAGCCATCCGGGTATGCGTCCTTCCTTTTTTGTTTTTGTTTCTTGTTTTTCTTTGTGGGGGCGTGCCAGCGCACCCACTGGGTGTAGTCCCCGAGTTTCGGGCCGGCTGCTGAGCAGGCGGCTCGGAACTCTAATCGGTGAGTTCCAAGTACCAACACTTTGTCTGAAATTTTGATGCAGGACTACCACAATCTTCGCGTGACCGCCTTCAATGCCAATGTTGAGGAGCTAGCCAAGCGGACCATCGACTTGTCGGACAGCCGGGGTGAGTCCTCTTCCTTCTATGCGGGGGCGCGCTGGCGCACCCGCGGGCTGTAGTCCCCGAGATTCGGGCCGACTGCTGAGCAGTCGGGCCGGATCTCCCCGGTGACCTTTCTTCCTTCTTGACGACTGACACCCCTCCTTCTTCTTCAGAGGCCAACGCCGCCCTACAGCAGCAGCTGGGTGAGGCCAATGCCGCGCTGCATGTCAAGGAGGAGGAGTGCGGCCGGCTGACAAAGGAGCGCGACCGGCTGGCTACGCAGCTGGCGGAGCAGAAGGAGCTGCTCCAGAAGGCCCAGAATGAGGTGGAGGACAAGGAGACCGCCCTCCTTGCTGAATTCGCGTCCGAGCGCTCCTCCTGGACCGACACGGAGACAACGCTGGTCTCTGGCTTCCACGTGATCGAAGATCTCGTCGATGTTGAGCTTCCCCTCATTTTCCTTTTCTAAGCTGCCGACTGCTAGTTGAATCGGCCTCTAATCTTTAACCTTGTTCTTCGTTCTTCTTCCTTGGCAGACTTCTTCCCTGTCCATTCGGACGCCGCCAATCAAGCCATCGAGGCTGATCGTGAAGGGCGGAGGGCGGCCGGCGCACAGATCGCCGCCAACGCCCCCCGAACTCTTGGCGAGCAGATCCTGAGCATCGAGGCCCGCCTTTGGCCGGCCCACCGGATGCTGCGCCGGCTTCAACGTGTCGGCGCTCAGGCAATTGCCGCCCTGTGGCCGGATATGCAGGCACTGCGCACCCCCAGTCAGACTGCCGACTGGCTGGAGGTAGCAGCCGGTCGCCTTGAGGCCTGGAAGGGTTCTTCGGCCCGGGCTGGAGCACGCCAGGCCTTAGAGTTCGCCAAGGCGTGGTATCCTGGGCTGAGTCTAGCCCAGCTAGCCACGTTCCGGCTGGAAGCTCGGGCGGAGCTGGCGGTCGTGGAAGACGATCTCGTCAAGCGCGCCGCGTCGATCGCCGAGTACACCGACACCAGCGTCTTCGTCCCAGAGCGGGCTGAGAACGGCGAGGAGGCGCCGCCGGAGTGGTTCGGGCTGAACCCGGACGACGGCGAGGACTCGGCGGAGGTGATTGACTCCAGTGGCGAAGAAGAAGGCGAGGAGGAGGAAGGAGACGAGGAGGAGGCGCCAGAGGTCGGGGCAGACGGCCAGCCTCAGCTCGACCACGCCTCTAGCAACAAGCCGCGTCCAACCGAGCCAGCTACTGCCAGAGGTGATCAAGCGGAGACCAACCAGCCGGCCGCCCCGACAACTGGCACCGCCGACCCCTTCGGTCCTCCGAGTCTGTCCGCGGTTTCCTAGGCTGCCACTTTATCTTTGTTTTTACCTGCTTAATAGTCTCAATGAACTTGTTATTTTGCACAATTCCACCCACGGGGTGTATCTTGAACTTCTGTTTGAGGATTCGGCCAAGGGCCTTCTCTATGTAAATATTTATCCGTGTTCTATCTCTTCTTGCTTATTGCTCTTTGGCTTTTTCCTTTGCCGCCTTCCCTTGGTTGCCGTCTTGCCAGTCGGACAGCCGCTCTGCGGACTGCTGCTGGATCAAGTACTTGGCTTCTTTGGGAAGGCAGGTACTTAGCCATTTAGAGTTTTTAGCAAGTTAATTTAGAAAACGGCGAGCCGGCTGCTCGAGAGCCGGTTGTAAAAGGCTGGAAGCTGGCTTAAACTATGTGCACGCTTTGAGTCCTTAGCCATTTTTCATATGGACACCCATTCTACCTTACTCCTACTCACCATACAGTCGCTCTGCGATCTGCGGCTTCTAATAGGAGACGGCTTAAGTGCCACACACTACCACTAGTGTAGAACCGAGCAATAGCACTGGTTCGTAAGGCCCTTTTAGTGCCGGTTTGGTAACCGGCACTAAAGTGTGGGCACTAAAGGCCCCCCCCCTTTAGTACCGGTTCAGCACGAACCGGTGCTAAAGGGCAACCACGTGGCACGAGCCAGCTCCGTGGGCGCATAGGACATTAGTACCGGTTGGTAACACCAACCGGTACTAAATGTTTGGGTGTGTTTTGGTTTTATTTTTCATTTTTAGTTTAATTTTGTGTTTTCAATTTAATTTAGTGATTGTTTTACATTATAATGAGTTGTTAAATCATTAGGTGAATGTACCGCAGATTAGTTTGACTGGTTCGTGCTAAGTCATCAAGTATATGTCATATCCATATTATATATACTTGATCACCTAATTAAGTGATCGAGGTAATATGGATATGGCATATACTTGATCACTTAGCTAGAATCCATCCAGTTGAAACTAATCTGCGGTTTCTTTCATAGATGATATAATAACTCATCATCATCATGTTAATATAAAAAATCTTGCATCATATATATCATCACCAACAGCAGTTTTCATAGCTAGCTAAAAATCATCATATAATAGTCGTCTCATTACCACTACTTAATCATCATATAGTCATTACCGCTATCTAATCACCACCAACACTAGCTTAAAGAAGAAACATTCACTTGTACCAGAAGCAAAGATATCATCGAGTTCAACATGGTAATGATATTACAAGCATTCATAACACCACAAAAGCAAATCACTTTTTGAGATTAAGTTCAGGACGAAGAACACGGACATGAGAGGACAAGTACTAAGAGCATGAACTAGCTAATTAATCACTCCTGCTGCTCTCTCTCAGGTAAAATAGCATAGAACATGTATAGATTTCCTGATTCATCATATTGGAGCATGCAGATGAACCTGTCTCCTAATCGTGGGTTGCGCTTCTAATTGCTGCCCCCTAGTACTTCTCTGCGATCGTTCACAATTTTGCTCTAGTCTTTTACTATTAAGCATTCCTCGCTATTAGAAATCCTGAATGCACTAAAGTGCATTGTAGGATATCTTGGCCGTAAGCTAACAATATTCATGGTACCTTTAGTCTCGATCCAATCAGGCACAACATTCATCGGGAGTCCCTGTTGAAGAACATCGTATAGTAACATACTTAGCAATGAAGTTTAGCTTAAAAAATAATGTATGCAAAAGATGCACTGAGGAGAAATAGTAGAAATCTTACCATCTTTCCTAAATATATGTGACCGTAGTTCAGTACGAACACTATTGGTCGCACGTTTTGAGTACTAACATTTCTAAGTGCAGGAATTTTTTTTTGTCTTGACAGCATCAAGATCCTCAAGCCATGAAACATAATGACTTGTCTCCTAACAGTTTAGTTCAGCCCCGGGACAGTGGACGGTCCTGTCTACCAAGCGCCGGACATGTTTGCTTGATTGGAAATAAGCTATCAATATAAATTGAGATCTATTAATTATTCAACTGGTTCAAATAATCACATATCAAAGACATAAATATGGTTGAGAAACTCACATAATGGTAGAACTGGAGGCGTCTGCACATCGACCCAGATGTCTCTATTACCTTCAATATCATCTTCCGGGCGAATATCAAAGGTGATAACCATATCAGGCTCAAATGCATAAGCTAGTTCTATTAATTCAACTAATCAACTAAGTATTTACTAAAAATAAACTAGTTCTATTAATTTTCTTACTAAAATATATAAAGTAGCTATATATAGTAATATTTTAATTAGATCATCAAATCTCATATACCTAAATTTTCTTCCTAAAAATAAACTAGTACTAATTCAACTAGCTAGTTCAACTAAGCATTTACTAAAAATAAACTACTTATATTAATTCAACTAGTTCAACTAAACATAAAAATTTCTATAACTAAAAAACAATGTGTGTGTGTGGACATGGCGGCCGGGGCAGGATCTCACCGGCGAGGCGAGGCGACAGGGGCGGCGACGGGGACGGCGACGGGCGGCGCCGACGGGGATGGTGACGACGGGGACGGGGACGGGGCGGCGACAATGGGGACGGGGACGATGGGACGACGGGGCGGGGCGCGGCGACGGGGACGGGGACTGCCGGGGCGGCGACGGGGGCATCGACGAGGGGTGGCGACGGGGCGTCGAAGGGGGCAGTGACGGGGGCGGCGGGCGACGGGACAGAGGAGAAGAAGCAGATGAGAAACTAAATTTTTTGAAGTGTTTTCTTATATAGGATGGGACTTTAGTACCGGTTGGAGCCACCAACCGGTACTAAAGGCCAACTTTGGCTAGGCCAAGAGGCGGGAAGAGCACCCTTTAGTACCGGTTGGAACCACCAACCGGTACTAAAGACCACCCTTTAGTACCGGTTGGAGCCACCAACCGGTACTAAAGGTTGTACGCTGCCACCCGCGGTGCACAAAGTTTAGTCCCACCTCGTCGGGCGAAGGGCAGCCGCACTGGTTTATAAACCCAGACGCGGCTGCCCTTTCGAACTCCTCTATAAAGCAGGCTTCTGGGCCTAACTACGGCGCGCTGCCCTGTGAGTCTGCTGGGCCTTGTGGGCCTGAAATTGCACGCCCGTGGTCTAGCAGGCCCACAGGGCAGCGCCCCAAATTTTTTTATATTTTTTTTCTTTTCTGCTTTATTTTTTCTTCTATTTATTTCTGAGCAGTTTTTTTCTTTTCTGCTATATTTATTTTCTTCTATTTATTTCTGAGTAGTTTTTTATATAGTTTTTTTCTTTTCTGCTATTTTTTCTTTTTTGCTTTATTTATTTTCTTCTATTCATTTATTTTTATATACCATGCCAAGTTGATGGTTGAAAGTTGATGGCGTGGCTTTGAATGGTGCATACTGAATGCACAAAAAGTCTGGAGTTATAATAAGTTTAAAAAATGAAGTGCCGCTGTAACAGATTAGTTCTCGTCCTAAACCCTGATACTCTGAAAGAGATTGTCCAGTTTGTACACGAAGTGCGTCCAGTTTTTGCTGTGACCCTCTCTACTCTTTCGCACATGCTATGCGGGTGAAATGATGATACCATGCCAAGTTTCAACATTTTCACAGTTCATTTTGTAGTGATTTTCAATTTCACGGTCATTTAGCTCTCTAAACAATTAGGTAAATGACTGAAAACAGCAAATGATGTCAGAACATGTTGGAAATTGATGATGTCGCTTTGAATGCTGCATACTGAACACACAAGAAGTCCGGAGTTCAAATAAGTTTAAAAAACATTGAAGTGCCCATGTAACAGATGAGTTCTCGTCCGAAACCCTGATACTCTGAAAGAGATTGTCCAGTTTGTACACGAAGTGCGTCCAGTTTTTGCCGTGACCCTCTCTACTCGTTCGCACATGCTATGCGGGTGAAATGATGATACCATGCCAAGTTTCAACATTTTCACGGTTCATTTTGTAGTGATTTTCAATTTCACGGTCATTTAGCTCTCTAAACAATTAGGTAAATGACTGAAAAACAGCAAATGTAGTCAAAACATGTTGGAAATTGATGACGTCGCTTTGAATGCTGCATATTGAACGCAAAAGAAGTCCGGAGTTCAAATAAGTTTAAGAAACATTGAATTGCCCATGTAACAGATGAGTTCTCGTCCGAAACCCTGATACTCCGAAAGAGATTGTCCAGTTTGTACAGGAAGTGCGTCCAGTTTTTGTCGTGACCCTCTCTACTCTTTCGCACATGCTATGCGGGTGAAATGATGATACCATGCCAAGTTTCAACATTTTCACGGTTCATTTTGTAGTGATTTTCAATTTCACGGTCATTTAGCTCTCTAAACAATTAGGTAAATGATTAAAAAATAGCAAATGTAGTCAGAACATGTTGGAAATTGATGACGTCGCTTTGAATGTTGCATACTGAATGCAAAAGAAGTCGGGAGTTCAACTAAGTTTAAAAAACAGTGAAGTGCCCATGTAACAGATGAGTTCTCGTCCGAAACCCTGATACTCCGAAAGAGATTGTCCAGTTTGTACACGAAGTGCGTCCAGTTTTTGCCGTGACCCTCTCTACTCTTTCGCACATGCTATGCGGGTGAAATGATGATACCATGCCAAGTTTCAACATTTTCATAGTTCATTTTGTAGTGATTTTCAATTTCACGGTCATTTAGCTCTCTAAACAATTAGGTAAATGACTGAAAACAGCAAATGATGTCAGAACATGTTGGAAATTGATGACGTCGCTTTGAATGCTGCATACTGAACACACAAGAAGTCCGGAGTTCAAATAAGTTATTAAAAATAAAAAAGAGGTGCAATGCTGGTTAATTTGCTTCAAGCCTTTCGGAATAGTATAGACTGCACTGCACATAGCTCAGTGCAATCTATGCTATTCCGAAAGGCTTGAAGCTAATCAATGTGCAGGTGAGCATTGCGCCTCTTCGTCATTGTCTCTGCACTCACGGCTTATAAACCGCTCATACTGTCTCTCCCTTGGCGAGGTGGGACTAAAAATTAGCTTACTAAGAAACTCTAGTACCGGTTCATGCCATGAACCGGTACTAAAGGTCTTCGTGGGGGCCCCAGCCTGACCACAGCCGCACTGGCCTCATTAGTACCGGTTCGTGGCATGAACCGGTACTAAAGGTTGCCCACGAACCGGTACTAATGATGTCCGCCCGCCTAGCCGTTGGAACCGGCACTAATGGTCACATTAGTGCCGGCTCAAATTCAAACCGGCACTAATGTGCTTCACATTTGACCCTTTTTCTACTAGTGTACTTGTCCGGCTGCAGGAAGTCATTTCATAGTTCAAGACGGCAAGTCCCCGGGCCAACTAATCGAACCCGGTGCCAAGCGGTATAACAAAGAATAACATACTCATAGGCATAACACTTATCATATCGATAAAAGAGGCAGTCCCTGAGCTCTTCTCGAGGGGCCCGAGGTCTTCGTACTTTAATACAAAAGGTAGCGTGGTACATACTGTATTAACTGTAAAATCTTCGGAGGAGGTTTGCATTCCACGACCGCTCTGTCTCTTTGCCAAAGTCGTCCCTCTTGCGTGCTCGGGGCTTCTAAGCATCGATCAGGTAGTAGGAGTCGTTGCCCAACACTTTGCTGATGATGAAAGGGCCTTCCCAAGGTGCTGAGAGCTTGTGTTGGCCGGCTGTTCGCTGAATCAGCCGGAGCACAAGGTCTCCTTCTTGGAAAGATCGCGGCTTGACCTTCCGGTTGTAGTATCGGCGTAGGCTCTGCTGGTAGATGCTGGACCGGCTGAGTGCCAACAGCCGGCCCTCTTCCAGTAGATCGACGCCGTCTTGACGTGCTTCTTCTGCTTCCTCTTCAGTGTACATGGTGATTCGAGGGGAGTCGAACTCTATGTCTGTTGGGATGACGGCTTCGGCACCATAGACGAGGAAGAAGGGCGTGAAGCCGGTTGATTTGTTTGGAGTCGTGCGCAGGATCCAGAGGACGGCTGGCAACTCGTCAAGCCAGCAGCCTGCCGAGTGCTCCAGAGGCTCGACCAGCCGAGGCTTGATGTCGGACAGGATTAGGCCGTTTGCTCTCTCTACCTGGCCGTTGGACTGCGGATGGGCAATGGACGCTAAGTCTAGTCGGATGCCCTGCGTCGCACAGAAATGGGCCAAGGCACCTTTGGCAAAGTTTGTGCCGTTGTCGGTGACGATGCCGTGCGGTATGCCGTACCGAGTTGTGATGTCGGAGATGAAGGTCACAGCAGTCGGGCCATTCAACTTCTTGATTGGTTTTGCTTCTATCCACTTGGTGAACTTGTCCACTACGACAAGTAAGTGAGTCAAACCGCCTCATGCCGTCTTGAATGGTCCTACCATGTCCAGGCCCCAAACAGCAAAGGGCCAGGCAATGGGAATAGTCTTGAGTGCAGAAGCCGGCTGATGAGGCTTGGAGCAGAACTTCTGGCACCCCTTGCATTTTTGGACCAAGGCCTTGGCGTCTTCGAGAGCAGTCGGCCAGAAGAAACCATGGCGGAAGGCTTTGGCGATGAGTGCTCTTGAAGCCGCGTGGTGGCCACACTCACCTTGATGGATGTCCTTGAGAATTGCTTGGCCTTGCTCCGGCTCCACGCAACGCTGGTAGGCACCAGTGACACTGCGCCTTACGAGCTCTCTATTGACTATGGTGTACGATGCCGCCCGCGTTGCACTTGCCGAGCTAAGATCTCATCAGTTGGCAGCTCTTTGTTCACCAGGAATTTGAGGATGGGATGGGCCCATGAAGGTGCTGCAATTTCTGCAACTGTCAAGAATGCGACTTGGACGAGGGCGGCTGGGCCGGGAGGTGGCGGGTTGGAGTCGGCAGCCGCTTGCTGTGTCGATGAAGTCTCGGGGCGGATTGGCGCAGTCCCCGGGGCGGGTTCTGAAGTCTCCGGGCCGACCGCCGCAGTCCCCGGGCCGGGTACGACTGCCACGATCCCCGCGCCGTCTGCCAGAATACTCGCGCCGTATGCGGGGGCTCTTGAGTCGGATCTGACTACTTCAGGAGGAGCCGGTACGAAGATAGATTCTGACTCTGGCGATGGCTTGACAGACGGCTTGAGGAGGCGCTGGAGGGCGACGCCGGACGGTATCGCTTGACGGGTGGAGCCGATTCGCGCCAGGGCGTCTGCTTGGTCGTTGTCGTTTCTTGGTACATGGAGAAACTCGCACCCCTCAAAATATCCACTGAGTTGTTGCACGAGGAAGCGGTAGCTCGCCATGTTTGCGTCTTTGGCGTCCCAATTGCATGACGACTGCTGGACCACCAAGTCGGAGTCACCATAGCACAGGATCCGGCGAATGCCGAGCTCTTTGGCTAGCCAGAGCCCGTGAATGAGTGCCTCGTATTCGGCGACGTTGTTGGAGGCGGAAAAATGGATTTGCAGCACATATTTGAGCTTGTCGCCTTTGGGAGAGGTGAGGACAATACCGGCTCCCAAGCCGGTGCGCATCTTGGAGCCGTCGAAATGCATTCGCCAATGGGTGGAGTCGGGCGCTGGTGACAGATACTGGGTTTCGGCCCAGTCGACGAGGAAGTCGGCCAGCGCTTGTGATTTGATGGAGGTACGAGGCTGGTAGTAGATGGTGTAGGGGGCCAAATCTATGGCCCATTTGGCCACTCGGGCCGAAGCATCCCGGCTGCCGATGATCTCGGCTAGTGGAGCTGTGCAGACCATAGTGATTGGATGTTCTTGGAAGTAAGGCTTTAATTTCTTGGCGGCAAAGTGCACGCCGTAGCACATCTTCTGGTAGTGGGGGTAGTTTTGCTAGGAGGTCGACAATACTTCACTTAAATAATATACCAGTCTCTGGACTGGTAGCGCCTTGCCTTCCTCCTTGCGCTCTACCACAATGACTGTGCTGACTACTCGGCTGGTGGCAGCGATGTAGAGGAGCATGGTTTCCTTAGGAGTCGGAGCCGCCAGGACAGGTGGAGTAGTTAACATCTTCTTTAGTTGGAGAAAAGCTTCGTCTGCCTTGTGGTTCCACTCGAAAAAAGTGGTCTTCTTCATGAGTTGGTACAGCGCCCAGCCGACTGATGAATCGGCTGATGGATGCCAAACAGCCGGTGAACTTTTGTACGTCCAGCAGTCGACTGGGTACCTCCATCCTCTCAATAGCCTTGATCTTCACAGGGTTGCACTCTATGCCGCGTTCGGAGACCAGGAAGCCAAGGAGCTGGCCGACTGGTACTCTAAAGACGCATTTCTCCGGATTGAGCTTGATCTCAAATCGGCGCAAGTTCTCAAAGGTCTCCTTGAGGTCTTCCAGCAGTGTTCCACGCTTCTCCATCTTCACTACCACATCGTCCATGTAAACATGAGCATTTCTGCCGAGTTGCTTGAGGAGGCACTTCTGCATGCAACGTTGGATGGTGGCACTGGCATTCCTCAAGCCGAACGTCATGGTCAGGTAGCAGAAGGCTCCAAATGGCGTGATGAAGGCGGTCTTCAGCCTATCCGCCGGGTTCAACTTGATCTGGTGATACCCCGAATATGCATCCAAGAAACTCAATAGCTCGCATCCGGCTGTAGAGTCTATCACTTGGTCGATCCTTGGCAAAGCGAACGGGTCCTTGGGGCATGCTTTGTTGAGGCTAGTGTAGTCAATACACATTCTCCATTGCTTGTTCTTCTTCAGTACCAGGACCGGGTTGGCTAGCCATTCTAGAAAGAACATTTCCATGATGAAGCCGGCCGCGAGCAGCCGAGCTATCTCTTCTCCAACGACTCTTATCTTCTCTTCTGACAGGTGGCGCATAGGCTGCCTGACTGGCTTGGCATCAGATCGGACGTGCAATTTGTGCTCGGCGAAATTCGTCGGGACACCTGGCATGTCTTTGGGGGACCATGCGAAGATGTCCCGATTCTCATGGAGGAAATCGACGAGCTCGCCTTCCTATTTGCTGTCGAGGTTGGCGCCTACGACAGCGTACCTCTCTGGGTGCTCCGGGTCCAAAGGTATCTTCTTTGTTTCTTTGGCCGGCTTGAACGAGCCCTCAGCTTCCGACTCCCTGGGATCGGGCGACATCTCTGGCTGTTTGCTTGCCATCGCCACAACCCGGTCAAGTAGCCGCTTCTCAGGCGCGATCACGAGGGACTCGGCCAGCCGACTGCTCTCTGCTGCGCAGGCGGACGACTTCTTGTAGTCACCAGTTATGGTCAGAATCCCTTTGGGACTCGGCATCTTCATCTTGAGGTAGGCATAGTGGGGGACAGCCATGAACCTGGCCAGGGCAGGCCGGCCAAGTAGCGCATGGTACGGGCTCTCCAGGTCCACCACTTCGAACCAAATTGACTCTCGGCGGAAATGATCTTTGTCTCCGAAGAGGACATCAATCAAGATCTTGCCGATTGGTGAGCAGGAAAGGCCAGGAACTATGCCATGGAACACTGTCCGGCTGGACTGAAGCTGCCTCTGTCTGATTCCTAATTTCTCCATGGTATCCTTGTACAGGATGTTGATGCTACTGCCGCCGTCTATCAGGACTCTGGAGAAGCGAGCAGCTCGTTTGTCCGTGGCAAAGGTGGCGTCCAAAACCAAGGCGTAGGAGCCGGGTTTGGGCATTACTTCCGGGTGGTCAGCTCTGCTCCAGCTGATGGGCTTCTCAGACCAATGCATGAACTCTGGTGTGTCAGATGCTACTGCATTCACCTCCTGCTGCTGCAGCCGCCTGCTGCGTCGATCATCGGCCACGCTGGTGAACACGACATAGGCTCCATGCTCTTCTGGGTACTCGTCTTGTATCGCGCCGACTGGTCTGACCGCCGGCTGCTGGGGCGAAGGAGGAGGCGGCTGCCCAGCAGGTGGGGAGGCAAAAGGTCGTCTCCCTTGGCGATCCTGGTGAGCCAGTGGCACTTCCGAGTGGTGTGGTTGGACGGCTTCGCTCCACTGTGGAATTTGCAGGGTCCATCCAAAGTCTGCTCATATGAGAAAGCTGGCTGCCAGTTGGGCTTGCCGCCCTTCTGGCGTTTGGGCGGAGGCTGCCCTTCCGGCTGCTGGTCTTCAACTGTCGCCACCGGCCGACTGGTGGAAGTCGGTTGTGGGGCTTTGCGCTTGTGGTCGTTCTGCTGTTGACGCCGATTGGTGTCTCCGGCCGGGGTTCGAGGAGCCTGAGGAGCCACCTTGCCTGTCGCACTAACTTGAATCTCTGTCTTCATGGAGGAGTCGGCCGTGGCGTATTTGTCTGCTATGATCAGCAGCTCGTCGAGGGTTTCCGGCTCATCGCAGAGAAGCTTGTGCTTGAGGAGGGTGCCCTCTCGGCATCCTGCAGTGAAGTACTCAATAGCCTGCACCTCGTGCACGCCATCGCAGGAGTTGCGGAGCTCGGCCCAGCGCGTGAGGTAGTCGCGAGTTGACTCGTTGGGGCCCTGCACGCACAAGGAGAGCTGGCGAGGTTTGGGAGGCCGCTTGTACGTGCTGGTGAAGTTGCGGACGAAGGCGTCGGTGAAGTCGACCCAACTGTTGATGCTGCGGGGCCTTAAGCTGTTCAGCCACGTCTGGGCCGTGCCCTGGAGCATGAGCGGAACGTACTTCATGGCAACACGCTTGTTGCCGTTTGCTATGCTGACGACCGTGGAGTAGTCGACCAGCCAGTCTTCCGGCTTCACAGAGCCGGTGTATTTGGGTGTGTCTCTAGGGAGCGTGAACCCTTTGGGGAAGGGCTCGTCTCGGATGCGGGGGCCAAAACATGGCGGACCCAACTCATCTTCTTCTCCAAGCGCCAGGGATCGGTGGAGACGGTCGATCCGGTGGCGGGCGTCATTCTCTCCGACTCCCTCTCGGCGGCCAAGGCGGTCGCTGAGCGTCGTGTGATCAACAAGCGGCGGGGAGACTCGCCTTTCCCTTCGAGGGGGGGGAGGCAGATAGTCGTCCCGTTGTTCCATTGTTCTTGGGCGGCCGTCTCGGTCGCGCTCTATGGTGATGCGAGTCCGACTGCGGCTGGCAGCCGGCTCCTTGTCTTTTCTTCCACGGACGCCACCAGTCGGCGTCTGAGACGTCGCGCCTTGGTCTCGCGGGGAGGCAGGTTGTCATTCCATCGGTGCGGCGCATCAGTGCGGCAGCCGGCCTCGCTCTGCTCCGTAGTTGCGTCAAGGAGTCACTGGACGCGCTCCGTCATCAAGCGATGTTCTTCGCCCTCGAACTTGTCCAGCTCGTCTTCCGCCGCCTGGGCGGCTCGAATGTTCTCCGCAGGCGTGGCGTAAACAGGGCGATTTGCCCCGAACAGGTCGGTGATGGCCACACCGCGCTGCTGGACTGTGCCAAGGCGGCTAGGCCCACCTGGAGCCGGCGCGCCGCCCACAACGTGGTCCATCTCGCGCTGGTAGGCCTCTGATAGGCGTCTCATGCTGGCCAGCTTTTTGGCGCCTTCGACTAGCTGAAGGCGGCGTGCCTCCAGCGTCTCAGCGTCGGCGTCTTCGGGAATGGGCGCTGCCAGGTATTGCAGCGCCGCATTGAGCGGGTCATAATCACCCCCGCCAGAGTGCTCGCCATGATCAATGACAAGCACTTCCGTGACGGTGCTTCCGCCGCTCTCCGCGCAAGGGAGCGACTCGTCGTAGACCACCACGTTGGTGGGGAACGTGTCAAGCAACACGGTGTCGGAGTTGACCAACATCAGATCAGTGGAGCCTACGGACTCCAAGTCCCCAGCTGGCTCGCTGGCAATGTGGAGTTGATCAAGGAGGCCCGCGAGGAGGCTCTCGGGGCTGCCCATGCCCGCGTCGGATGCGGGCTCGTCGGAGATGCGGACCTCGCCGACAAGATCGGCGAGGCAACTGGCCGCACAGGCGATTTCAGCGCCATGCAGCACGTCGGCGCAAACTCCGTCTGGCGTGCCGGGCTGGCTGCGCTCGCTAGGGAGGAAAAGGGTTCCCGTCCAGAACAGGTCTCCAGACGACGTTGCACCAGGCCCCACGGTGGGCGTCAAATGTCGGGGGTTGGGTGCGACATATGCCAATGGATGGCTTATCATGGTGGGGCGAGTAGAACGTCGCCGGTGCCTGGAAACGGGATGAGGCGTAGACACGAACGCCGACGTACTTTACCCAGGTTCGGGGCTCTCCTAGAAGATAACACCCCTAGTCCTGCTCTGCGGGGCTTCCGCATGATCACTAAGGCAAAGTGAATACAAGGGCGCTCCTCGAGCTGTATGCTGAAGGTAGGAGAAGGCAGGGTCAGCTCTTTCCCCCCCTCTGTGATCTAGTCTAGTTCTAATAGATCGGAACCCTTTGCATGGGTGCCCTGGGGGGTTTATATAGGCCTACCCCCCAGGGGTACAATGGTAAACTGTCTGGGCGCAGGGCCCAACCATCGGTCTCTTCGCCTGCCGGCCCCTCTGCCGACTGCTGGGGCCCGCTAGTTGGTGGGCCCCACCGACTGTTCTGGTACGGAGCCGACAGGCCGTACCCGCTGCTTGCGGGTCTTGCCGGCTGCTGATTACTATAGTCGTGCCTCTAATGACGCAGGCTTGGTCATGGGGTCGTGGCTACAGCCCCGTCGTCTGGCGAGTGATCACTGTAGCCACTCCCTGTCTCGCCTGGTTAATGGCGTGGGGAACCCGTGGGAGGGGTAGGCCGACTCCCGGGGGCCGGCTTCCTACGGGTCCGACTGGTGGCGCCCTTGCCGTCTTCCGGACTCTCGCTGACTGGTAGGGCCCGTCATTCGTGGACCATACCGTCAGGCCATCGTGGGCACAGGACTCCGCCCACTGTTGTTGATGTCAGGGATGCCATGGCAACAGTGCCGCGCCAGACGGAGATCTCCGTTGGTACAGCGCACTGTGGCCTAGGCATCTCCTGGAAAAGGGGAGGGAGTGGGCTTTACTGTTGCCACTCCCTGTCCCATCCCCCCTGATGAAGGCATGGGCTTTGTTGGTGCGGTGGGCCGTGATACGTCCATTTTGCATCATGCTTTTATATCGATATTTATTGCATTATGGACTGTTATTTCACTTTATGTCACAATACTTATGGCTATTCTCTCTTATTTTAGAAGGTTTACATAAAGAGGGAGAATGCCGGCAGCTGGAATTCTGGGCTGGAAAAGGAGCAAATATTAGAGGCCAATTCTGCGCAACTCCAAAAGTCCTGAAACTTCATGGGACATCTTAAAAGAAATAAAGAAAAATCCTCGCCAAAGATGAAGGCCAGGGGGCCCACACCCTTCTCACGAGGGTGGGCCCCCCCTAGGGCGCGCCCCCTACCTCGTGGGCCCCCTGGTGGCTCCCCGATGCCCATCTTCTCCTATATGAGGTCTTTCGTGAGAAAAAAATAAGGGGGAACTTTTCGGGACGAGACTCCGCCGCCACGAGGCGGAACCTTGGCGGATCCAATCTAGAGCTCCGGCAGAGCTGTTCTGCCGGGGATACTTCCCTCCCGGAGGGGGAAATCATCACCATCGTCATCACCAATGCTCCTCTCATCGGGAGAGGGAAATCTCCATCAACATCTTCACCAGCACCATCTCATCTCCAAACCCTAGTTCATCTCTTGTATCCAATTCTTGTCTCAAAGTCCGGGATTGGTGCTAGTAGGTTGCTAGTAGTGTTGATTACTCCTTGTAGTTGATGCTAGTTGGTTTAATTGGTGGAAGATCATATGTTCAGATCCTATATGCATATTATTACCCCTCTGATTATGAACATGAATATGCTTTGTGAGTAATTGTGTTCGTTCCTGAGGACAAGGGAGAAGTCTTGCTATGAGTAGTCATGTGAATTTGGTATTCGTTTGATATTTTGATAAGATGTATGTTGTCTAGCCTCTAGTGGTGTTATGTGAACGTCGACTACATAACACTTCACCATTATTTGGGCCTAGAGGAAGGCATTGGGAAGTAATAAGTAGATGATGGGTTGCTAGAGTGACAGAAGCTTAAACCCTAGTTTATGCGTTGCTTCGTAAGGGGCTGATTTGGATCCATATGTTTCATGCTATGGTTAGGTTTACCTTAATACTTTTGTTGTAGTTGCGGATGCTTGCAATAGAGGTTAATCATAAGTGGGATGCTTGTTCAAGTAAGAACAGCACCCAAGCACCGGTCCACCCACATATCAAATTATCAAAGTATCGAACGCGAATCATATGAACGTGATGAAAACTAGCTTGACGATATTCCCATGTGTCCTCGGGAGCGCTTTTCCTATTATAAGAGTTTGTTCCGGCTTGTCCTTTGCTACAAAAAGGATTGGGCCACCTTGCTGCACTTTATTTACTTTTGTTACTTGTTGCTCGTTACAATTTATCCTATCACAAAACTATCTGTTACCACTTATTTCAGTACTTGCAGAGAATACCTTGCTGAAAACCGCTTATCATTTCCTTCTGCTCCTCGTTGGGTTCGACACTCTTACTTATCAAAAGGACTATGATAGATCCCCTATACTTGTGGGGCATCAAGACTCTTTTCTGGCGCCGTTGCCGGGGAGTGTAGTGCCTTTGGTAGGTGGAATTTGGTAAGGAAAAATTTATATAGTGTGCTGAAATTTACTGTCACTTGTTACTATGGAAAGTAATACTCTGAGGGGCTTGTTCGGGGTATCTTCACCCTGTCCAGTAGAGCAAAGAGTTGCTCCTCAACCTACTGAACCTATTGAAAATGAAACTCCTTTTGAATTTCTTGCGGCTATGATGGAAAAACTGCTAGCTAATCCTTTTATAGGAGATGGAACAAAGCATCCTGATGAGCACTTAATATATGTGGATGAAGTTTGTGGATTATTTAAGCTTGCAGGTATACCCGATGATGTTGCTAAGAAGAAGGTCTTCCCTTTATCTTTGAAGGGAGACGCATTGGTATGGTATAGGCAATGTGATGATATGAGATCATGGGACTATAAAAGATTGAAGCTGGAATTTCATCAAAAGTATTACCCTATGCATCTTGTTCATCGTGATCGCAATTATATATATATATATATAATTTCTGGCCTCGCGAAGGAGAAAGCATCGCTCAAGCTTGGGGGAGGCTTAAATCAATGTTATATTCATGCCCCAATCATGAGCTCCAGAGATAAATAATTATGCAAAGTTTTTATGGTCGGCTTTCTGAAAACAATCGCAACATGCTTGATACTTCTTGTGCTGGCTCTTTTATGATGAAGACTATTGAATTCACATGGAATTTATTGGATAGAATTAAACGCAACTCTGAAGATTGGGACCTCGACGAAGGTAAGGAGTCAGGTATGACACCTAAGTTTGATTGTGTTAAATCTTTTATGGATACCGATATTTTCCGTAAGTTTAGCACTAAATATGGACTTGACTCTGAGATGGTAGCTTCTTTCTGTGAATCTTTTGCTACTTATGTTGATCTCCCTAAGGAGAAGTGGTTTAAATATCATCCTCCCATAGAAGTAAAAGTAGCTGCACCTATTAAAGTTGAAGAAAAGACTGTCACTTATAATGATCCTATTGTTCCTACTTCTTATGTTGAGAAACCACCTTTCCCTGTTAGAGTAAAAGATCATGCTAAAGCTTCAACTGTTGTTCGTAAAAGCAATATTAAAACTTATACACCTCCTGAGCAAGTTAAAATAGAACCTAATATTGCTATTGTTAAAGATCTCTTGTCTGATAATATTGATGGGCATGTTATTCAGTTCGAAGGTGAAACTACTAGAATTGCTAAACCTTGTGATAAGGATAAACATAGACCTGTGGTAGGCGTGCCTGTTATTTCTGTTAAAATAGGAGATCATTGTTATCATGGCTTATGTGATATGGGTGCTAGTGCTAGTGTTATACCTCATGACTTATACAAAGAAATTAAGAATGAAATTGCACCTGTTGAGTTAGAAGATATTGATGTTACTATTAAACTTGCTAATAGAGATACTATTGCACCAATTGGAATTGTTAGAGATGTTGAAGTCTTGTGTGGGAAAACTAAATATCCTACTGATTTTCTTGTTCTTACTTCTCCGCAAGATAGCTTTTGTCCAATTATATTTGGTAGACCCTTCTTAAATACTGTCAATGCTACCATAGACTGCACTAAGAATATTGTTACTGTTGGTTTCGATGATATGGTTCATGAGTTTAATTTCTTTAAATTTAGTAAACAACATCGTGAGGAAGAATTACCTAGTAAGGATGAAATTATTGGTCTTGCTTCTATTGCCGTACCTCCTAGTGATCCTTTAGAACATTATCTGCTAGACCATGAAAATGATATGTTCATGAATGAAAGAAGGGAAATAGATGAAGTATTCTTTAAACAGGAACCTATTCTGCATCACAATTTGCCTGTTGAAATTTTGGGGGATCCTCCTCCACCCAAGGGTGATCCCGTGTTTGAGCTTAAACCTTTGCCTGATAATCTTAAATATGCTTATCTTGATGAAAAGAAGATATATCCTGTTATTATTAGTGCTAACCTTTCAGAGCATGAAGAAGAAAGATTATTGAAAACTCTGAAGAAGCATCGTGCTGCTATTGGATATACTCTTGATGATCTTAAGGGCATTAGTCCCACTCTATGTCAACATAAAATAAATTTGGAAGAAGATGCCAAACCAGTTCGTGATCCTCAACGATGTCTGAATCCTAAAATGAAAGAAGTGGTAAGAAAAGAAATACTCAAGCTTCTGGAGGCAGGTATAATTTATCCCGTTGCTGATAGTGAGTGGGTAAGTCATGTCCATTGTGTCCCTAAGAAGGGAGGTATTACTGTTGTTCCTAATGATAAAGATGAATTGATTCCACAAAGAATTATCACAGGTTATAGGATGGTAATTGATTTCCATAAATTAAATAAAGCTACTAAGAAAGATCATTACCCCTTACCTTTTATTGATCAAATGCTAGAAAGATTATGCAAACACACACACTATTGCTTTCTAGATGGTTATTCTGGTTTCTCTCAAATACCTGTGTCGGCTAGAGATCAATCAAAGACTACTTTTACATGCCCTTTTGGTACTTTTGCTTATAGACTTATGCCTTTTGGTTTATGTAATGCACCTGCTACCTTTCAAAGATGCATGATGGCTATATTCTCTGACTTTTGTGAAAAGATTTGTGAGGTTTTCATGGACGACTTTTCTGTTGGGGAACGTAGCAAAATTTTAAAATTTTCTACGCATCACCAAGATCAATCTATGGAGTCATATAGCAACGAGGGAGAGAGGAGTGCATCTACATACCCTTGTAGATCGCGCGCGGAAGCGTTCAAGAGAACGGGGTTGATGGAGTCGTACTCGTCGTGATCCAAATCACCGATGACCTAGCGCTGAACGGACGGCACCTCCGCGTTCAACACACGTACGGTTGGGAAGACGTCTCCTCCAACTTGATCCAGCAAGGGGGAAGGAGAGGTTGATGAAGATCCAGCAGCACGACGGCGTGGTGGTGGAAGCAACGGTGATCTCGGCAGGGCTTCGCCAAGCTCAGGGAGAGGGAGGAGTGTCACGGGAGGGAGAGGGAGAGGCCAGGGGCTAGGGTGCGGCTGCCCTCCCTCCCTCCCCCCCCACTATATATAGGACCCCTAAGGGGGGCGTCGGCCCTAGGAGATTGAATCTCCAAGGGGGGGCGGCGGCCAAGGGGGGTGGAGTGCCCCCCAAGCCAAATGGGGCGCCCCACCCCTAGGGTTTCCAACCCTAGGCGCAGGGGAGGCCCATGGGGGGCGCACCAGCCCACTATGGGCTGGTTCCCCTCCCACTTCAGCCCATGGGGCCCTCCGGGATAGGTGGCCCCACCCGGTGGACCCCCGGGACCCTTCTGGTGGTCCCGGTACAATACCGATTACCCCCGAAACCTTCCCGATGGCCGAAACTTGACTTCCTATATATAAATCTTCACCTCCGGACCATTCCGTAACTCCTCATGATGTCCGGGATCTCATCCGGGACTCCGAACAACTTTCGGGTTACCGTATGCTAATATCTCAACAACCCTAGCGTCACCGAACCTTAAGTGTGTAGACCCTAAGGGTTTGGGAGACACGCAGACATGACCGAGACGACTCTCCGGTCAATAACCAATAGTGGGATCTGGATACCCATGTTGGATCCCACATTCTCCTCGATGATCTCATCGGATGAACCACGATGTCGAGGATTCAATCAATCACGTATACAATTCCCTTTGTCAATCGGTACGTTACTTGCCCGAGACTCGATCGTCGGTATCCCAATACCTCGTTCAATCTCGTTACCGGCAAGTCACTTTACTCGTACCGTAATGCATGATCCCGTGATCAACCACTTGGTCATGTTGATCTCATTATGATGATGCATTACCGAGTGGGCCCAGAGATACCTCTCCGTCATACAGAGTGATAAATCCCAGTCTCGATTCGTGCCAACCCAACAGACACTTTCGGAGATACCTGTAGTGTACCTTTATAGTCACCCAGTTACGTTGTGACGTTTGGCACACCCAAAGCACTCCTACGGTATCCGGGAGTTGCACAATCTCATGGTCTAAGGAAATGATACTTGACATTCGGAAAAGCTATAGCAAACGAACTACACGATCTTTGAGCTATGCTTAGGATTGGGTCTTGTCCATCACATCATTCTCCTAATGATGTGATCCCATTATCAATGACATCCAATGTCCATAGTCAGGAAACCATGACTATCTTTTGATCAACGAGCTAGTCAACTAGAGGCTCACTAGGGACGTGTTGTGGTCTATGTATTCACACATGTATTATGATTTCCGGATAACACAATTATAGCATGAACAATAGACAATTATCATGAACAAAGAAATATAATAATAACCATTTTATTATTGCCTCTAGGGCATATTTCCAACAGTCTCCCACTTGCACTAGAGTCAATAGTCTAGTTACATTGTCATGAATCGAACACCCATGCAGTTCTGGTGTTGATCATGTTTTGCTCTAGGGAGAGGTTTAGTCAACGGATCTGCCACATTCAGGTCCGTATGTACTTTACAAATATCTATGTCTCCATTTTGAACACTTTCACGAATGGAGTTGAAGCGACGCTTGATATGCCTGGTCTTCCTGTGAAACCTGGGCTCCTTGGCAAGGGCAATAGCTCCAGTGTTGTCACAGAAGAGAGTCATCAGGCCCGACGCATTGGGTATGACTCCTAGGTCGGTAATGAACTCCTTCACCCAGATTGCCTCTTGTGCTGCCTCCGAGGCTGCCATGTACTCCGGTTCACATATAGATCCCGCCACAATGCTTTGCTTGCAACTGCACCAGCTTACTGCCCCACCATTCAAAATATACACATATCCGGTTTGTGACTTAGAGTCATCCAGATCTGTGTCGAAGCTAGCATCGAAGTAACCCTTTACGACGAGCTCTTCGTCACCTCCATAAACGAGAAACATATCCTTAGTCCTCTTCAGGTACTTCAGGATATTCTTGACCGCTGTCCAGTGTTCCATGCCGGGATTACTTTGGTACCTTCCTACCAAACTTACGGCAAGGTTTACATCAGGTCTGGTACACAGCATAGCATACATGATAGACCCTATGGCCGAGGCATAGGGGACGACACTCATCTTTTCTCTATCTTCTGTCGTGGTCGGGCATTGAGCCGTGCTCAATCTCGTACCTTGCAATACAGGAAAGAACCCCTTCTTTGACTGATCCATTTTGAACTTCTTCAATATCTTGTCAAGGTACGTACTCTGTGAAAGACCAATGAGGCGTCTTGATCTATCTCTATAGATCTTGATGCCTAATATATAAGCAGCTTCTCCAAGATCCTTCATTGAAAAACACTTGTTGAAGTAGGCCTTTATGCTTTCCAAGAATTCTATATCATTTCCCATCAACAGTATGTCATCCACATACAATATGAGAAATGCTATAGAGCTCCCACTCACTTTCTTGTAAATGCAGGCTTCTCCATAAGTCTGCGTAAACCAAAATGCTTTGATCATCTCATCAAAACGAATGTTCCAACTCCGAGATGCTTGCACCAGCCCATAAATCGAGCGCTGGAGCTTGCACACCTTGTCAGCATTCTTAGGATCGACAAAACCTTCCGGCTGCATCATACACAATTCTTCCTTAAGGAAACCATTAAGGAATGTCGTTTTGACGTCCATTTGCCATATATCATAATCATAGAATGCGGCAATTGCTAACATGATTCGGACGGACTTCAGCTTCGCTATGGGTGACAAAGTCTCATTGTAGTCAACCCCTTGAACTTGTCGATAACCCTTAGCGACAAGCCGAGCTTTATAGATGGTTACATTACCATCCGCGTCTGTCTTCTTCTTAAAGATCCATTTATTTTCTATGGCTCGCCGGTCATCGGGCAAGTCAGTCAAAGTCCATACTTTGTTTTCATACATGGATACTATCTCGGATTTCATGGCTTCCAGCCATTTGTCAGAATCTGGGCCCGCCATCGCTTCTTCATTGTTCGAAGGTTCACCGTTGTCTAACAACATGATTTCCAAGACAGGGTTGCCGTACCACTCTGGTGCGGAACGTGTCCTTGTGGACCTACGAAGTTCAGTAGCAACTTGATCTGAAGTTTCATGATCATCATCATTAACTTCCTCTCTAGTCGGTGCAGGCACCTCAGGAACATTTTCTTGAGCTGCGCCACTTACCGGTTCAAGAGGTAATACTTCATCGAGTTCTACTTTCCTCCCACTTATTTCTTTCGAGAGAAACTCTTTCTCTAGAAAGGATCCATTCTTGGCAACAAAGATCTTGCCTTCGGATCTGAGGTAGAAGGTATACCCAATAGTTTCTTTAGGGTATCCTATGAAGACGCATTTTTCCGACTTGGGTTCGAGCTTTTGGGGTTGAAGTTTCTTGACATAAGCATCGCATCCCCAAACTTTTTGAAATGACAGCTTAGGTTTCTTCCCAAACCATAATTCATACGGTGTCATCTCAACGGATTTCGACGGAGCCCTATTTAAAGTGAATGCGGCAGTCTCTAAAGCATAGCCCCAAAATGACAGCGGTAAATCGGTAAGAGACATCATAGATCGCACCATATCCAATAGAGTGCGATTACGACGTTCGGACACACCATTACGCTGAGGTGTTCCAGGAGGCGTGAGTTGTGAAACTATTCCACATTTCCTTAAGTGTGTGCCAAATTCGTGACTCAAGTATTCTCCCCCACGATTTGATCGCAAGAACTTGATTTTCTTGTCACATTGATTCTCAACCTCACTCTGAAATTCCTTGAACTTTTCAAAGGTCTCAGATTTGTGTTTCATTAAGTAGACATACCCATATCTACTCAAGTCATCAGTGAGGGTGAGAACGCAACGATAGCCACCGCGAGCCTCAACACTCATTGGACCGCACACATCAGTATGTATGATTTCCAATAAGTTGGTTGCTCGCTCCGTTGTTCCTGAGAACGGAGTCTTGGTCATTTTACCCATGAGGCATGGTTCGCACGTGTCAAATGATTCGTAATCAAGAGACTTCAAAAGTCCATCTACATGGAGCTTCTTCATGCGTTTGACACCTATGTGACCAAGGCGGCAGTGCCACAAGTATGTGGGACTATCATTATCAACCTTACATCTTTTGGTATTCACACTATGAATATGTGTAACATTACGCTCAAGATTCATTAAGAATAAACCATTCACCAGCGGAGCATGACCATAAAACATATCTCTCATATAAATAGAACAACCATTATTCTCGGATTTAAATGAGTAGCCATCTCGAATTAAACGAGATCCTGATACAATGTTCATGCTCAAAGCCGGCACTAAATAACAATTATTGAGGTTTAAAACTAATCCCGTAGGTAAATGTAGAGGCAGCATGCCGACGGCGATCACATCGACCTTGGAACCATTCCCGACGCGCATCGTCACCTCGTCCTTCGCCAGTCTCCTCTTATTTCGCAGCTCCTGCTTCGAGTTACAAATGTGAGCAACCGCACCGGTATCAAATACACAGGAGCTACTACGAGTACTGGTAAGGTACACATCAATTACATGTATATCACGTATACCTTTAGTGTTGTCGGCCTTCTTGTCCGCTAAGTATTTGGGGCAGTTCCGCTTCCAGTGACCACTTCCCTTGCAATAAAAACACTCAGTCTCAGGCTTGGGTCCATTCTTTGACTTCTTCCCGGCAGCTTGCTTACCGGGCGCAGCAACTCCCTTGCCGTCCTTCTTGAAGTTCTTTTTACCCTTGCCTTTCTTGAACTTAGTGGTTTTATTCACCATCAACACTTGATGTTCCTTTTTGATTTCCACCTCCGCTGATTTCAGCATTGAATATACCTCAGGAATGGTCTTTTCCATCCCCTGCATATTGAAGTTCATCACAAAGCTCTTGTAGCTCGGTGGAAGCGACTGAAGGATTCTGTCAATGACCGCGTCATCCAGGAGATTAACTCCCAGCTGAGTCAAGCAGTTATGCAACCCAGACATTTTGAGTATGTGCTCACTGACAGAACTATTTTCCTCCATCTTACAACTGAAGAACTTGTCGAAGACTTCATATCTCTTGACCCGGGCATGAGCTTGGAAAACCATTTTCAGCTCTTCGAACATCTCATATGCTCCGTGTCGCTCAAAACGCTTTTGGAGCCCCGGTTCTAAGCTGTAAAGCATGCCACACTGAACGAGGGAGTAATCATCAGCACGTGACTGCCAAGCATTCATAACGTCTTGGTTCTTTGGGATGGGTGCGTCACCTAGCGGTGCTTCTAGGACATAATCTTTCTTGGCAGCTATGAGGATGATCCTTAGGTTCCGGACCCAGTCTGTATAGTTGTTGTCATCATCTTTTAGCTTGGTTTTCTCTAGGAACGCGTTGAAGTTGAGGGCAACATTAGCGTGGGCCATTTGATCTACAAGACATAGTGTAAAGATTTTAGACTAAGTTCATGATAATTAAGTTCATCTAATCAAATTATTCAATGAACTCCCACTCAAATAGACATCCCTCTAGTCATCTAAGTGAAACATGATCCGAGTTAACTAGGCCGACATCACGTGAGACGGACTAGTCAACATCGGTGAACATCTTCATGTTGATCGTATCTTCTATACGACTCATGCTCGACCTTTCGGTCTTCCGTGTTCCGAGGCCATGTCTGTACATGCTAGGCTCGTCAAGTCAACCTAAGTGTATTGCATGTGTAAATCTGGCTTACACCCGTTGTATTCGAACATTAGAATCTATCACACTCGATCATCACGTGGTGCTTCGAAACAATGAACCTTCGCAACGGTGCACAGTTAGGGGGAACACTTTCTTGAAATTATTACGAGGGATCATCTTATTTAAGCTACCGTCGTTCTAAGCAAATAAGATGTAAAACATGATAAACATCACATGCAATCAAATAGTGACATGATATGGCCAATATCATTTGCTCCTTTTGATCTCCATCTTCGGGGCTTCATGATCATCGTTGTCACCGGCATGACACCATGATCTCCATCATCGTGTCTTCTTGAAGTTATCTCGTCATCTATTACTTCTACTACTATGGCTAACACTTTAGCAATAAAGTAAAGTAATTACATGACGTTTATGTTGACACACAGGTCATAAATAAATAAAGACAACTCCTATGGCTCCTGCCGGTTGTCATACTCATCTACATGCAAGTCGTGATTCCTATTACAAGAACATGATCAATCTCATACATCACATATATCATTCATCACATCCTTTTGGCCATATCACATCACACGGCACATGCTGCAAAAACAAGTTAGACGTCCTCTAATTGTTGTTGCAAGTTTTTACATGGATGCTATAGGTTTCTAGCAAGAACGTTTCTTACCTACGCCAAAACCACAACGTGGTATGCCAATTTCTATTTACCCTTCATAAGGACCCTTTTCATCGAATCTGATCCGACTAAAGTGGGAGAGACAAACACCCGCCAGCCACCTTATGCAACTAGTGCATGTCAATCGGTGGAACCAGTCTCACGTAAGCGTACGTGTAAGGTCGGTCCGGGCCACTTCATCCCACGATACCGCCGAATCAAGATAAGACTAGTAACGGCAAGCAAATTGACAATATCCACGCCCACAACTGCTTTGTGTTCTACTCGCGCATAGAAACTACGCATAGACCTAGCTCATGACGCCACTGTTGGGGAACGTAGCAGAATTTTAAAATTTTCTACGCATCACCAAGATCAATCTATGGAGTCATCTACCAACAAGGGAGAGAGGAGTGCATCTACATACCCTTGTAGATCGCGCGCGGAAGCGTTCAAGAGAATGGGGTTGATGGAGTCGTACTTGTCGTGATCCAAATCACCGATGACCTAGCACCGAACGGACGGCACCTCCGCGTTCAACACACGTACGGTTGGGAAGACGTCTCCTCCAACTTGATCCAGCAAGGGGGAAGAAGAGGTTGATGAAGATCCAGCAGCACGACGGCGTGGTGGTGGAAGCAACGGTGATCTCGGCAGGGCTTCACCAAGCTCAGGGAGAGGGAGGAGTGTCACGGGAGGGAGAGGGAGAGGCCAGGGGCTAGGGTGAGGCTGCCCTCCCTCCCCCCCACTATATATAGGACCCCTAAGGGGGGCGTCGGCCCTAGGAGATTGAATCTCCAAGGGGGGGCGGCGGCCAAGGGGGGTGGAGTGCCCCCCAAGCCAAATGGGGCGCCCCCACCCCTAGGGTTTCCAACCCTAGGCACAGGGGAGGCCCATGGGGGGGCGCACCAGCCCACTAGGGGCTGGTTCCCCTCCCACTTCATCCCATGGGGCCCTCCAGGATAGGTGGCCCCACCCGGTGGACCCCCGGGACCCTTCCGGTGGTCCCGGTACAATACCGATTACCCCCGAAACCTTCCCGATGGCCGAAACTTGACTTCCTATATATGAATCTTCACCTTCGTACCATTCCTAAACTCCTCGTGATGTCTGGGATCTCATCCGGTACTCCGAACAAATTTCGGGTTACCGTATGCTAATATCTCAACAACCCTAGCGTCACCGAACCTTAAGTGTGTAGACCCTATGGGTTCTGGAGACACACAGACATGACCGAGACGACTCTCCGGTCAATAACCAACAGCGGGATCTGGATACCCATGTTGGCTCCCACATGCTCCTCGATGATCTCATCGGATGAACCACGATGTCGAGGATTCAATCAATCCCGTATACAATTCCCTTTGTCAATCGGTATGTTACTTGCCCGAGACTCGATCGTCGGTATCCCAATACCTCGTTCAATCTCGTTACCGGCAAGTCACTTTACTCGTACCGTAATGCATGATCCCGTGATCAACCACTTGGTCACATTGAGCTCATTATGATGATGCATTACCGAGTGGGCCCAGAGATACCTCTCCATCATACGGAGTGACAAATCCCAGTCTTGATTCGTGCCAACCCAACAGACACTTCCGAAGATACCTGTAGTGTACCTTTATAGTCACCCAGTTATGTTGTGACGTTTGGCACACCCAAAGCACTCCTACGGTATCCGAGAGTTGCACAATCTCACGGTCTAAGGAAATTATACTTGACATTCGGAAAAGCTATAGCAAATGAACTACACGATCTTTGAGCTATGCTTAGGATTGGGTCTTGTCCATCACATCATTCTCCTAATGATGTGATCCCATTATCAATGACATCCAATGTCCATAGTCAGGAAACCATGACTATCCTTTGATCAACGAGCTAGTCAACTAGAGGCTCACTAGGGACGTGTTGTGGTCTATGTATTCACACATGTATTACGATTTCCGGATAACACAATTATAGCATGAACAATAGACAATTATCATGAACAAAGAAATATAATAATAACCATTTTATTATTGCCTCTAGGGCATATTTCCAACATTTTCCGTCTATGGTTCTTCTTTTGATGATTGCTTGAGCAATCTTGATCGAGTTTTGCAGAGATGTGAAGAAACTAATCTTGTCTTGAATTGGGAAAAGTGCCACTTTATGGTTAATGAAGGTATTGTCTTGGGGCACAAAGTTTCTGAAAGAGGTATTGAAGTTGATAAAGCCAAGGTTGATGCTATTGAAAAGATGCCATGTCCCAAGGACATCAAAGGTATAAGAAGTTTCCTTGGTCACGCCGGATTTTACAGGAGGTTCATTAAGGACTTCTCAAAAATTTCTCGGCCTCTAACTAATTTATTGCAAAAATATATACCATTTGTCTTTGATGATGATTGTGTAGAAGCATTTGAAATACTTAAGAAATCATTAGTCTCTGCACCTGTTGTTCAGCCACCTGATTGGAATTTACCCTTTGAAATTATGTGTGATGCTAGTGATTATGCTGTAGGTGTTGTTCTAGGGCAAAGAGTTGATAAGAAATTAAATGTTATTCATTATGAAGGAAATATGCCCTAGAGGCAATAATAAAGTTATTATTTATTTCCTTATAATCATGATAAATGTTTATTATTCATGCTAGAATTGTATTAACCGGAAACATAATACATGTGTGAATACATAGACAAACAAAGTGTCACTAGTATGCCTCTACTTGACTAGCTCGTTAATCAAAGATGGTTATGTTTCCTAACCATGAACAATGAGTTGTTATTTGATTAACGGGATCACATCATTAAGAGAATGATCTGATTGACATGACCCATTCCATTAGCTTAGCACCCGATCGTTTAGTATGTTGCTATTGCTTTCTTCATGATATACATGTTCCTATGACTATGAGATTATGCAACTCCCGTTTGCCGGAGGAACACTTTGGTGTGCTACCAAACGTCACAACGTTACTGGGTGATTATAAAGGAGCATTACAGGTGTATTCTCCAAAGGTAGATGTTGGGTTGGCGTATTTCGAGATTAGGATTTGTCACTCCGATTGTCGGAGAGGTATCTCTGGGCCCTCTCAGTAATGCACATCACTTAAGCCTTGCAAGCATTGCAACTAAATGAGTTAGTTGCGGGATGATGTATTACAGAACGAGTAAAGAGACTTGCCGGTAACGAGATTGAACTAGGTATTGGAATACCGACGATCAAATCTCGGGCAAGTAACATATCGATGACAAAGGGAACAACGTATGTTGTTATGCGGTCTGACCGATAAAGATCTTCGTAGAATATGTAGGAGCCAATATGGGCATCCAGGTCCCGCTATTGGTTATTGAATGGAGACGTGTCTCGGTCATGTCTACATTGTTCTCGAACCCGTAGGGTCCGCACGCTTAAGGTTTCGATGACAGTTATATTATGAGTTTATGCATTTTGATATACCGAAGGTTTTTCGGAGTCCAGGATGTGATCACGGACATGACGAGGAGTCTCGAAATGGTCGAGACATAAAGATTGATATATTGGAAGCCTGTGTTTGGATATCGGAAGTGTTCCGGGTGAAATCGGGATTTTACCGGAGTACCGAGAGGTTACCGGAACCCCCCGGGAACCATATGGGCCTTGATGGGCCTTAGTGGAAAGGAGAAAGGGGCAGCCCAAGGTGGCCGCGCACTTCCTCCCTTCCCCCAGTCCTATTAGGACTAGGAGAGGTGGCTGGCCCCCCTCTCTCTCTCTTTCCCCCCTCAAGGAGTCCTATTCCAACTAGGATTGGGGGGGGATCCTACTCCCAGAGGGAGTTGGACTCTCCTGGCGCGCCTCCTATGGCCGGCCAGCCTCCCCCCCTCTAGTCCTTTATATACTGAGGCAGAGGCACCCCAGAAACACACAAGTTGATCCACGTGATCTATTCCTTAGCCGTGTGCGGTGCCCCCTGCCACCATAGTCCTTGATAATACTGTAGCGGAGTTTAGGCGAAGCCCTGCTGCTGTAGTGCATCAAGATCGTCACCACGCCGTCGTGCTGACGGAACTCTTCCCCGACACTTTGCTGGATCGGAGTCCGGGGATCGTCATCGAGCTGAACGTGTGCTCGAACTCGGAGGTGCCGTAGTTTCGGTGCTTGATCGGTTGGATCGTGAAGACGTACGACTACTTCCTCTACGTTGTGTCAACGCTTCCGCAGTCGGTCTGCGTGGGTACGTAGACAACACTCTCCCCTCTCATTGCTATGCATCACATGATCTTGCGTGTGCGTAGGAAATTTTTTGAAATTACTACGAAACCCAACAGTGGCATCCGAGCCTAGGTTATTTATGTTGATGTGATATGCACGAGTAGAACACAAGTGAGTTGTGGGCGATATAAGTCATACTGCCTACCAGCATGTCATACTTTGGTTCGGCGGCATTGTTGGACGAGACGACCCGGACCAACCTTACGCGTACGCTTACGCGAGACCGGTTCCCCCGACGTGCTTTGCACATAGGTGGCTTGCGGGCGACTGTCTCTCCAACTTTAGTTGAACCGAGTATGGCTACGCCCGGTCCTTGCGAAGGTTAAAACGGAGTCTATTTGACAAACTATCGTTGTGGTTTTGATGCGTAGGTGAGATTGGTTCTTGCTTAAGCCCATAGCAGCCACGTAAAACTTGCAACTACAAAGTAGAGGACGTCTAACTTGTTTTTGCAGGGCATGTTGTGATGTGATATGGTCAAGACATGATGCTGAATTTTATTGTATGAGATGATCATGTTTTGTAACCGAGTTATCGGCAACTGGCAGGAGCCTTATGGTTGTCGTTTTATTGTATGCAATGAAATCGCGATGTAATGCTTTACTTTATTACTAAGCGGTAGTGATAGTCGTGGAAGCATAAGCTTGGCGAGACGACAACGATGCTACGATGGAGATCAAGGTGTCACGCCGGTGACGATGGTGATCACGACGGTGCTTCGGAGATGGAGATCACAAGCACGAGATGATGATGGCCATATCATATCACTTATATTGATTGCATGTGATGTTTATCCTTTTATGCATCTTATCTTGCTTTGATTGATGGTAGCATTATAAGATGATCTCTCACTAAATTATCAAGAAATGTTCTCCCTGAGTATGCACCGTTGCGAAAGTTCTTCGTGCTGAGACACCACGTGATGATCAGGTGTGATAGGTTCTACGTTCAAATACAACGGGTGCAAAACAGTTGCACACGCGGAATACTCAGGTTATACTTGAAGAGCCAAGCATATACAGATATGGCCTCAGAACACGGAGACCGAAAGGTCGAGTGTGAATCATATAGTAGATATGATCAACATAACGATGTTCACCATTGAAAACTACTCCATCTCACGTGATGATCGGTTATGGTTTAGTTGATTTAGATCACGTAATCACTTAGAAGATTAGAGGGATGTCTATCTAAGTGGGAGTTCTTTAATTAATTTGATTAACTGAACTTAAATTTATCATGAAACTTAGTACCTGATTAGTATCTTGCTTGTTTATGTTTGATTGTAGATAGATGGCTCGTGCTGTTGTTCCGTTGAATTTTCATGCGTTCCTTGAGAAAGCAAAGTTGAAAGATGATGGTAGCAATTACACGGACTGGGTCCGTAACTTGAGGATTATCCTCATTGCTGCACAGAAGAATTACGTCCTGGAAGCACCGCTGGGTGCCAGGCCTGCTGCAGGAGCAACGCCGGATGTTATGAACGTCTGGCAGAGCAAAGCTGATGACTACTCGATAGTTCAGTGTGCCATGCTTTACGGCTTAGAATCGGGACTTCAACGACGTTTTGAATGTCATGGAGCATATGAGATGTTCCAAGAGTTGAAGTTAATATTTCAAGCAAATGCCCGGATTGAGAGATATGAAGTCTCCAATAAGTTCTATAGCTGCAAGATGGAGGAGAACAGTTCTGTCAGTGAGCATATACTCAAAATGTCTGGGTATAATAATCACTTGATTCAATTGGGAGTTAATCTTCCAGATGATTGCGTCATTGACAGAATTCTTCAATCACTGCCACCAAGCTACAAGAGCTTCGTGATGAACTATAATATGCAAGGGATGAACAAGACTATTCCCGAGCTCTTCGCGATGCTGAAAGCTGCGGAGGTAGAAATCAAGAAGGAGCATCAAGTGTTGATGGTCAACAAGACCACTAGTTTCAAGAAAAAGGGCAAAGGGAAGAAGGGGAACTTCAAAAAGAACGGCAAGCAAGTTGCTAATCAAGAGAAGAAACCCAAACCTGGACCTAAGCCTGAAACTGAGTGCTTCTATTGCAAGCAGACTGGTCACTGGAAGCGGAACTGCCCCAAGTATTTGGCGGATAAGAAGGATGGCAAGGTGAACAAAGGTATATGTGATATACATGTCATTGATGTGTACCTTACTAATGCTCGCAGTAGCACCTGGGTATTTGATACTGGTTCTGTTGCTAATATTTGCAACTCGAAACAGGGACTACGGATCAAGCGAAGATTGGTTAAGGACGAGGTGACGATGCACGTGGGAAACGGTTCCAAAGTCGATGTGATCGCAGTCGGCACGCTACCTCTACATCTACCTTCGGGATTAGCATTAGACCTAAATAATTGTTATTTGGTGCCAGCGTTAAGCATGAACATTATATCTGGATCTTGTTTGATGCGAGACGGTTATTCATTTAAATCAGAGAATAATGGTTGTTCTATTTATATGAGTAATATCTTTTATGGTCATGCACCCTTGAAGAGTGGTATATTCTTGTTGAATCTCGATAGTAGTAACACACATATTCATAATGTTGAAGCCAAAAGATGCAGAGTTGATAATGAAAGTGCAACTTATTTGTGGCACTGCCGTTTAGGTCATATCGGTGTAAAGCGCATGAAGAAACTCCATTCTGATGGACTTTTGGAACCACTTGATTATGAATCACTTGGTACTTGCGAACCGTGCCTCATGGGCAAGATGACCAAAACGCCGTTCTCCGGAACTATGGAGAGAGCAACAGATTTGTTGGAAATCATACATACAGATGTATGTGGTCCAATGAATATTGAGGCTCGTGGCGGATATCGTTATTTTCTCACCTTCACAGATGACTTAAGCAGATATGGGTATATCTACTTAATGAAACACAAGTCTAAAACATTTGAAAAGTTCAAAGAATTTCAGACTGAAGTTGAAAATCATCGTAACAAGAAAATAAAGTTTCTGCGATCTGATCGTGGAGGAGAATATTTGAGTTACGAGTTTGGTGTACATTTGAAACAATGCGGAATAGTTTCGCAACTCACGCCACCGGGAACACCTCAGTGTAATGGTGTGTCCGAATGTCATAATCGTACTTTACTGGATATGGTGCGATCTATGATGTCTCTTACTGATTTACCGCTATCGTTTTGGGGATACGCTCTAGAGACGGCCGCATTCATGTTAAATAGGGCACCATCAAAATCCGTTGAGACGACGCCTTATGAACTGTGGTTTGGCAAGAAACCAAAGTTGTCGTTTCTGAAAGTTTGGGGCTGCGATGCTTATGTGAAAAAGCTTCAACCTGATAAGCTCGAACCCAAATCGGAGAAATGTGTCTTCATAGGATATCCAAAGGAAACTATTGGATACACCTTCTATCACAGATCCGAAGGCAAGACTTTTGTTGCTAAATTCTGAAACATTCTGGAGAAGGAGTTTCTCTCGAAAGAAGTGAGTGGGAGGAAAGTAGAACTTGACGAGGTAACTGTACCTACTCCCTTATTGGAAAGTAGTACATCACAGAAAACTGTTTCTATGACACCTACACCAGTTAGTGAGGAAGCTAATGATGATGATCATGAAACTTCAGAACAAGATACTACTGAACCTCGTAGATCAACCAGAGTAAGATCCGCACTAGAGTGGTACGGTAATCCCATTCTGGAAGTCATGCTACTAGATCATGATGAACCTACAAACTATGAAGAAGCGATGGTGAGCCCAGATTCCGCAAAGTGGCTTGAAGCCATGAAATCTGAGATGGGATCCATGTATGAGAACAAAGTATGGACTTTGGTTGACTTGCCCGATGATCGGCAAGCAATTGAGAATAAATGGATCTTCAAGAAGAAGACTGACGCTGACAGAAATATTACTGTCTACAAAGCTCGACTTGTCGCGAAAGGTTTTCGGCAAGTTCAAGGGATTGACTACGATGAGACCTTCTCACCCGTAGCGATGCTTAAGTCTGTCCGAATCATGTTAGCAATTGCCGCATTTTATGATTATGAAATTTGGCAGATGGATGTCAAAACTGCATTCCTGAATGGATTTCTGAAAGAAGAGTTGTATATGATGCAACTAGAAGGTTTTATCGATCCAAAGGGAGCTAACAAAGTGTGCAAGCTCCAGCGATCCATTTATGGACTGGTGCAAGCCTCTCGGAGTTGGAATAAACATTTTGATAGTGTGATCAAAGCATTTGGTTTTATACAGACTTTTGGAGAAGCCTGTATTTACAAGAAAGTGAGTGGGAGCTCTGTAGCATTTCCGATATTATATGTGGATGACATATTGTTGATTGGAAATGATATAGAATTTCTGGATAGCATAAAAGGATACTTGAATAAGAGTTTTTCAATGAAAGACCTCGGTGAAGCTTCTTACATATTAGGCATTAAGATCTATAGAGATAGATCAAGACGCTTAATTGGACTTTCACAAACAACATACCTTGACAAAATTTTGAAGAAGTTCAAAATGGATCAAGCAAAGAAAGGATTCTTGCCTGTGTTACAAGGTGTGAAATTGAGTAAGACTCAATGCCCGACCACTTCAGAAGATAGAGAGAATATGAAAGATGTTCCCTATGCATCAGCGATAGGATCTATCATGTATGTAATGCTGTGTACCAGACCTGATGTGTGCCTTTCTATAAGTCTAGCAGGGAGGTACCAAAGTAATCCAGGAGTGGATCACTGGACAGCGGTCAAGAACATCCTGAAATACCTGAAAAGGACTAAGGATATGTTTCTCGTATATGGAGGTGACAAAGAGCTCATCGTAAAAGGTTACGTTGATGCAAGCTTTGACACTGATCCGGACGATTCTAAATCGCAAACCGGATACGTGTTTACATTAAACGGTAGAGCTGTCAGTTGGTGCAGTTCTAAACAAAGCGTCGTAGCGGGATCTACATGTGAAGCGGAGTACATAGCTGCTTCGGAAGCAACGAACGAAGGAGTCTGGATGAAGGAGTTCATATCCGATCTAGGTGTCATACCTAGTGCATCGGGTCCAATGAAAATCTTTTGTGACAATACTGGTGCAATTGCCTTGGCAAAGGAATCCAGATTTCACAAGAGAACCAAGCACATCAAGAGACGCTTCAATTCCATCCGGGATCTAGTCCAGGTGGGAGACATAGAGATTTGCAAGATACATACGGATCTGAATGTTGCAGACCCATTGACTAAGCCTCTTCCACGAGCAAAACATGATCAGCACCAAGGCTCCATGGGTGTTAGAATCATTAAAGCGTAATCTAGATTATTGACTCTAGTGCAAGTGGGAGACTGAAGGAAATATGCCCTAGAGGCAATAATAAAGTTATTATTTATTTCCTTATAATCATGATAAATGTTTATTATTCATGCTAGAATTGTATTAACCGGAAACATAATACATGTGTGAATACATAGACAAACAAAGTGTCACTAGTATGCCTCTACTTGACTAGCTCGTTAATCAAAGATGGTTATGTTTCCTAACCATGAACAATGAGTTGTTATTTGATTAACGGGATCACATCATTAAGAGAATGATCTGATTGACATGACCCATTCCATTAGCTTAGCACCCGATCGTTTAGTATGTTGCTATTGCTTTCTTCATGACTTATACATGTTCCTATGACTATGAGATTATGCAACTCCCGTTTGCCGGAGGAACACTTTGGGTGCTACCAAACGTCACAACGTTACTGGGTGATTATAAAGGAGCATTACAGGTGTATCCAAAGGTAGATGTTGGGTTGGCGTATTTCGAGATTAGGATTTGTCACTCCGATTGTCGGAGAGGTATCTCTGGGCCCTCTCGGTAATGCACATCACTTAAGCCTTGCAAGCATTGCAACTAAATGAGTTAGTTGCGGGATGATGTATTACAGAACGAGTAAAGAGACTTTCCGGTAACGAGATTGAACTAGGTATTGGAATACCGACGATCGAATCTCGAGCAAGTAACATATCGATGACAAAGGGAACAACGTATGTTGTTATGCGGTCTGACCGATAAAGATCTTCGTAGAATATGTAGGAGCCAATATGGGCATCTAGGTCCCGCTATTGGTTATTGACTGGAGACGTGTCTCGGTCATGTCTACATTGTTCTCGAACCCGTAGGGTCCGCACGCTTAAGGTTTCGATGACAGTTATATTATGAGTTTATGCATTTTGATATACCGAAGGTTGTTCGGAGTCCAGGATGTGATCACGGACATGACGAGGAGTCTCGAAATGGTCGATACATAAAGATTGATATATTGGAAGCCTATGTTTGGATATCGGAAGTGTTCCGGGTGAAATCGAGATTTTACCGGAGTACCGGGAGGTTACCGAAACCCCCCGGGAACCATATGGGCCTTGATGGGCCTTAGTGGAAAGGAGAAAGGGGCAGCCCAAGGTGTCCGCGCACCTCCCCCCTTCCCCTAGTCCTATTAGGACTAGGAGAGGTGGCCGGCCCCCCTCTCTCTCTCTTTCCCCCCTCAAGGAGTCCTATTCCAACTAGGATTGGGGGGGATCCTACTCCCAGAGGGAGTAGGACTCTCCTGGCGCGCCTCCTATGGCCGGCCAGCCTCCCCCCCTCTAGTCCTTTATATACTGAGGCAGAGGCACCCCAGAAACACACAAGTTGATCCACGTGATCTATTCCTTAGCCGTGTGCGGTGCCCCCTGCCACCATAGTCCTCGATAATACTGTAGCGGAGTTTAGGCGAAGCCCCGCTACTGTAGTGCATCAAGATCGTCACCACGTCGTCGTGCTGGCGGAACTCTTCCCCGACACTTTGCTGGATCGGAGTCCGGGGATCGTCATCGAGCTGAACGTGTGCTCGAACTCGGAGGTGCCGTAGTTTCGGTGCTTGATCGGTTGGATCGTGAAGACGTACGACTACTTCCTCTACGTTGTGTCAACGCTTCCGCAGTCGGTCTGCGTGGGTACGTAGACAACACTCTCCCCTCTCGTTGCTATGCATCACATGATCTTGCGTGTGCGTAGGAAAAATTTTGAAATTACTACGAAACCCAACACATTATGCTAGTAAGACTCTAGACAATGCTCAAAGAAATTATGCTACTACTGAAAAAGAGCTTTTAGCAGTTGTATTTGCTTGTGATAAGTTCAGATCTTATATTGTTGATTCTAAAGTAACTATTCACACTGATCATGCTGCTATTAAATATCTTATGGAAAAGAAAGATGCTAAACCTAGACTTATTAGATGGGTTCTCTTGCTACAAGAATTTGATTTGAATATTGTTGATAGAAAGGGAGTTGAGAACCCCGTTGCAGACAACTTATCTAGGTTAGAAAATATTCTTGATGACCCACTACCTATTAATGATGACTTTCCTGATGAACAATTAAATGTTATAAGTACTTCTCGTAGTACTCCATGGTATGCTAATTATGCTAATTATATTGTTGCTAAGTTTATACCACCTAGTTTCACATACCAGCAAAAGAAAAAGTTTTTCTATGACTTGAGACATTACTTTTCGGATGACACACATCTCTATAAAGAAGGAGTAGATGGTGTTATTAGGCGTTGTGTACCTGAGCATGAACAGGAATAGATCCTATGCAAGTGTCATTCCGAGTCTTAAGGAGGACACCACGCTGGAGATAGAACTGCACATAAGGTATTGCAATCTGGTTTTTATTGGCCTACTCTCTTCAAGGATGCCCGTAAGTTTGTCTTGTCTTGTGATGAATGTCAAAGAATTGGTAATATTAGTAGACGTCAAGAAATGCCTATGAATTATTCACTTGTTATTGAACCGTTTGATATTTGGGGCTTTGATTATATGGGACCTTTTCCTGCCTCTAATGGATACACACATATTTTAGTTGTTGTTGATTACGTTACTAAGTGGGTAGAAGCTATTCCAACTAGTAGTGCTGATCATAACACTTCTATTAAAATGCTTAAGGAAGTTATTTTTCCGAGGTTTGGAGTCCCTAGATATTTAATGACTGATGGTGGTTCACACTTTATTCATGGTGCCTTCCGTAAAATGCTTGCTAAATATGATGTTAATCATAGAATTGCATCCCCTTATCACCCACAGTCTAGTGGTCAAGTAGAGTTGAGCAATAGAGAGCTCAAATTAATTTTGCAAAAGACTGTTAATAGGTCTAGAAAGAATTGGTCTAAGAAACTTGATGATGCATTATGGGCTTATAAAACTACATACAAAAATCCTATGGGTATGTCTCCGTATAAAATGGTTTATGGAAAAGCATGTCACTTACCTCTCGAACTAGAACATAAGGCATACTGGGCTATTAAAGAACTCAACTATGATTTTAAACTTGCCGGTGAGAAGAGGTTATTTGATATTAGCTCACTTGATGAATGGAGAACCCAAGCTTATGAAAATACCAAGTTGTTTAAAGAAAAAGTTAAAAAAAATGGCATGACAAAAGGATACAAAAGCATGAGTTTAATGTAGGTGATTATGTATTGCTATACAATTCTCGTTTAAAATTTTTTGCAGGAAAACTTCTCTCTAAATGGGAAGGCCCCTATGTTATCAAAGAGGTCTATCATTCCGGTGCCATAAAAATCAACAACTTCGAGGGCACAAATCCAAAGGTGGTAAATGGTCAAAGAATTAAACATTATATCTCAGGTAATCCCATAAATGTTGAAACCAATATTATTGAAACCATAACCCCGGAGGAATAAATAAGGGATACTTTCTGGAACATTTCAGACTCCGAAAAGGAATAGGTATGTGGTACGGTAAGTAAACCGACTCCAAAACAATTTTTAAGGCAATATTTCTCCGTTTTGGAATATTTAGAAAAATAGAAAAATAAGTAGCAGTCCGGGAAGGACACGAGGGCCCCACGAGGGTGGTGGGCGCGCCCTATCCCCCTGGGCGCGCCCCCTACCTCGTGAGCGCCTCGTATGCCTTCCGGACTCCGTTTTCTTGCACGATACGTATTTTGGTCGGTAAAAATTCATTATATATTCTCCCGAAGGTTTTGACTCCCGTATCACGCAAAAATCTCCTGTTTTTGTTTCGAGCTGTTTTTCTGACAGATCTAGGTTATCATGACGGCCCCAAGCGCCTCCAAGGACAAGTTCTTCGAGAAGGTCATCAACCCTTACCTCGCGGAGGTGCTGCGACACCCTCAAACCATTGAGATGCGTGATGGGTTGCTGCACATCCGCGATGAAGAGGGACCAAAGGGGACCGAAAGCATGGAGACGAGGCTCGAAGCAGTGGAGCAACAAGTTTTCAAGTGCCAAAGGATGGTGGAGCGTGGAATCAATGCTAGCCACATGATGCTTGCGGAGTTCACTAACAACTACAAGTCGGATGCCAAGAACACCGAGGAGGCCATCTTCAAGCTACATGAGAAGATCGAGCACCTCCAAGCCCAAGTCTATGACCTTCAAAACCAAAACTGTGAGTATGAATATAGATTCAGGATAATGAGCTTGGCTGCAGATTTGAGGATTCCGGAGACTCGATCATCTTTTTATGATGGTGAACCTATGCCTTGGAAGATGGATGACAAGCCCGCATCATCAACAACACCTCCACCGTCTCCTCCAACAAAGAAGAATTGAGTATCTGGGTATGGGCACTCCCCTTGGCAACTGCCAAGCTTGGGGGAGGTGCCCCGGTATCGTATCACCATCACAACTCCTACCTTTACCATTTTTCTTAGTTCGATCCTATTAGTAGTATCTTGATCTAGTAGAATAAAGTTTATGGCATGATCTATTTTTGAGTTTTGCTTTATGATCTCTCTATGTAATCGAGTCCGTGAGTTATATATAATAAAGATTAGTGTTGAGTCAAGGGCTTGATTATTTTGCCATAATCTTGGGTGAATAAAAGAAAAGAGAAAAGGAATAAAAAGAAACAAAAAGTTCATATTGATCTTATTGAGAGTAATGACTTCACATAGAAAGAGTATGATGATTAAAAGTTGTTGGGAATTGGCAGACATAGCTTTGGTCATTGTTGCAATTAATAGGAAGTAATAAGGAAAGAGAGGTTTTCACATATAGATATATTATCATTGACATCTTTTATGATTGGGAGCACTCATTAAAATATGACATGCTAAAGAGTTGATGTTGGACAAGGAAGACAACGTAATGAGTTATGTCTTTCTTATATCTGAGATAAAGTATGTTGTCATGGTTCCTCTAACTTGTTGAGCTTGCCTTTCCCCCTCATGCTAGCCAAATTCTTAGCACCAAGTAGAAATACTACTTGTGCTTCCAAATATCCCTAAACCAGTTTTGCCATGAGAGTCCACCATATCTACCTATGGATTGAGTAAGATCCTTCAAGTAAGTTGTCATCGGTGCAAAGCAATAAAAATTGCTCTAAATATGTATGATTGATTGGTGTGGGTGGAATAATCTTTATACAATCTTGTGATGTGGAAGTAATAAAAGCGACGGACTGCATAATAAAGGTTCATATCACAAGTGGCAATATAAAGTGACGTTCTTTCGCATTGAGATTTTATATATCCAACCATAAAAGCGCATGGCAACCTCTGCTTCCCTCTGCGAAGGCCCTATCATTTATTATTATCTTCTACCTTATGCAAGAGTCGCGGTGATCTTCACCTTTCCTTTTCATTTTATCCTTTGGCAAGCTCAGCATGTTGGAAAGAACATGATATATATATATATATATATATATCTAATTGGATGTAGGGGAGCATGAACCATTATTGTTGACATTACCCTTGAGGTAAAAAGTTGTGGGGCAAAACTATAAGCCCCTATCTTTCTTTGTGTCCGACTAAAACTCCGTAACCACAAGTATTGTGTGAGTGTTAGAAATTATGGAGGACTAAATGATAGTTGAGTATGTGGACTTGCTTTTTAGCTCTGACATAGACTCTTTCCGATGTTATGATAAATTGCAATTGCTTCAATGACTGAGATTATAGTTTGTTGGAGCCCAATAAAGTTTATGATTTATACTTTTGCATTGTGAATAGATCATCACTTGAACATAAGTAATCATATGACAAAATCTATATATGTTGTTGTTATAAGAATAACCATGATGCCTTCATGTCCGTATTTTATTTTTATCGACGCCTCTACCTCTAAACATGAGGACATATTTATTGTTATCGGCTTTTCGCTTGAGGACAAGCGAGGTCTAAGCTTGGGGGAGTTGATACGTCCATTTTGCATCATGCTTTTATATCGATATTTATTGCATTATGGACTGTTATTTCACTTTATGTCACAATACTTATGGCTATTCTCTCTTATTTTACAAGGTTTACATAAAGAGGGAGAATGTCGGCAGCTGGAATTCTGGGCTGGAAAAGGAGCAAATATTAGAGGCCTATTCTGTGCAACTCCAAAAGTCCTGAAACTTCACGGGACATCTTAAAAGAAATAAAGAAAAATCGTCGCCAAAGATGAAGGCCAGGGGGCCCACACCCTTCTCACGAGGGTGGGGGGCGCCCCCTCCCCCCTCCTAGGGCGCGCCCCCTACCTCGTGGGCCCCTTGGTGGCTCTCCGATACCCATCTTCTCCTATATGAGGTCTTTCGATGAGAAAAAAATAAGGGGGAACTTTTCGGGACGAGACTCCGCCGCCACGAGGCAGAACCTTGGCGGGTCCAATCTAGAGCTCTGGCAGAGCTGTTCTGCCGGGGATACTTCCCTCCCGGAGGGGGAAATCATCACCATCGTCATCACCAACGCTCCTCTCATCGGGAGAGGGCAATCTCCACCAACATATTCACCAGCACCATCTCATCTCCAAACCCTAGTTCATCTCTTATATCCAATTCTTGTCTCAAAGTCCGGGATTGGTGCTAGTAGGTTGCTAGTAGTGTTGATTACTCCTTGTAGTTGATGCTAGTTGGTTTAATTGGTGGAAGATCATATGTTCAGATCCTATATGCATATTATTACCCCTCTTATTATGAACATGAATATGCTTTGTGAGTAATTACGTTCGTTCCTGAGGACAAGGGAGAAGTCTTGCTATGAGTAGTCATGTGAATTTGGTATTCGTTTGATATTTTGATAAGATGTATGTTGTCTAGCCTGTAGTGGTGTTATGTGAACGTAGACTATATAACACTTCACCATTATTTGGGCCTAGAGGAAGGCATTGAGAAGTAATAAGTAGATGATGGGTTGCTAGAGTGACAGAAGCTTAAACCCTAGTTTATGCGTTGCTTCGTAAGGGGCTGATTTGGATCCATATGTTTCATGCTATGGTTAGGTTTACCTTAATACTTTTGTTGTAGTTGTGGATGCTTGCAATAGAGGTTAATCATAAGTGGGATGCTTGTTCAAGTAAGAACAGCACCCAAGCACCGGTCCACCCACATATCAAATTATCAAAGTATCGAACGTGAATCATATGAATGTGATGAAAACTAGCTTGACGATATTCCCATGTGTCCTCGGGAGCGCTTTTCCTATTATAAGAGTTTGTTCCGGCTTGTCCTTTGCTACAAAAAGGATTGGGCCACCTTGCTGCACTTTATTTACTTTTATTATTTGTTGCTCGTTACAATTTATCCTATCACAAAACTATCTGTTACCACTTATTTCAGTACTTGCAGAGAATACCTTGCTGAAAACCGCTTATCATTTCCTTCTGCTCCTCGTTGGGTTCGACACTCTTACTTATCGAAAGGACTACGATAGATCCCCTATACTTGTGGGGCATCAGGCCGACTCCCGCGGCCGGCTTCTCCGGAAGCCGCCAGGCGGAGTCGGCCGGTCTTGACCTCGCCTCTAGGACTCGGATGCATACGGTCAGCCGACTGTTCCTTCAGCCGTCCTCCAGAAGGCGGCTCTTCATTTGTCGTCTTGAGGGGCGCAGTCAGCCCCGATGTCTTGAAAGGTTTTGGGCCTCGGGTTAGCCTACCCGTGGCCCATTACTCCGACAACTATGTTTTTCAATTTTTTGGGAAACACATAAGCGTAGTTTGTGCTTGACACGAAAGAACAAGTGTACTTCATCCCAAAGTACAATTGTTTTTCACCATGAGTACAAATTGTGCTTTTTATGCTTCACGTGAAAAGCACTGCAAGAAACAAAGAAAGCAAAGAATAAATAGAAAGAAAAAAATCAGAGAATAAAGAAAAAACCTGGTAAAATTGAAAAACCCAAAATCCGAATAAAAATAAAAAAGGCCCAAAACGCCAAAAGCACATGCTGAGTGCCTCCATCGCGCGACGTGTGATGGGTGGAGCACCCATGCGCGCATTCACTAGGAAGCCCCCCCCCCTCCCCAAGGGCGGTACCCATGAACTAGTTGCTCCCAATAAGCATCGACTAGGGATTGCTCCTAATTGGCTCCTTAGCTAAGACTAGTAGAATGCCCGTGCGTTGCCACGGGCTTTTAGCTTTTTCCTGATTGTACGACATTGCCTCGGGACCATTGTCGATGGATTCTTTCTGAACATCGACATAATCCATCTCTACCTCTCTTATACTCTGCAAAAGTAAACATATATAGAAATACACCTTTTGTATTATCATGTGCAACATATATGTATATATAAAAGGAACAATAATTATCTTTATGCATCCCCTTGTGTAAAACTTGATGAGTTTTGAGTTTAGTCGATCATAGGTACGTCCATGACTTTGTCAATCAACATTTTTATGCCATCTGTTTTTATCTCTAACCTATAAAAGTGAACATATAAACATATATTAAAAATATAAAAGACAAAGTGTCATCTCACCCTACCATTGCTTGGCATTTTTTCTAAACTTTAGCAAATCTATGAAAAGGTCCTCACATACTTCGAAAGATGATGGTGTACTGTATATCTGATTGGAAAATGAGACGGTTATCACTACCTCGAAGGATGATGGCGTATTGAATTTCTTATTTGCTATTAATGAAAGATGCATGTTGTTTTATGGCAAGTTTATCTCTCCTTATTCTTCAACCTCAGCAAATATAATGTTTTTATGCCCAGAAGAAACATGAAGAGAAACACTCATTCGTGAAACTTCTCCCAATTAATTGTGGTATTCCCACTTGTTTCTACCAAATAATAATGTGGGCATACAAATTCTAGTAAGATAACTACGTGCTGATATATAGAGTAAAAAGGACATAAAATGACGGTAGTTAAACAAACATTCTCTCATGACTGTCATGCCACCCTGAGAGAACCTTCATCTCTGCCGCATGCCTCTGCTCTCAATATAGCGCATGACTTTGACTTCCCAATAAACTTACATTTGGAAATGGTAGTGAAGTTACAAGTCTTGAGTTATCCGTCTTTGATCATGCTATATAATGTTTAATGCATGTGCATTGCCATGGAATAAACAAAACTACAGACCCAAATGTATGTCGTTCATGATGGCATAAGGTTTCATTTACATAGGGACACATACCGTTATCTAATTTGGTTTTATCTGTGACAATCATCATGTCTCCTTACAAACCAACTCCTTGTAAACAAGGCAACCCTTCCAACCCTTGGCTTCCTCACTTCACACGCTTGCTCTACCATTATTTTAGCTTCAAAAGTCTTATCATTTCGTGAAATATGATACAGTGTTGTATCTCTGATTTTAAAATGAAATGTGCCTCACCTGTCATCAGAGATGTCTTATTTACAAGATGCCTATAGCGCAATAACATTATTGTTCTCTCTTATTATTCGCCGGCAAGAAATATAATATTTATGTGCTTGCAAGAAAGGTGAAGGAAAAAATATATTGTGTATATACGAGAAAATCAAACTGAAACAAAGGCCTGCTTAACTAAAATATGTGTACATTAGTCATAGCTGGGCGTTAACTTAAACGACAACCTAGTTCGTCTCCACGATGGCCTCCTCATGGTGGTTCAGTAACAAAGTTGTAGTCCTCAACCCATGCGCTAGAACTGGATAGCTACCTTGGGAGAGACAAATATATCATTATTTGGTTACATTCTCTTTTAGTTTGTAAGTATATACATGGTAGAATCTAAATATTTTTTTAGCTTGAATCTGAATAATTTTATTTACTACAGTCGCATGCTGCAGAAGTGATTTAATCTAATAATGGAGAACGTTCATATGTTCGAGTAATCATTAAGAAACTGTTATCAAACTATCCAATAAAGGAACTGGTCCAAAATAGAAGCCTTCACTTGTTCCTCCTGACCATTTAAAATAAGAAAGAGTGCATCAAATTATTTAATAGTGTATGAGCCAATTCCCTAATTTTCTAGAAGAGAAAGGCTTGCACTTCTCAGTATTCGTAATTTGAAGATATGGAAGCCTTACACACATTTCCAAATTCAATAACAAAAGGATAAACAATATGAACATGTCAGTAAACAAATGAACTTTAGTTCATGACAGTCTGCTCGGGTTTCCACCCCCTCCCACCACAGACCTCCCAATCCCCCCCTCTGATTTCCTTGTTTGTTGCAGCCTAAGATTGGGATTGGCCTACTCTTCTTCTATAGCCTCACGTATGAAAAACGTGTGCCTTATAGAGGGCTAGGCCACAAATACATAGCATAGATAACAAGGGTTTCGCCAAAGTAGACGCTCAAGCGAAACATTCCACTTATCGAAGAAGGGATACATGTATTTCAAGTTCAAGAAGTAGGCATTGATCCCAAAGAATGTAGTGAAAATCTAGGCTAGGAGGAATGCGTCAGAGCCGAGGTCAGGCAAAAGGTTGCTGGATCTTTATGTTGGCCGGAAGTTATTTCTTTTCAATGAGGTTCAATGTTCTCTAGATTGCTTAGAAGTAGCCTGCCTTACTCGAGCCAACTAGGATCAGAAGGTGTTGATAGGGCTAGACTTTCTCTCATGGGCGTGACCATATTAAATAAAGGGTCTTTTCATCGCTTTGTCCTGGAGCCGAGTAAGTAAGGACTTTGCCAGGTTTGAACTCCAAAGTCATTTACGCCCAGTATTTCCTTTGATTCTTATAGCCTTCGTGTCAAGGAGCGATGCGAGCGGTCCAATTGCACATCAATAGCAGCTGCTTTTATCTCCGCATTCACTAAACGAAATGTTGAACCCATGTTGGTAATTCCCTCTGTGCTCTACTGTCTTGAACTATTTTCTTTAGTTGACATGGAGGCTTTAGTGCCACGTTCAAGCTAAAAGCTGTGAAAGCAAGTCAAGCAGTGCTAGATGATGATAAAATAGCGGCGCATCCTTCTTTTGAAAAGTGACCAAACGGGACTTTTCAGCATAGTATCAGATGCCTTATTTTGTTAGTTAGGATCTCCTTCTCACTCCAAAGTATGGTTGGTGTATACTCGGCCTTTCCCACTGTAGTTTGGAGCTCACCCTTTATTTACACCGACCCAATCTACAATCAACAAAATGTAATTTTATAAGAAAGAAATCAAGCGAAAGCTAACTGTCAGCTATAAATAAATGCTTTTGCTTTCTATCCAGCAGCTGATGCTTTATGTAGTAAAGAAGGAAATTCTTG